>NC_134581.1:135385454-135696363 GCF_037038515.1 Microtus pennsylvanicus
TATCCTGTCACTTGTATTATTTTTAATAAGTAGCCAGGCATGAAGTATAGGCAGGGCAACCAGGCAGGAAGTAGAGGCAGGGCAATGAGAATACTGAAAAGAGGGAAGTTTAAGTCTGTAGTCATGACCCAGCTTCAGAGGAAGCAAGATGTAACTGCCTCACTGAAAAAGGTAACAAGCCACGTGGCTAACTCAGACAAGAATTATGAGCTAGAGTCCTCCCCGCTCCATCCTGGTCTAGGAAGGTGAACATCCAAACTGGCTAGGCTCCCACAAAGCCAGAACATGAAGTAGGATCAAAACCCGGTGCCATTGTCCTTGGCTTCTCAGCAGCCCTCATTGTCTGCCATACTCAGAGAGTCCGGTTTTATCCCATGCTTTTTCAGTCACAGTCCACAGGGTGGGGAACCCTGACTGCTCTTCAGACTGGAGAGGGAGGGGGAGAGGAGTGGGGGGAGGGGGAGAGGAATGGGAGGAGGAGGAGGGAAAAGGGAGGCTGGGAGGAGGCGGAATTTTTTTTTTCAATAAAAAAAATTTAAAAAAAGAAGACTTTGATAAAAATAAATAAAATACATATTACAACATCTAAAAAAGAATTATGAGCTAATGTAAGTTATAAGAATTAGTTAATAAGAAGCCTGAACTAATGGGCCAATCAGTTTATAACTAATGTAGACCTCTGTGTGAAGAATGAGGAGAATAATTAACCCCCAACTCTTGTCTTATAGATTATAAAAAAGATGTTTCCCTTCCTAGTGTAATTACACAAATCCTTGGATGTAGAATATAATTAGTATGCAGAGCTTTACTGAAACTCTCTGTCACTCTTAGTAGATGGGACAAAGACCTGTAGAGCACTAGTTTGTAATACATTTACCTTTCTGCACCCTGATCTGAATTTTGTCTGCTACAGTGTGAAGCCTTAGGTGCCGAACATAGACTATGCAACCACCCATCAATAGACTCTTTCCCTTTAATGTTGTGTTGTCCTGTTTTCAGTGTATTATAGGAGTTTTGTGATATAAAATTCTATTTTGACATCTCTATAACAGGTCCATGTTGCCAGAAAAAAATGCACTGAGTCATAGTGAAGATCTTTTGCTGTAAACCAGTAAATTTAGGCTGGAGAAATGGCTCAGTCAGTAAAGTAATTCATATACCAAGCATGAGAATCCAGATACATCTTCAGAACCCATATAAAGCCAGGCATGGTGACACAAAGCTACTATATCAGTACTGGGAGAGCTAGAGATAGGAGGATCCTTATCTCATTGGACAGCCAGCCTAATTCAATTAGTGAGCCCCGTGTTCCATAGAATATCATACCTAAAAGAAGTCCAGATAAAGAGCTATCCTCTAAGACATCTGATATCGATCTTCATTCCCTACACGTATACATGTGCATATTCAAGCACACAGATATGTGCCTATACCATCCACACCTCCCCCCAAAAACAAACAAACAAAACAACAACAACATTCCAATACAGTACAAAACCAAAAGAAAAATGAGTTTAAAATTTGAGGGTATTATATTAGTTTCATGTGGGATATATGTACTAAGGCATATCTATAGACTTAAAGCAAGCCCCATTTCGCTGTGCACACCCACACCATGCTGCTTTCTTTCACAGAACAAGCTCTCAGTGGTTGGTGACCCATAAAGAGGCCAACGAATCACATCTGCTGAATTATCAGCATCCCTCACACTTTTAATGAACTGTAACAACTGTGCAATGAATCAATCGGCTATGGGGAGAAGACACCCTGGGGGTGGGCAGCAGAGCCTGCAAACGCCGAATCTTTGAAATGCAATGGAATCTGTCTTCAAAGCCTAGTAAAAAATTGAAGAAATGGTAGTACATAAAAATATAAAAATGCCTTTGTGACTGCAGGGAGTGTTTCATAGGTAGTGCATTGACTGCACCTCAGCTTTAGATGGTGGGGGGGTGGGGCTTCCAGATTACTTGGCGTCTATCTGTTTATCAACCCAGTGCTTGGCAATTATGCTTTGGAAAAATGAGTCCTTTACAAAATGTAATAACGGAAACAAAATATTGTGTGTATGTGTTCTACTTAAAGTACTTTACATACGGGAGTCTCCATCAAATACCTCCTTTCACACATCAGAGAATTCTTCAGGAGAGAAGTCAGAAAGATCGTAAGAGCCGGAGCAGATGGAGAACGCCAGGAGAACAAGGGTCCTGAATCTGTGTGCATATGAGCACACAGAGACTGAATCAGTAGGCACAAAGTAGGTACATGGGTCTGTACCAGGTTCTGTGTTTATATAATATAGCTTTTAGCTTAGTGTTTTTGTGAGACTCTTGATTGTGAAAACAAGTGGGTCTTGAAAATAAGTGCCTGTTCTTGGGACTCATGTCCTTCAGTTAGATTGCCATGTACAATTATGATAGGTTTTGTTTTGTTTTGTTTTTTGAGACAGAGTTTCTCTGTGTAGCTTAGGAGCCTGCCCTGGAACTAGCTCTTGAAGACCAGGCTGTCCTTGAACTCACAGAGATTTGTCGACTTCATCTTATTATATTTTATTTTGCAATGTTTGGCTGTCTCTTGGGAGCCAGTTTCTGTAAGACAGATGGAAAGTGGATCCATAGGGAAGGAACCAAGAGGAGTGGAGGGAGAGGAAATTATAATCAGGATATATTGAATGAAAAAAGAATCTAGTTTCAATAAAGCAAATAAACTTTATAAAGTGCTTCATGTTCCTTCACTATCTTATATGAGACACATAGATTTTTGTCCTTTGGGAGTTCTCCTGTCTCACAGATTTAAAATTCCCAAGGCCTGAATTACATGGCTCGTTTCCCTGAGTCCAGAAGTTTGCTTCCGATTCTTGCAGCAAAATGTTTAGCATCTAGTTTTTATCTTTTTGATACAATTCTGGTTGCTAAGGCTTAATTAGATTGTAAACAAGGCTGATTTGATATTCTTCTTATAATCATAGTGATGTTCCTGGATGACTGCTGGCTATTTTCTCCATTTTCATTGCAAGAATCATTTTCTCGAACAAAAGGTTAACACATTTTAAAGAAAAATATTTCAGGAGAGGTACTCGCTGGGCATCCTACCTTTCTGTGACAGGAAATCCAGTCCTAAGTGATGTAATTCTTCACTATTCAACCTTTAAGTTCCAGCTGGTGGTTTCTCAGAACCACGCAGGTGAGACCAGCATGCATTTGCCTTGCTGAGGCTCAGTCACTTAAAATCCTCTCATTTGCCTTCATGCCTTCATACAGCAAATGCATCGTTTTGGCTTCTAATTTGTTTCTCCCTTTCATCCCCACCATTCCTTCCCAAATGGATGAAAGATTTCTCAAATCAAATGATTTTTATCTGATAAAGGTTGGCTACAAAACAAAAAAGCCTTTCTTCCTCTATAAACCAACAACACAATCACATTTCTACAAGTAAAAAGCATAAATTGTATATCATAAGAAAATCTTTTCGCCTGGCCACAAGAGAAATTGTTCAATGCACTATACTTTCTTTAATAATTGACAATAGCTGGGCAGTGGTGGCACATGCTTTTAATCCCAGCACTCAGGAGGCAGAAGCAGACAGAACTCTGTGAGTTCGAGGCCAGCCTGGTCTACAAGAGCTAGTGCCAGGACAGGTTCCAAAGGTACAGAGAAACCCTGTCTCAAAAAACTACACACACACAAAATTGACAATGCACCTCCTTCTCTACTGTATTATATTTCTATCTTTAATGCCTTAACTTTTATGAGAAAATGAAAAGGTAGTAGATGTCAGGTGAACTGAGGTGGGTTTTTTTTATTTTTTTAAATAGAATTTTGAACAATTTTTGAACAATTACATTGCCATTTAGGGTGTGGAAATTTTTGTAAGATTCTTGTTTACATAAAGGGAAGTTCAACTGACAATTGGATAACTGTCATACTCCATTCCACCCCAAATTTCTTTCTGTCTTATAGATTTGTCAATGCTAGATTTTTCACATGAATTAAGTATTATGTGCAATTTTTTGTTTGAGATCTTTCTTTTAGAAAAATATTTTTAGGCTTATCTTTATGATATTTTATACTCATGACTCGTTCTTTGAATAAATATTTTAACATGCAAATTTTAGAGAACAATTTATTTATCATTTCACACATTGATGGTCATTTGAGTTCTTTTCTTTCTTCACTTGGCTGTTTTCGATAGTGTCATTGTTCATTTTTGTTCACAAATAATTTTGTTTTTAGCGTGAGTTTTTAATTCTTTGTGCTTGGTACCTTAGAACTGGATTTCTGAATAATCCAAAATTCTCTTTCTCTCAAGGACTCATTGGACCGCTTTTTTTTTACAGCTGTACAAATTTACATGTAAACAGCAACAAACTGGAATTCTAATAGTTTAGAACCATTGCAGGATGGTATTTTCTGTTTTTTAGCTTTTTCTAAAATCGCAATCTTAACAGATGTGGAGTATCAAATCTCAGTTTTACTCTCATTTATAAAATGGCAATCGATGCTAAGTATCTCATTATAATGCAGAGATCATATGGGCATCATCTTCAGAGCAAGGTGTATTTCAGTTTCTTGTCCTTTTGCTCATGACTATACTACTGCGAAGAATACATCCATTTAAGAGCAGCACATTCCAAGGAAACCTTATTATTCTTACCAGAGATGAAAAACTTTTGGAGAACAAAATAATTACATGTCAGGATGATGTTAAACTGTCACATTCAAGGAAGAGTTGATTTGACAGTCAGCTTGTTAGATTATTTTCTCTGAATTTGAGGGTACTTTAAGATGAGGTCCAGATACTTGTATTTGTTTGTTAATTTAGCAATGATTAATTTACTCATTACTAAGAAAACTGTGGGCACCATCTGTAAAGATACTTATCAAAATGAATAAAATAAAAATTTAGGCATTGGTTTCTAAGCTGTCCAATGATAATGTCACTCCATGAGAGCAAATTATTTCAGTGGATTAATAGCTATATTGTAAAAATTATTTGTTGACAACTAATGGATGGTATTGCTTAAAAAATTTATGAAGAAATTGAAAATCTAAACACACATTTTATACACTGAATATAATAGAATCCAATGGCCAGGGCACTGAGTCCGAGGTATTCTAGACACATAGCTCACTGAGCTGTCATGTAGCTTTTCAAGTCGACTACCAGAGCTGGCTGGAAAAGTAGAATGCATTAATAGTATGTACGGTATTTATATTGAATCAGTACGAGAAGCTTTGAAATGTCCATCTGTGACAAGCACAGAAATTATAACACTGAAACTGGCTCAAACGGTTCTCAGAGTGCAATTTTCAGAGTTCATTGAAGCTGTTATATTCTAGTCAGGCATGGAAGAAAATTCTGAATCTATTTAACAGGCTTGCCTTTTTTATTTACAGATATTTTTGTTCCTACAGGTAAGTCAATTCAAAATATTTGCTCATTCTTTCTGAGGCTGCCACTATTGCTCTGATGATAGCTAGGTTGGTGATGCAATTCAATTCTTTATTGTGAAGGCAAAAGGCAGCTCATGATGCGCTTCTAATATGGGTTTGGACACTTTTAAATATTTCTCAATAAATCCAAATACTTGAGCATAATATTGAGATAAAAAGATCATATTTTTATTTCCAATTCCATGTTTGGCCATAAGTCTGTATGAAGGAGCTAAGCAACTTAATAACGCCCATGAACAAACGACTAATTATGACGGAGTGCTAGTGTGAAGATTTTTGTTCTCTACCTTCTCTTTAATTTGTGGAAACTATTGCTTTGAGTGATTAGTTACAACTGGCAAGCAAGAAATGAGTATATTCTAAAGAAACACTGTGTCAATTTGACTAGCAGGCATTAAAACAATGGACCCCAAGGAAATTATTTGTGTGTGTGTGTGTGTGTGTGTGTGTGTGTGTGTGTGTTTTCAGAAAAACCATGCTGGGAGAAAGAAAAGGCACCAGTCAAAAGGGAAGTCCATCTTTTTAAAAGATATTTCAAATGGTTCTAACAATTTACCAAATCACCTTACAGTATGAGACTGAATCCCAAGTAATTATGGGTCAAGGGTGGGTGTGGCCTGACCTTGATCTTAACTGGTTATAAGTACAGACCCTTGAATCTCTTGTTCTTTCTCTTCACCCTACAGTGCTGAGACTGCAGATACTTCTATGTGGGCACTGGGAATTTGATTTTTGTTGTTCTGTTCTGTTTGTTTTGAGTACATTCTGATTATTTTATTTTTGAGATTGTTTCATTTCCCTCTTCTTTTCTAAACTCTCCAAACCTCCCCAAACCCTACCATATACCCTCCTTGCTCTCTTTCAAATTCATAACTCCACTTTCATTAATTGTTGCTAAATGCATATAAGCATATTAATAAGAATATACTCTTAAATATTATGTGCTTAGTCTGTATAATGTTACTTGTATGCATGTTTTCAAGGCTTTTGAACTTTTGGCATTGGACAGCTCATTGTGTGCTATTCCTTGTGGAAGACTATGACTGCCATTCCCAGATTTCCTCAGCTGCCTATGGTAGTTTGAATAGGGTTGAGTCTTCAAAAGCATTTTTTCTTATCCAGTCTGGAATGACTAATTTAGCAAGAATTTATATGTGTCTTTCTTCTCTCTCTTTTGAAATTATCCCTGCACATTTGATACATGAACTTTTGTGAAGATTCACTCATTGTGAAGTCCTCAGCACCTTAGTAATAGCAATAAGAATCAAAATAATTTGGCCCTCTCACTATTTAGAAGTCATGGGCTTTGGTTGGTGTATAAGCTCTTGAGAAATAAGAGTTTCTCACTGAGTTATTATTGAACTTAGGGTTCAAATTGTGTGCCCCAAAGCCAAATACTGTTACCCATCCCCAATAAGCCAAATAGGTCAAGTTAAAAGTGGAAAACTAGATTTAGAAAGTAGTTTTGAGATTGTAATTGCATCATTTCCATCACTCTCTCCAACCCTTCACAGATTCTCTCTCCCTTTACTTTGTACCAAGTTCATAACTTCTTTTCCCGTTTTCTTTCTTTTTCTTTTGTTTCAAAAATTATCATATGCAATATATTTTTATTATGTTTTCTCCTCCCAGATCCTCTCTGTCTCTCTCTCCAATATCATTTTCTCATATCTCTCTCTCTACAAAGAAAAACACAAAACAAAACAAAATTAAAAATAAGTACAATAGACTAAAAATATCAAAGAAAAATAAAACAAAAGAAAAACTTCCTCAAAAAGCTCACTGAACAGCTGAATGCCAGCTATCAATTGTCATCAAATTGCATTTTGAGAAAATAAATTTGTTTTTTTGTTCTTTCTACCTCTTATAAAGGTGCAAAAATGAAAATAAATCAAGGAGCTTCTGCTTTTGTCTAAGACTTGAGATTTGTCTGAAGAGCCATGTCTACCCTTATTTATGCAATATGCAGAGAATATACGTACCAAAATTCCTGGGTCATCCTGAAATTATGTGTAATGTTATGGCTCAAAAACTGGAAAAGACTATCTGTACATTTAGGGGTAAACTATTTGTTTTCCTTTGATATGGAAATGCATTCTGCAATAATAAATAAGCATCTTTTTTTTAAGCTTTCCTCAACCCCACAGAAATTTGAGGGTTTTTTTTGTTTGTTTGTTTTTTGGGTTTTTTTTTTTACCTCTGGTCTAGAGATGGTCAAATGTTAAAGTGTTTATAAATACCAATTGAAACATTTCTGTCAATTGCAGCAGTGTTTCACAGAAGTGTGGTTCATTGTTAAATTCACTGTCCAGTGCACAGATGTCAGAGGAAAGTTTCTCTCACTAAAGATTAATAAACTGCCATATCATAAAGCAAAGAAAACTAATCCACAAATCACAATCCCAGAGAGCCTAGACAACAATGAGGACCCTAAGAAAGACATACATAGATCTAATTTACATGGGTAGAAAAAGAAAAAAAAAACAAGATCTCCTGAGTAAATTGGGAGCATGGGGACAGTGGGAGAGGGTTGAAAGGAAAGGGAGAGGTAGGAAGGGGAGCTGAGAAAAATGTAGAGCTCAATAAAAATTATTAAAAAAAAGAAACAACCATACCAGGCCTCATAAACTAAGATATTTAATGTTTCTGATGTCACTTGATGTACTGACTGAAACTTTTTTCTTTTGTTTTTAATCTTTCTTTACTGAGTATATCAAGTTCAGCATATTACTTCTGCAGGCTTCAAATGAAATAAGATTGTCTTTTCTTTCAAACATAAATCCAATAACTAATAATTGGTGGCAAGCTTTTGTGCAGAATGTTTCTTGAAAATCAAAGACAATAATTGAGTCTAAAATGCTGCACTTAACATTTCAGGGTGATGCATGGGCAGATGTCATGGAGAGTCTTCTGTCAGTGTGAATTTATTAATGAAAATACACTTAAATGAAGGCCTATCAATCTGTATTGAATTATTTCATGTTAGTTGAGACTAAACTTCATCCAACACATGCTGGCCCCATCACAGAATAAATTACATCGTGGCACCACAATTCTTTTAAGTAAATATTTTCTGTCTTTTAATTTCAAATGAGAGTTTACCATCTGCTCTGTCCTTTAGTCACAAATGCCAAAGAACATCACTTACTATTGTGCCATTTGCAAGCTGCAGACAGGATGAGATTTGGTGCTTGGTGTGTCTTTGCTTTTAATTTTACACAGTCAATATTTATTTTGCTTTCTCATGCTTCAAATATAATGAAGTATATTATTCTACTTTGACATACTAAAACCCTGCCCAGCAAATTTGGGATAAAGCAAAGAAAGAAGGATGAACTGAAAGACTAAGCTATAGCCCCATCTGCAGATGCGATGTACCTAAAGGACAGTAATCATAGAGATGTTGAATCCAGTTGTACCAGGCAGATGTCATAGAGACCGATTTGTAGCCGAGACCCTTGGTAAAAGACTTTTTCTAAGAAAGTAAGAATTTAAGGTCCATTCATCCTACCTGGACTTTCTGATAAGCTACACATTCCTGCAATGTAGCAAAAATCACCTGGGCATTAAAAAGGCATTACAACACAGAATAGGCGACAGGTATAATAAATCCGTTTAAGACATGAAAGTTATGTTCCATTCAGCTCAGACTTCATCAGGTCTTGTCCTTGAACAAATCACAGTACAAGGCACTTAACTGAATGCATCCACGGTGAAAAGAATAGCTGTTGATTAACAGTGTTAATAAAGAAAACACGTAACACTTGTACAGTAACTCATGCGGAACTGAAATTACTAATAAGAAAGGGACTGTGGTTCATAAATGCAGCACTCCTGAGCCTTCTAGACTAAGCTTCTCTGTTAAAATAATTCTCCCCTGGATGTGTTGACTGTGTCCTTGAAAAGTTTCTTTTGGTATAGCTTCTGCATAATAATATTCCACAGTTGTCAGGGTGTGGCTGTCAAGGATACTGTACCATCCACAAAGCCAGACTAATCAGTCTTCTGTCGACAATTTAGGATCAGGTAGGAACAGATGATCAGTGATAGAGAAGAGAGAATTTGGACACAGGCATATTGATGCTTGTATGTGTTGTTCAGCTGCAGTGTGTCCATTTTGCTACAGACCTCCTTAGATCTAAAAATCAGTTTTCATCTTTACATATTTAGGCATCACTTAGGAGTTGCATCTTATCTATTCTCCTTTTTATTCTTTTAAATCTAATCTTCTCCTTTACAAGACACAGAATGGGAAGAAATCATTGATATTCAAAACTAAGTGCAATTATAACTCTACAGATGTCTTTTGTTCATCGGTGTTATTTGCTAGTTGAATTCAACACGGGGAAGAAATAAGTAACTTCATCTTATTAGGTTAGTTCCTCTAAAGAAACAATGATTTATAAATAAAATTACATAGAAAAATATTATGCAACAGAGGAAGTGATATAAAACTTAATTAAAAGCATATATTCAGAAGGACATGCTGAAAATCATCAGGAGGATGCAGAGTTTTGTAGGCAAAGATACTGTGCAACACAAACAAGAGTTTTTGTGTGAAATCACTGGGGAAATGATAGCAACTCAATACCCAAAGTTTTAACCACTGAAGAACAAATTGGAAAACTCAATTTAGTTGGATTCATCCCACACACCAATTAAGAAAATATTTTCAAATGTTTCAAACACATTTACACACGTGCATGCATATTATATACACAAAAATGAACACACAATTGCACATAATTGCATCTTCAGATTTTGAGGACATAAACCCTCTAAACTATGCTTGAAAATTCTAAAAAGATACAAGAATTTTGGAAACAATTTAAGCTTTACAGAAAATAGGTCAAACATTTGTTGCCAACATTAGTTAATGACTAAAAATCTAAAATAAAGGATTAGAAAAAGTAAAAAGTACAATAAATAAAGTAGACAAAACATTTGAACATGAAGATTTTAGAAAAAAATCTTAAAATTTACGCTATATATTAATAAAGGTTCTATAGTAATAGAACATGTAATTTAAATTTTTACCAATTTTATTATGTTTAATTTATACTGAAAATTACATCAAATTTTTAAAATAAATTCCTATATTGTCTTTTGTGATAGTTAACTTGATACATTCTTTCTGGAGGTCTAATAGAGTTAAACAGGATTCTAAGCTTAAATACCCTTTGATCCTGAAATTCCATTCCTGGGAATTTATCCTGTTGATATTGAGACATAATATATTCAAATGAAAAACATGTTCATTATAAGTATTGGAAAAATGCTCAAGCTAAAGTTGCACATCCACAGAATAAATATCCATTATTCGGGAACTCATTAAACAAAACATAGTGAATGTCTAAAATCAGACACAATAACCTTGTAAAGAGAAAGACAGAGACTAGAGAAAAGATTTCTTTTGTATTGACATGAAAGTATTCCAAGGTCTATTTGGTAAGCAATAAATCATTATGCATGATGATATGCATAAAAAGGATTCTTCTTTCATGAAAAAAAAATAGTCAGAAAATAAGTTTGCAATAAATAGTTTATGTGTACTCTAAAGCATTTTCAATAGCATACAAGCAAACCTACCAATACTAATTTTTACAAGGTGACTTTTTAAAACTAGAGTTAATTTTTAATGCAAACTTTTAAAAGCCTCCTCAGATCATCATATGAATGAATTATTTACTGGAAGTGGAATTGCAATTAATTGGCAAAATTTCACAAGAAGTTATTTATTTTACTACCAGCGAAAAATGTTTTCTTTAAGGCTTTTTAAGCAGAATGCATGCATCATGGAGAGCTTGTTCCCTGGTCAAAGTTACTCTATGTAGCATAAAATAGTAATTTTTCAGAGACATTTTGTCAGCAAGCATTTGACTCCATTTGGAAAAGAAACATAGGGGCAGGGCAATTCTAATTCATAGTACATGTGTAAATAATGCCACCTTGTTTATCACAGAATAACAAACTAGAATAGGAGGAGTTATTGGGAGGGAGTAGGAATCAAGTATGAAGGGCATATAGTAAGGAACAACTAACAATAAAGTCCTTTTGAAAAGTCACATGAAAACCCACTACTTTAGAAGCTTACTGCACATACACATGGAAATTTAATGAAATTACCATATAATGGAAGAGACAATGTCCCAGATTGACTTTTTATAGCACCCATGAAAACTTGCAACATTAGGAATTGGTTCTATTTTTTTAATTGTTGACCAAAGAGATCTCATCGACCACCCCTCCCAAACATCACACACATTGCCAAGTTATTGCTTTTTATTTCCCATAACTTGATGGTTGGACCCTATAGCAAAATAAACAATTTTATATGTCACCAAATATAAAAAAATTAAACTAATTCCATCTAGAAGTTTGACTCTGAAGGCAGAGATATTGGGCACTTAAAAGAAATCTCACACTGGCTCAGAACGGAGAGATAGACAGTTATTTGTTTAGAGGGAAAACTTACAAATCAGGATTCTCTGCTTGAACAATGGATGGAGATCGGGTCCAAAACAAGCTGAATGAGCAAATGGGAACAAAGTGGGGCAGAGAGAAGGGGCAGGACGCACTTTGGTCCAGGTAAATAGTCTATGAGGCCACGCCCCAGTAGGCGGGTAAACCTTCCTGCAGCAGACCCCTCCTGACTATTGTTCATGGTGCTAGAGAGTATTCTGCATGCTATGGGAGGAAAAATGTAATTATTCATTTCATCTAGCTATAAATGCTATGACCTACAAGAGAGACCTGCCTACAAAATACACTGGTGCAATAGTGCTAAAAATGCTAGAGGGGTAACCAACCAAAATTTAACAGGATTTAAGGCCCACTCCATGAGATAGAATGTCTCCCAAATAGAATGTCTTTATCAAAGTCCTCCATTCAAAGTCAAGGGATCTATTTGGTAGAGTAAGCAGAAAGATTAAAAAAAAAATCAATCACCAGAGGTGGTGGGTGACTGCAAGGAAATAGCATCTTCCTGACACAACAGTACTGATGTACGTATGAGCTCAGGGGACTGAAGCAACAAGCACAAAACATACATACGTGTAAACCAGAAAAAATAATCTCAACAATGATCAGGAAAATTGTACACAAAATCCCATTCCTAACCATAGGGCTGCTTTTCATTTGACATCTTCTGGGAAAATTAGTTTTCTGCAGTGCTGAGTCACTGGGTATATAAGTCACAGTCTAAGGTAGGTACCATGTTCATAAATAGCTGATAACACAAAATAGGATCAATGGTTGTATGATGCTATGCTGTGCATGTATCACTCTGGTCCTATGTCTTTCCCAAGTCTCCTTTACATAAGCATTCACCATCATGACAGGACCATCATTGAAACTCCTCTCTGATACCCTGTTGTTGCCCAGTCATGGAGATCTTATGGCTATGATTCCTCAGGATTGGCCCCTTCGCACACTACACTAACTCATATATTGGGTATATATTGGGGTGGGCCAAATCCAAGCCCTGAATCTGGGCCTGCATGTTCTGAGTTGGTCAGTGCAGCAGTTCTTCAGTTTGCATTTGAATGAGGCTGGCTCTCCCACACTTTCCAGGCTAGGGTCATGGAGTGCTATCAATGACTGTAAACTCACATTTGAGAATGAAAGATATAGAAGGCTTCTGTGATGTTCCCTGGAAGCTGTCTCCAATAAAGAAACATTGTAGACAGGAATCCATTGAAGAGAACTTTTAAAAATTATAATAGAGATGCTGAAGTGCATGTCTCCACAGCTTATGACTTCTGGTTGGGTTGGGGCTGGAGAAAGACTCAGTCTTCTTCAAGGTGCTCACCACTGGGAGTTTAACCATGGTACAGTTCATGTATAGGTAACATAAAATAGACTTGGTATTTTTTCTTTCTTTCTTTCTTTCTTTATTTCTTTCTTTCTTTCTTTCTTCCTTCCTTCCTTCCTTCCTTCCTTCCTTTTTGTGTGGGGGAGGGGATCACAAGGTTGAAGTTAGGCCTGGGAGGACTTAGAAGTGAGTGTGATCTGGGTGCATTATGTGAAATTCCCAAATAATCAATACAGATATTATGTTGGATTTAGAAAAACCAATATTGACACTGTTTGAGGACAAAAGAAGTAAAACCATCTTGACTTTGTGTGTTCAAATGACATTGACATTACCTGCATCATTCCTTCACTACTATTTAAGCACCAAGGGTTTCTAGTATCATTTTTGGAGCCCTCAATGTTTATGCCTACATTGCTTTAATGCTAATACTACCAACTTCATCCTGTTAGGTTGCTCACTCAGATTAGATCTCCTTTCATCTAAAAAGCTCAGTTGGGAATATAAGACAATAAAAAGAAAATCTAAGTTGAAATATAAGTCAAAATATTGAGATATGTTATAGATATGTAGTATATAAAACTTATTTTGCTATTTACTTTATAAAAATTTCTTAGTCACAGTAAAAGAAGATGTAAAATATCAGAGTTAGTGAATGATATATTCCCATTCTAAGAAAGAGCTGTGTGCCTATACCTCACACTTCTTCTGGTCTCAGAATAGTGAAACCAATAATATCTACTGTATTAAAAGCATGAGTTCATTGTGAATTTTAATAAGCACAAGTTTGGTGAAAGAAAATGATAAGATATAAAGGTTGTGATAGGGGTAGAAGGTAATTTTAGAATTTTTGAAAATATTAATTGAAATGTATTGTGAAGTAGAACCTCATCTCCATCAACGTATATAATTTTCATTGTTACATAACCATATTCCAAAATTACAAGTAGACTACATTAACTAATATCTCTATTGTGGCAAACCTCAGCAGGAGGAGACTGAATATTCCAAATTTATTTTTTCTTTCCAATAAAAAATTATTTATGATTTCCATTTTTTATTTGCTTTGTAGTAAAAAAAATACAACCAACTTGATTAGCTTTTTGAAAGAATTAATTGCAATTGTGGTCCTCAGTCTTTCTTTTTGCTATTGAGTAACCATTCTTGGGTTTTATTATTACATTATGGTCTCTTTAAAAGCATAGGGAAGATCCTCAAGGACTAGCAGAGAAATGACAAAAAGAATATTTGAAGTACATATATGTTTAGGCACTGACTTTTTGAGATTTTTATTTATTGCAAATATTATAACATGTAACCCAATTCAAAAATTAAGAGTTAATTTAATTTCACATTTCCTAGAAATTTCTGGATGATGCAGAAATGTCAAAACAGCTCAAGTTTGCCTTAATTATTCTTTATTTCTCTAATTGTCCTTTGAATGTACAAAATGCTCCAGAACATATGAAATAGGCCTAGGAGTAAAATCTTCATTTCTGAAGAATCCTTTCTTTTGTTTTGTCATTCTCTGACAGTGGAAGTCAGGTAATATGGATCAAACTTTGAAACACAATAATGATTTAAATTGTTTCTTTATGAAAGTACGTATCCACCTGTCATCTTAGGAACACAGATATGCATCTCTGCTTCCACTGTCTCTATGTATTTAGGGGACATTGGGGGGAAGGGCACATTACAAAAGTATTATAATTTTGTTTGATATTATATAACCTAAGATATGGGTTGCACTTTTAAGAAAGTTGTTCATAGAGACTGAGAATTCAAAATGATCATATGGAAAATCAGAAATATGTCCAATAAAACTAATAGCTTTTAACCCTAAGAAGTAGACAGAAAAATCACAGAGGTCAGCTCACATAAAAAGGGGACAGAGAAATTAAGACATTTAAACTTAAAGTCCTGGTGTCAAAGGCATCCGGAATCTCTGCTTCTGATTCATCCTGTGTTCCTACGACATGTACTTGGAGTGGGGATTTCTTTCTGTTGTAGCAGTCTCTCTCTTGTATTAGCTTTGCATTTTATTGAAAACCTCATCATGATTTTCAGATAGGAGCTGATATTGCCACATATAGACACATATAATAAACTAAAAATATTTTAAACATATATTTCACTAAGCTAAAAATCATTAAGTCTTGTGGAATGAAATGATGAATAGAGAGAATATGTTGAAAATCATAGTTGGAGCTGATTATTCTTCCATCTTCATGAACCTGCCAAGAATTGTTGTTTAAATATCAGTTTCCTGTGTCTAAATATTTCTCAAAGCAATGATTTCTTTCAGAACTTCCAATTTATTTCTCTGAGGTCAAGAAATTCCTTTCAGGTGTGTTACCTTGATGACCCCTGGAGTTCTCTTTCTTTTCTTTCCAGGGCATTCTATACAGTGTGGGTGATTGGTTCTTATGAGATCTCAGTAATGGCTTAGAATGCAGTTGTGGGTGATAGCTGCTGACAACCCCAGAGTCACCCAAGTATTACTCAGTGACATTCTTTCTCATAAGTTCTGCTCATTAGATACACTTGATTATTGCTAGTTTTCTGAAAACAATGTTCTATAGCTTCACTATTTCTATAAGCTTTTGTCAAAATTTCTAATAAGTTTGGCTTTTTATAAGTCCATCAATCAGTTAATACTGCTACATCCTAAGAATTGTTATTTGTAAGTATATGCACATGCATATGTGTGTTCATGTGTTTCCAGGTGCATATATGTGTATTTTTACCTCATTCCCTGTCTGTCCCCCAACTCTTAGCAGGCAAGAGGGCCTGAATTTCTTTTTCTAAGGGAAGGACCCTTTGATATTTCCCCTTCTATAATAGCATGTCTATTGATTTTGTCAGAGTCAGTGTATTGTTTGTGCAACCATATCTAGGAGACAAAATATCTTGTATTCTGGCCTCTGTAATCTTTCTGTTCCCTATTCTGCAATATTTCCTGAAACAGAGAGGAAAAGAACTGTGCTGAAGATGTACCCACCAGTGCTGGGTCTATAATCTATTGACTTAAGAATTGTGCTCAATTTTTGGTTTCTGCATTGGTTTACATTTGCTATAAACACAAGTTTCCTTAATGAGGGGTTATAGATACACTCACCTGTGGGTATCAATATGTAGTTGGGAACTATGCTAGTTTATCCAAGTGGTGTTGGTAGATTCTCTTCTAAGATACACTATATTCAACTACCTTTACACTTAGCTTGGTTTCTGGTAAAAGAAATTATTTCCTTCCTCTTGAGTGGGTCTTAAGTCCAATTATACATCTTCTGGTTCCCACAAATATCTTAGTTCTACTTATTGCACCTTTACGGATGTCTTGTCACCTGGTAACTGTTGTGATTTTTAGGTGTTACCGCTGGATAGGACTATTTATTACTTCCCTCCCTGAGCAACTTGAAAAGCATATTCTAGTACTATGAAGACTAGATAAGAAGGAGACTTTTCTGTTAGAACTGGCTACAGTGTCCTGTGTCATGAGTGCTCAGTGACTTCACTGATTTCTGACCTTTGCAGGGGTAACCAAAGAAAACAGAAATAATCTGTATTATTTTGAAAATAACTTGAATGCCCATAACCAATCACTTGAAAGGAGGTTTCTCATGTCTGATGTTACAGAATTTGGTAGTCTTTTGTTTTTGTGGGAAATTTTGTCATACCAATTGGAACAACCTCATTTAACATATGTGTGTGTATGTTATATGTGTGTGTTATGTAAAGGGGTTAAATCAGCTCCCTTTAGAGGGCGGGGTTTGCCTCAGGCGAATCCCTGCCAATAAAGAGTGCGCGGAGAGGCGGCTCGGCCCTTTTGTTCCTCGCTACCTGTGCTACGCTGGAACTTTGGTTCAGTAAGTTTAACAATAAACTGGTAAATATTCTTTGATATCTGCATTGCCTTTATTTTGTGCCGGTACAGTTATGTATATATTGAATGTATATTTATATGCATTGAATATATTTATAGATAAATATAAAGTAGTATGGTTCCTTGAACTGTATCAAACAACCTTGTTAATATTTTTCCATTATAATTTTTCTTTATTCTGTATATTTCATCATATTTCACTTTTACTTACCTATGCAGAAGTTTTTGAGATTTATGAGGTATGGGATTTTGTTTTGCTATTAGTTTTGTTTTATTTTGTTTTGGGTTGTTGTTTCTTATGAGTGCTTGTTATCCAACACAGCTCTTTATGTTCATGTAGCAAATGCTTAGCCAACAGAGCTACCTCTTCATTTCCATTTTAATGCTAAGCTTATGACTGTAACTTCTGATGATATTCAAAAATCAAAAATTAGGTCAGTTAGTTTGTTATTTCACATATTTGGGAAACATATTATTAATAACCCAAATATGGATATAAGGACATTTATAAAGCAAAGTCACAAATAATCAAATAAGCATCACAGTTTTCTAAAAATAATTATCTTGTAAAAATACAGTTCGGGACAAAACTGCTGATTCCATGAACAAAGTGTGAAGGAGAAAAAGTGACTAAGATAGAATTGTCATAGCCATAGCTTATAAAAAGTAATCACCATTTCTGTCAACTATTAATCTTAAACATTAAATTAATGCTTCACAGATTTTCTGTTTTTCAGAGTTTGATAAGAAGATATAACCAAAAGCCTAATGTGAGGTTTTATCTTTTAGGTTATTAAGTACATATGCTATTTGTGACCAAGCCCAGGATTTTGTAAAGTTTATGCCATTGATTTTTAAAATGTTGCATCCCCAGATTTGCATATATTATAGAAATTTTTGTATATATATTTAAATCTCTCAAATACCACGGAAATTCATGACTAATTTAAGTGTACTTCTTCCCTTGTGGATGTGGCTGCTTTTCCTTTTAACAACTTAATCTGGTACTGTGAACTGGATCACTGCCCATACCTAGGGAGATCAGAAACCCAAGGAGGAACCCACTTCACTCATTAGGTTGCTTATTGGACATGATATCAAACTGTCGTCAATTTTTTTTATGTCTGTAGATGATTGCTGTTCTGATTCATTGGTCAGAGAAGCATTTTTCCCCCAGAGGATTATGGTGATAGCAGATCCAAAACTAGGGGAAACAAGAGATAGGGGACTCTTCAGCCTTAAATTGGACAACTACACAGGACAGCAGCCCTCTAAGCCTGAAGAATCATCGTGAAAGAAGAGATAGAAAAAGTGAGAGAACTAGAGAAGAGGAGAATTCTAAAATGCTGTCTTTTGTTTGTGTGAGAGAAAGTCTCTCTCTCTCTCTCTCTCTCTCTCTCTCTCTCTCTCTCTGTGTGTGTGTGTTTGTGTGTGTGTGTGTGAATGTGTGTGTGTGTGTGTGTGTGTATGTAAGTGCACAGGGACATGTATATTGCTGGAAGCTCCTTGTCCCACCCAGTCCCATAGCTGCTTTTAAAATAACCACTCAGAGGCTTAACATTAATTGCAAAATGTTTGGCCCATTATCTCAGGATTATTAATAACTAGCTCTTACAACTAAATTAACCCATTTCTAATAGTCTATATTTTACCACGGAACTTGTGGCTTGTTACCTCACATTTCGCTTCTCTGGCAACTGTTGGTATCTTTCAGACGCCACCTTCTTTTCTCCTTATATTTTCTTTAATTTTTGCCTTGTTCTATTCGGCCTGGTTTCTGATCAAATAAGCTTCTTTATTAACCAATGATAATGAAACATATTTGCAGCATACAGAAGTGTAGTACGGTGATTGTTTTTTCATGTCTCAGCAGCCCAGACCCAAAATAATCACACAGAAACTATATTAATTAAAACACTGCTTGGCCTATTATCTTAGTCTTCTTATTAACTAACTCTTACATCTTTAATTAACCTGTTTCTTTTATTCTGTGTATCACCAGAAGGCTGGGTTTACCAGGTAAAGTTCCAGCATCTATCTCCTTTGGCAGTTACATGGTTTCTCTTCAACTCTGCCTACTCTCTCTGTACATCTCTGCTCGGATTTTCCACCTGGCTTTCCTCTGTTATGTCATTGGAAAAAGCAGTTTCTTTATTAATTAATGGCAATAAAACAAAATCACAGTATACTAAAGGGCATCCCATATTTCATGTACCATGATATGAGTGTGAATGTTAGAAGGCAAGTTGCAGAAGTTATTTCTTCCATTCTACATGTGTGTTCAGATATTGAACTAGCTCTTCGTATTGAGTGATTAGTACCTTTATCTGCTGAGCCATCTTTCTGACCCTCACCTAACTTTGTTATTGAACTAATTAGATGTTTCTACTCATTATTAACAAACTTGATATAACAATGTATTTAATTGTCTCTTCAAAATGAATAACACGAGTTGGATCATCACTGGAAAGCACTGGGCTCATAGAAAGTTAACTGACAGGAAAAGTTTTCCTGTGTTTCTGGAATTTATCACACATTGATTTTTTTTAAATCAGGATCTTTAATGGAAATAGTTTCTAACATTTTATCCCCTGTTTTGCAGAATTAAACAAATCTAGATAGTAGCTTGAGGTTGGTAGCTTCTTGCTGAGCTACTGTCCCAGGCAGGTGAGAGCTGAGTACTTTTTATGTTTGCTGCTTATTGGTTTTGAGGGGGAAAATTATCTTTGGATCAATGTGAGCATAGCAGATGCCAAAGTGCAGTATTGATTTGCTTCAGTAAGAAAAAATGCATGGGGGATTGAAGCTGCAATAGAAAAGCCACCTAATTATGCTCATGATAAAGCTCTATAATTCTTTGCACAGATCCATCTTATAACTCAGCCAAAGTGAAAGTGGGAATGCAGGAGGAATTATTATGTCTGAATTTCTCTGCTTTATGATATGTAATTCCCATTGCAATGTAGCATTGCTTAATTTCAACATTGGCCCAGACAAATGCTCTGTGTGCATCTCTTTTGTAATTGCAAGTTTTCTCCAATGTTATAATGCAGGTGTGCATGCATTCTTAGCTAAGAGGATGAATTCCTAATATCCATGCCGAAAATAGTGTTGCTTTACCTATCATGAGTTTCCTAGTTGACATTGGCAACATTTTTACAGTAAAAGAACGAAGGATTCCAAAGAACAGCACACCAGTCAGAGCTCAGAAAAATGTGCAATCCTTATGGCAATAAAGGATTTATTATAAAATTTAAAGCAATTGACATGCACAGTTTTAGAACAGTGGTTTCCTAGGCCCTCCTGACAGCACGAACTCTGACTCTTTCTGGAGGTCTGGCTATGGTTGGGTTTGTGAGCAGAGTGCTATAACTTGCTTAATGGCAACACAGACCTGCTGCAACCTGACCCTGCATCTGGGGTGGAGAGAATGTCTCTCAGGCAATGAGCAGACTTTCTCTGACATGTTTAATTGGGCGGAGCCAAAAGGCAAAGTAGCCTTCATCATAGTAATGCTACTTAGGATTTTAAGAAGCAATTAGCATTTTAAGAAGCATTCCTGGTCAAAAAAGGACTACAGATACATAATAAGGACAAGTTCAAAAATAAATGAACTCTAAATGAGTCACAGTGATGGATAAATGGACTTGGGCTTGGGAGGGAGAAGAAAAATAGTATAGTTACAAAAAGAAATAAATGGTTTAAAAATAAAAGTCTTTAAAGAGATAAAGATAATAAAATAAGTATTAAATAGTCATAGAGTAAAGCATATAAGCCACATAAAAATGGAAAATACACAGAAAGTCTGGATTATGTATATTATTGTATTTCTTTGAAATTTTTGACTGTGAAGAAGCTAAGTACAGAGAGATATTTCATTGTATGGGCTGCAAAGCTAAACTAACATATATGTTTTAAAGGTTTCTTGACTTTAGAATTTGGGTTTAAGGATATGTTATTTTGGAAAAGAGGTTCTTCTTTTGTCCTCACCGAAGATGAGAACCTTTGGACTTCTTCCAGACTAATGTTGTTTGATGGACCAAGATCCCCTGAAAGGTCTCCATAAACAGCCTGAAAATACTACTTCTCTGAGCAAAAAGTAGGAAGCAGTTTAAAGAGAACTATGCCAACATTCTCAAATATTGTTTATAAACATTTCTTTACATTTAAAGGGGGATATGCTATAGAGATTTGCATTGGTACGGATCTTGGTATTGATACAAATTTAAGGTGAATTTTGTTATACCGTGTATATGTATTTTTGATCTTGATTAAGGTATTGTGTTTGTTCAGCTCATTTAAAAATGCAATGTATAATTGAGAAACATAGGTTAATAGTGATCTAAAATAGTCAAATTGTACTCATGTTAGGTTTTCTAGATATAAAGAGATATATTTCCGTTGGATAGTTATTCTTCAAAACTTTGAGAGACCTTCAAAATATGGTATTTAAAAAGTTTAAGAACTTAGGACTTTTCATGACAATGAGACACATCTGTTCCTGGCAGTACCAATCAACTTCAAAAAGATGACAGGCATTTAAGAGGCTCCTTAGCCATTTGGGCAAGAAACTGCTCTTGCCTGGACTGCTTGATGGTCTGCTGTGTGAACTGGACATGTAGGACCCATGAAGAGATGACTGTTGAACTTGCCTAAAGGTCAGATGATTCTTTGGGGTCTCTGCTTCATGAAAGAGTCTGCCAGTTATTCTGCAGGACATAGAAGAAAGCAACTGATGGACTCTGCCATTACAAGGCAGAACAGATTTTCAAGTTTTCTGCTTCATATTGGATGTCCCAGTGATACAGAAGATCTTTGGGTGACTGTCCATGTAGCAAAATGTCTCTGTCAACTCTAGAGTTTTGGAATTTGCTTACAATGCACTTCCTGTTTTCTTAGGTAATATTATATCTTTCTGGAGTCTTTCTTGGAGTTGAAGAATATAGTTTTCCTTAGTTATGATAAAAGATAAAGTAGACATAAATATTGTAGCTGTAATCTTGCTTAATAACTGTTTTTGTTATATGTAATTTTACTGTTTTAAAGTTAAAACCTTTCTTTTTATTTAAACAAAAAGAGGAGGGAATGTGAGATTCCCCTCTCTATGATGTGAATACCATTGGTTAATATAGAAACTGGCTTGGCCTGATAGGGTAGAACAGAGCCGGGTGGGAAAACTAAACTAAGGAAGGGAGAAAAAAAGGGCAGAGTCAGGGAAAAGGCATGGAACTGCTGCCCCAGAGACAGACATGCTGAAACTTTGCTGGTAAGCCACAGGCATGTGGCAACACACAGATTAATGGAGACAGGTTAAATTAATATGTAATAGTTATCCAATAAGAATTTAGAGCTAATGGCTAAGCAATTATTTAATTAATACAGTTTCTGTTCGGTTATTTTGAGATTCTGGGCAGCTGTGAAATGAACAAGCGACTTCCTACTACAGTAATGATTCAGTTTACTGCAGGACATATTTATTATTCCTGCCCACATTCTCCATGACTTTTTTCACAATACTTGAGTAAATAGAAAAGGAGACATCTGGAAAATTGTAGTTTAAATATGAAATCTCATGCATAGACTTGGTTTTTTTTAACAGTTTATGGAGCTATTTTGGAATAGTTCAGAACCCTTAGGAAGCTAAAAAATGGAGGATATGTAGATCAGTAGGTTGGGAGCTAGTCTCACTTCTTATCTACACTTAGCTTCCAGAGTACAAACACAATCTGTCCAAACAACTCCATTTCCTACAGTCATGCCTTCCCTGCAGTGATAGACTATATCCCATCAAATTTACATCAGACTACATCCTTTGTCCATTACGTTGCTTCTAATAAGGAAATGGTCACAGGAGTAACTAACTAACTAACTAACTAAAATAACTAAGACAGCTGGGAAGAGATAAACACATAAAAACTAGGAATGATCCAGTATCCCTTTATATGTACCCAGGTTCTGAATGATTAACTGGGTGAGGAATTATGTGTCTCTATTTTGTTGATCAGATGAGAAAGTCAGATTCACTAAAGTGATTATGAATTCCAAGTGACACCTTTTTTTAAAAAAAATATGTTCACCACGTCTATTACTAGGGATATTATGAGTAATATCCAGTAATTTTTTATCAATATAGACTCTTCAAAGAGCAGGTCACCTTTGCATAGAGTTTTTAGCATTTCCCTTTAAAGATACAGTTCTCCTATCTGAAAAGAAATCTGGAAAGCTTGGTGGTTATTTTCTTGATGAGAAGAGGGGCTGTGGCAAATTTTCTTGATTCTTGTATTTGAGGGATGATTTCCATCACTCCTACAAATGATTTTCTAATTGTTTACAAAAATTTGCTCAGATGATATGGCTTCTATTTATAATACCCACTAAAGTTTCAGGAGACTAAAGTTTTCATACCTGGTAGGCAAAGTGACCTGTTTCTGTTGAAAGTTATGGGAAAGAAGTCTCTAGTGACTATGTTTCTAGATAGTATTTCACAGATGGGTGATCACACTTCATTGCCAGGGGAATTAAGTGTGTTATGTTTGATTCTATTGGAAGACTGCACCTGAAAGAGTATACTTCATTTCCTCTGAGCTTTTCTGGGTTCATAGAAACATTTTATGGTTTTGCTTTGTGTACTTGGCCTGTGATACATC
Organism: Microtus pennsylvanicus; assembly: GCF_037038515.1. NCBI lineage: Eukaryota > Metazoa > Chordata > Mammalia > Rodentia > Cricetidae > Microtus > Microtus pennsylvanicus. Next base: position 135,409,248 of record NC_134581.1, read on the forward strand.
AGAGATGTGTGTAGTAGCCTCACGATAAATCCATTGAATCTTCTTAAAGTATCTTTGGTGAGTCCTAGCGTGTAAATATTTCTCTGTAGATCTTGATTGTGGAATTGTTTATGGGAGTTTTTATAGAATGTCAGTCATAAATGAAATGCATATTTACACCAGAGACCTTCTTCTACCCCACACAGCTGAACTACTCCTTTCTAGCTGAACTAACTTCCTGGTGCAGCTGTGCACAATTTGGCTCAGTTGGCTTGCAGTATTGACTTGGCAGTTTCCCACTGGGCCAAACCCCTGAGGTTTGGGTCCCACTTAGTAAGAGGCTAAGTTACCCCTGCCCATGGATTTCTGCTGTAACTCCTCTATAGCTTCTCTGATATATGTGTCTCATTGCTCCTATCCAGCCAAGAATCTTATATTTAGCTGCTGCCAACCTGCTCTGACCAGACCGACCTCTGATGTCTGGAGCTCTAACTCTGTCTGTCTTTTTTAAATTTTTGCCCAACTGAAAACTTCTCCAGTGGGGGTGCTGCTGTTTAGTATTTAAATAAACTTGTTAGCAATTCCAAGTCTGAGGTGAATAAGGTACTAATCTACGGCTTGCCTTACTGCCGCAACTGTGACACCTGCTGGCCATCAGTATTATTACACCTAAAACAATATTAATCCTTAATAAATAAATAAATTTAAAAAAAGACTAAAAAAAGAACTAAAGAGAAAAATAATAACACACAAAAAATAATAATAAAATGAAGAAATCTTGTCCCTATGCCACACAGCAGGCTTGAATGCTTAGAACAAGATTCAAGGACTAGGAAGAAGAATTGAATCACATACTAAGGTTATACAAGGTCCAAAAGAACAACTTAGTGACTTTTTACAAATATTAACTAAATCTGTACAAATAGGGATTACCAATCCAGAAGCTAGACAAGTATTTTAATTGAATCTCCAGTTTTTAATAATGGCAACTTAGAATTAAAAAGATACTGAGTCTTTAAAAGTCAGATCACCACCAATGGATGAATGGATCCTGTACCCAGCTAATGTTGAGTCATTTGACTATAATACTCAGGCTTGGGTAAGAGAAGCAATATCCAAAGGTATAATGAGACATCAAAGTGCCAAATATTTTAACTGTTGTAGAATAGCCAATCTTAGAAGGGATTGAAAACAAACTGTTTTTTAGAAATATTTTTCCTTTAGGAAATTACAAAAAATAGAGGTCTTAGTATTCTGAATTATGTAGAAGATGTGGCAAAGACCGATATTGGATCAATGAATATAGATCAACAAGAGACAAACAATGCAACCTATTATCATTGGGAAACTCCTTGGGAAGCCTGTCCCAGGCCCCCAGGTCAAACATGGTTCAGCAACTCCCAGTCACTATGGAGGACAGGCCTCTCCAGGAAAATTAAAATATATAGAGCCTGTCATAGAAAAAAATCATACTATTCTTGATGATAGAATAACCATCGAGGATGAAATAAAAATTCTAGTAGAAAATAGGAAAGGTATATTTTGGCAGACTTTTATAAATGATCAAAGACCAAAACTGAGAGTACGAATAAACATTATAATTGAAGAATTACTGGTCACAGGTGTGGATGTGACTATTATTTACTCCAGAATCTTGGCCTGCAAATTGGTCTCTTCAGGAGGCAAATGTTTAATTCTTAGGAATCAGAATTCTATCTCAAGTAAAATAAATCATGAGATTGATTGAGTACATAGGTCCAGAAGGACAGAGAGGAAGCCAAATGTAAATCTATGGGGTTGTGATCTGCTGCAGCAATGGAATATCCAGATTAACATTCCTGTTGTCTCAACAATGGAACATAAACTAACCAAGGATAGAAGGGTATTATAAGGTACTATAAAAATAGTCACCACCCATTCAGGCTGTACAAAACCACAAAATAACTAGCAAACTTTCAGAAGTACCAAAGCCCTTTTCTTTAAAATGGTAACTTAGAAACCTATAGGGTTAAACAATAACCTTTAACAATAGAGAAAATGTGTGCCTTAGAACAGCTGGTATAGGAGCAACTAGATGCTCAGCATATTGAAGAATCAACCAGCCCTTGGAATTCTCCTATATTTGTTGTTAAAAACAAGTCTGGAAAATGGAGAATGGTGACAGATTTAAGAACTCTTAATAAGGTAATTCAACCAATGGGCCCTCTACAATCTGGAATTCCTTTGCCTTCCCTATTGCCTAAAATCAAATCAAATCAAAAAATTTCAAATCCTCCCACATATATTTTATCATTGTGATACTTTTCATTAAATAGTATCTATATGCATAGAGATTGTATTCCACATAGATAGAAAATTTTCAAACACTCAAAGAACTGTAGAATATGGCATTTAAGTTAATTAGGATTCTATTGACATGAGACATGATTGCTCCTGACAGCACTAATGTATTTCAGAGAAAATCTTGGGCATTGAAGACACTCCATTTGGAGCTTGTTGGCTTCTTGGAAAAAGTGGACTTTGGGCAAAGAACTGCTCCTGCCTCAACTACTGACAGAATGCACAGTGTCCAAACTGGATAAGTACAAGCAAAAAAAAAAAAAACGGCCAAATTTTGCCAAGACAGAGTAAGACAGTTTTTAAAATTTTCTACCTCTGAAAATGATCTGTTTGATACTCTAAGCCTTGTCTAAAGTTGTTTGCCCCAATGTTGCAAATAAGATTTTTGGTGATAGTGCAAGTAGCTGATTATCTCTGTCATTTCTTGTACATTTTGGAAGTTGTTTGATTGCACTTCATGTTTACTCAAGTAATATTATTTCCCTTCTCATGTCTTTGATGTGGTTGAAGACCAAATAGTTGAAGCTACTTTCTTTTCATGACACAGCCAAGCCACTTTAATATAAAATTTAGACTCCTTAGGATAGGATAACTATTGAAACATTTAGCATATGCTTCTTGTTTGATGTTGTTCATGCTGGCTGTAATTCTAATTTTGCGTATGTTTTGTCAGTTCTTTTCCCTGGACAATACTTGATATTTGTTGTTATTGTATATAGTTTTGTATTGGGCTTAGAACTCTCTTGATTTAGACAAAAGGCTGAGGTGTTTTGGGAACTCCTTCAGCCAACAGCCTTTAAGATATCAGCCCATGTTAGGCATGGTCTCATGTACTATAAGTCCATAGGTAAAACATGCCTGGCTCTCTTTGATATTAGATTTGGGTCCAGTTTTCAGAGCATACAGAAAACTGTGGCTTGCTACCCTTTCTGTGATTTTATTCCCAAATAAATAAACCTTTATTATACTCCATTCTGGGCTTTTGTGGAATTCTTTGGTATGACTACAGCAGAATGAAAATGGCAGATACTTGCAAAAGAAACAGTGAAATATTCTATAATGGAGCTCTAGATATGTATAATGTTATTTTGAAAATAAAGGGTATTTTTCCTTGAGCATTGGTTGACTCCTCTTGAACTGAAGACAAAATTTCATTACTTAAATGTTCCTTTTATTTTAATTGGTTTAAAAATTATGTGTTCATTAGAAAGTAATTCTTAATGATACTTTCTGGATTTTGAAAAAAATATTTAATTATAGTATGTGAAATAAAGATTATTAAAAACATTTTTGACCAATTTCTTCTTTTGCTCTTTGACCTCTGCTCAATAAACTGTTCTGGTTGGCCATACTCTCATTAAGGTATAGTAAATTGTACATTTATACATTTCCTGCTTGAGACCTACTGAAGAGTTTTGATCTCACATCAAATCTTGGAATATTTCACCGGTAATCACAGAGCTTCACCACTGTTTCTGATGCAAGCAAATTTTATTTGAAGTGCAGTCTGCTTCTCAGAGAAGCAGTTCTCTTCACACTAATTCAAGAGTTTGCTGGATTAGGTCTGCTCTGCAGAACAGAGAGGATTTCTGTGTTGGTTCAGTGTGGAAATGATGTAACTTCAATCAACAGGCAGTTCTGCCCATGTAGAAGCAGAGAGAAATATCCAGATTCCTTTATCCTCAGTAGAAGTATTGATGCGTATAATAACAATGGTGGATGGGTCCCGAATTTCTTGAGAAACTGCCACACTACTTTCCAAAGTGGCATCCTCCTGGATATTAACCTTCATCAGGCGATGATAGGAGTCAGAGACAGAGACCCACATTGGAGCACCAGACTGTGATCGTATTCTCTGCATTGCTTTACCTTGTCTCTTCCTACTCCTAAATACTGAATTCTGTTTCCCAACCAGTTCTCCTCCTACATTCATATCTTAGATTTTTGCACAGGTCCTACATAGTTGACCATAGCTACTGTTTACTCATGACTATATGGATCATGCCATATTTGGAAGGCAGTATTTCATAGGATCCCTCTGATCTTCTAACTCTTACCATCTTTTCTTTTTTCCCCCCAATATGTTCCCTAGGTCTTGGAGGTGGTTCTTTATATAACTTATTTAGGGCTGTACACATTAACAGTCATCTAATCTCAGCATTTTGAACAGTTATGAATCTCTGACTCTTGCTACTGCCCACTCCAAAGAGAGACTTTTCTCTGATGAAGGCAGAGAGCAGCATTAGTCTAAGAGTATCCTTAGAAGACGGTATGGCTCCATATCTGTTTTCCTTAATAATAATAAGCGTCAGTGACATTTTTCAACCGTAGAATTTTCTCAGGTCAGGTTTACAGGACCACATATGTCTTTCTTCTCATGAAGTAAAACTCATATCCAGTTGGCAAATAGCTGAGATAACATATTTGAACTGGGGTTTTCTTTATTTTACTTAGAAATTGGCATGTTGCTTCAATAAAAAAGATGCATATATTTTATTATTCCTGGATATTTTTAAGCCATCTCATATATATGTATGTATATAAGCCTATAAAATGTTCACAGAGATAAGTTATGGCATTAATGAGAGCAATAACTGGTAGCTGTGTTGCATATGTCAGGAGGAAAGGGGGATAAATACATCGGGGATTCTGGGTTTAACCAATGGTTTCAATTAAAAAGTTATTTGATTTCTTGACTTTGTCAGCTGTTTCTTTGCTCAGTAATTAAACATAATCCAACTAATGCCTTTGAGAGCACTTTACAAAGTCCAATATAAATAAAATAAAGAGTTTTATTATTCACAATAAACGTTTAAATATTGAGTGTAAATGTACTTTTAATATAATTTCCTTTTTCACTTTAACTGACAATATATTTTTTCTTCATTCAATATAATCTGGTTGCAAGTTTATCCTATCTACTCTTCTTAGTTCTTCCCCTCCCTTCTGGATCTACTCCCTTTCTATATATATTTCATTGACAAAAACAGGGTTCCAAGAAATAATAACCAAACATGACAAAATAAAATATGATAAGATAAAAAGAAAAAAAGGAAAGAAAGAAGAAAAGAGAAAACAAAAGAAAGAGAGAAAGAAAAAAAGAAAGAACAAAACTGAAGCTACGCAAAATAACCCAACAAAAGGAAAAGAACCCTAAGATCAGGCACAAGAACCTGAGCAATCTACTCATTCACACGTTCAAGAGTCTCATAAACTTTACACTAAAAGCTATAATAAATACACAGAGGACCTGGTGCAAACACTGCTTCAGTCTCTCTGCATTTGTCTGAGTCTTGCTCTGTTGATTCAGTGGGCCTTGTTCTCCTGGTTTCTTTCAGCCCCTCTGGTTCTAAATGTCTTCAAGCCTCCTCTTCAGTGGGGTTCTCTGAACTCTGAGGGGAGAGGTTAGATGGAGACATTCTACTGTGTTCCTACAATTCTCTCTCCATGTAGTGTCTGACTGTGTGTCCCTGCTTTTGTTCCCATCCACTGAAGGAATATCTGCTTCTCTGATGATGACTATAAGGCCTTGATATGATCATAGCAGATTATCATTAGGGGTCATTATACTGACACTTTTATTGAAGGCAACAGTAGTGTCTGGCTTTACCTAACGGCTCTCAGATATCTAGTCTTTAATTCTTATTTACCCAAGCAGTGTCAGGTATGAAATCTGTCTCAGGAATTGGGTCTAAATGAAATCAGACATAAGTCGGCTATTCCTACAAGTTCTGTGCCAACATTGCCCTATTATATCTTGCGGGCAGGACAAATTGTAGATCAAAGGTTTTTATGGCTGGGTTGGTTTTTACTTCTTTTTGGTACTGTGCAGAGTGCTTTCCCCTACATTCTAAAATTTTCATTCAAAAGCATTCTGTACTCATTTACATGTATAATAAAAATACCAATTAAATTTTTGAAAATAGTAACATTAAAAACACAAAGTTATAAATTTTACAAATCTTACACAGTTGGAAGTCAAGATTTTAAGAGTATAGAAGACCAAGATCAACCATGAGCACATGTTCAGCTAATAAGACATAACATTCCTGGACAGGCTCAGGGAATGACATCCATCCATTCTCTGCTTACTTTTTGCCCACATTTGGTAGAGTTCAACCTGAAAAGCAGAACAAGAATAATTAGGAGTCGACTAGTGAAAGCTAACACTTAGAAGTATAAGCTCAATCTCGTGTATTTTTGCCATGACCTTGATTGCATATGGTTCCTCTTGGAGCCAGGACCATCTCCCTGAAACTGAAATTGCACATAAAGTGCCTGAGATGGAGCCAGGAAATTTCGTCAACTCCCTCTTGCTCTCTTGCTTAAAAATATGAGCCAACATGTTCATGACAGTATGTACTGATTTAATACATATGAATTGTTTCTTCACTTCCTCTCACCATTAAATTCTTTCCTAAAGTTTATGGGTATTATGAGACATTTAGTCTAATCTAGTCAAATGGCAACTTTACAAAGCCAGTACCAGGATTTCTTGTCATTTAGGGCTTCCAAGATTTGTTTGTAGTTCATACAAAATTCAGAATTGATAAAATTAGAATAAAGTTATGAATAATTAAAGTCATGAAGTGTGCAAAGAATTTAAATATTTCACAACTGATGTTACTTTTATTCCTCTGTCAATGCAGCTGACACAAAACTTCCATTTATTCTTTTAGAAGAGTCAAGAAAAATCATGGCAAATAAACCCTGCTAATTTTTAATCTGATATTAATGTTTACAGTGAATGTTTCGAGCTGAATTTGAGAAAGAACACATATGAATACTGTTATTAATGAAATACAACTCTATATCTAGTGTCAATTAAAAACACCACGCATTTGCAATGCATAATTGGTTTTATCTCTCTGCTTCCTTTGACATTATTACCACCTCCTTTTCCAGAATGTTCTCTGAGTGCTGGCCCCAGGAAAGTTTGATACAAATTTTCTATGAGTGAACACTCACGTTCACTTATTCTTCACACTTTGTCTAATTATGTCACTTCATTGACTGCTGCCTATTGCAAGAAGTAGCATCTCTTTTCAAGTTCGAGAGCAGCCCAAGTTTAAGGGTACAAACATAAACCTTTAGAATGTAGTTTGACAGCATAAGCATTTAGCAAAGTAACAATCATAGCTTCCCCCCACCTGGTTTCAAAGCACTCCCTCCTTCAGCTTTGAGCTTTTGACTAAGTTTACAGCATCAGGTATGAATTATTAGCTGTGGAGATGGCCTTGAATTCAATCAGAAAGTGGTTGATTGCCCTACAGCAGTCATTCCATTTTAAAAAGTATACTATGCAGCTAGAATGCAAAGGCACATGGGCATGGCTATTCAGTCAGTGAATACAGGTGCACACATAGGGCACACATGTTTTTGCAGTTCAGAAAACTTTCAGCAGTCAGTTCTCTCCTCCCAAGGTGTAGGTCCTGAGGATTGAACTCACAGTTAAGCTGGAAGAACCTGTGCTTACCTGCTGAGTCATCTCTCCGAAACACTCCATGATGATTTTCAAGAACCATTTTCAGCAGGTGGTATTTCATATTAACTAAGTAACAAACCAACTCTGTTTATTACCATGTTGTCACTTAAATAAACTGTAGCTACGCACATGATGCAGATTACCAAACTGTGGATCAGGCTTCCTGTTTACCTCTGAGTAAACAGATTCATGGATAAAATATTAGTAAGTGAGACACATAGAAACATTTTTTTTTTTTTTTGTGGGAGCCATATAAGTCAGAAAAGGAAAAGCTGAGAGGGAAGTTGGGACAAATTGTCTTTTATTTTTTTAAATAACAAAGACTAGTATAAAGGGGGGATTTCTTTCATATGAAGCTTCAGAGACTAGAGTGTGTGTTCTTTCTACAGTAGTAAACAGATGTGAGGTCATTCGATTTTTAAAAATGTTTGATCTCTGCATATTATTAATTAGAGCAAATATTTAGCTGGGAAATTTTCTAGTAGAGAACAATGATTTGATATTTAGAAACAAATAACCTAAAATCAATACCTGCATGGTATATCTTTATGGTAGGCATACTTTAATACCGAGATCATGAGCTTTATATATATATATATATCAATAATTATATTAATTTTTTAAAAATACTTTACACTTTCCTCTAAAAGAGATGATTTCTCTGTTACCCACAGGTATATCTGAATGCCAAGTAATTGTTTACTTAAGTAATTTCTAGAGAACACATTAACATATAATTATTAATATATTAATACTAGTCACTCACTTTACCTACAGAAATGGGTGATTATGCTAATGAGCAGTGTTAAACATGTTCACATGATAAATTAATCCTGCATAATGCAAGTTGTATATTTGCCAATAAATTGTCTCAGTTTGTTTGCCTTTACTGAAACAATGTAGGGAAAATGCTCTGAAAACCTCACCTACCTTATAATAAGAATGACAGACTACACTATGAATCTGATTTACAAGAACTAACTGAATGTGATAACCTTGAGAAGAGGGCAGAAACAAATTGAAATGCCAGACAATCCGAAGTCAAGAGATTTTTGTTTACACTTCACTATATACTTTTAAATATTTACAGTACATAAACCACACTGAATAAATGCATGAGCATGCAATAAAATAATCTAAATAGTGGAGTCTATTTAGCCCAATGTACATAGTAATATCTGATTTGGCACTGGGAAAAATAAGTAAATTGGATGTTGGTTCTCCAGAAATATGTACATTCCTTCTGTAGCATAAAATTGTTACTGTTAGATACCATTTCTCAATCCCTTTGCAGGTGATTTGACTTGTGACCAAGCTCCAATGGAATGGATAGTAGGGAAATGCACTACTGACTCTCACCTCTTAAAACTCTTCTTTACTCTCTCATGATTTCTGTCCATGTGGTCAGTTCAGTGTGAGTCCTTAGGCTGATCTTGAAATGCATGCTTGGAGCATGGCAGAATGTTGACTGAGGTTTTTGTCCCACCCGGTCCTGCAGTTATTCAGTCCCAAAGAAACACACAAAGGTATACATTAATTATAAACTAACTGACCTATTAGCTCAACCTTCTTATTCACTCTTATAACTTATATTAGCCCATAATTTTTGTCTGTGTTTGCCACATGGCTTGGAACCTTTTTCAGGAAGGAAGTAACATTTTGCTTGCTCTGTGTCTGGTTTCCTCACTGTCTAAGTGAGGATTGCAGACTGAAATTTCCCTCTTCTTAGAATTCTCATTGCCCTGCCTCTACTTCCTGCCTGGTTGCCCCACCTATATTTCCTGCTGAGCTACTGGTCAATCAGTATTAAAATACAAGTGATATGGTACCATTTTCCCACAACAGCAGAGTCTCTATTGGCTTCACCAATTTAACATGTGGATAGATGTGTGGAATAGAAGTTTGCTCATTTTCCAGTAAATGATTTTAGGTGCTATCCTTTGGCCTGTGGTAAGCCAATAAAATTCAATGACTATACAGCATTTTAATTTACCAAACTCAATTTTTTCTTTTCTCAAATATCTTAAGTGTTGAAAATATTGAATAAAAGAAGCATGAGTTATTGACATGTACAATGCTAGATGAATGAGTGTGTGTGTGTGTGTGTGTGTGTGTGTGTAAAATCACCTTGAATTGGACAATTAATTTAAAATGTTTGCATATACTATCAAATTTGATTATAAAAATACAATTGTAACACCTAGGTAGATGTACTGTAGGGGCAGATTCTAGAGCCTTTTGGAAGATGGGAAGATTTAATTCACAGAGCCAGAGAAGCAAATGATTCTTAGCAGTATTGGAATGCTGCACTGTATCACTATATATATAGGGAGAGGTGGAGATGCAAGCAAGCACTCCTCTAGACACGAGGAAAATGAAATTGGTTGCAGCAAATAGTATGGCGCTGAAAGCATGATAAACAGCCATCTCGTAATCCCAACCCCAGAGATACACCAAAAGCTAGTGCACGTAATACATTCAGAGAGCAAGGCTTATGTGCTTTTGCAAATGTGAGCTAGTAGGGTGAAGTCAAGCTTCACCTAAAACTTCTTTCCCCCACCAGCACAGCAATAGGGAACGTTCTAGGGGAAACAAACAACAGAAACTTTGTTGGCTAAGATTCAAGTTTTAAACATGCAAACATTCTTAAGGAAGCAGCCTCAGAAGTAAGATATATGAGATTCTCAAAGGAGGAAAATGAATGCAGATGAGGAAGAGAAATTTCTGGGAAGCAATAACAAATTTATGAAAGAAACAACAGATAAGGGGCTCCCTGAATTTATAAGGATGTGACGGTATCTACTTTAAGGATACGCATATTTTTGCTGATTCTCTCCAAATTGAAAATAGGCAGCAAAGTTAAAATTAGCATTTTAATGAATTATATAGTGTATGAGTGACTATATTCTCCTTCTCTTTTTATTTGTCAAATAAATCCTGGTTCTAAACCTAACTTAGAGAAAAGAGGCAGCGCATAGGTGAGAGGCTCTAACTCCGGAAAACGCCTGCAGAAATGTTTATGGTTTCATCTACTCCCTTTAAATATTGTCATTTCTCCACCTGGGCAAGGGGCCTAATTCCTCTCCTTGTAGATGGGTCTCTGTTCTGAACTACGAAGAAATGTGGGGTGCTTCTATGTGCCTTTGGCTGCATGCTAAGGAAAGGATTGCTGGAGGCTTCTCCCTGGAGTCTATGGCCCGTTCCTCCTTCACTTCATCTTGTTCTGCTTCTCCCTCATCCCTCTCCTCTCATCCTCACAGACCTACACTTTGGAATCCACAGAGAGATGGCATGTAGATTTGAATGAACAAAGGCACACAGAGTCAGCTTCTAACAGACACCTTTGGACTCGTAACAGGGTTGGTCTTTAGGGTGTTACTGCCCCATCCATTGAGTGTTTTTGTTTGTTTGGTTTGGTTTGGTTTTCACATTGCTGAGCATAATTTAACAAAGGAACTGTCTCTACCTTTCCCACTTCGAGTTCCTGACACACAAAATTTACAAATGTAAGGCAAGTTGTATTTATTCCATGAGTGAGTCTCAGTAGACTGTTTCATTCTGTTTTTAATATGTAACTGGAAGACACAGGTTAGATTTTTCTTTCCTTTCTTCATCTGAATTTTAAATGTATAAGAAATCTGGGGCTCAGTGATGAGCTTCACAAAAGCAAGACTTTGATTGCTGCTCAGTATATCAACTTAATCATTCTTATAAACATAATATTTTAGATCTCTGCCTTTTATTCAAACAATAATGAAGAAATTATCAACCTTGCTTCTTCATTATTGTTTGAATTATTTATTTTTATGGTTATTAGTTATCTTCAGGCAGATAACAGTTCACCAAAACTATAGAGGTTTTGAATACTTTTTTTTTTTATTTTCAAGACAGGGTTTCTCTGTAGTTTTTGGTGCCTGTCCTAGAACTAGCTCTTGTAGACCAGGCTGACCTTGAACTCACAGAGATCCACCTGCCTCTGCCTCCCAAGTGCTGGGATTAAAGGTGTGCGCCACCACCACCCGGCTGGATACCCATCTTTTAACTCATGATTCCTGTAGGTTATAAGTCTGGACCATAATTTATATGGGATTTCTGATAGCAATGTCATAAAGCTGAGGAAGGCATTACCCAGGCTACTAACTCATCAGAATCTTGACTGGTGAAGAATTCACTAGCAAATGTTCTGAGACAAACAGGGTGACAACATCTTCTACTGTTAGAATGTATTTCAACTTACTACATGCTAGCAATAAGTAAACAAATAAAATAAAACTTTAAAAAATCCAACTATTCCAGGGTCTGTTTTGTTTTCTTTCCTTTGAATGACTTCTCAGGTTGGTCTGAACTAGGACAAATCGCCTCTTGATTAACATAAAGTCAAAAATGTGGGGAATTCATTTACATCTGTAATAGTCCTTTACTTTTTTGTGTATCATTATCTAATAAAGCAAATGACAACCTGTCACTTTTAGAATATTTTATTTATTAGAAGCAATTATGGTTTCTATCAAAACTCAAGAGCAGTAGATGATACAAAACAAGTCTACTTAACTATAATGTAAGGATTGAGAAAAAATTGATCTAGTGAACAATCCAATTATATAGCATATGCCAAAATATACTTAAAAACACCTAACAATGGACAAAACCTTTAATTTGTATTAAGAAGAATGTTTTTTAATTAAAAGGGCATTTCATAAGTACAGTAAAAAGTTACTTTACTAGTTAAGTAGCAATACAGAAGTGATAAAATATTTGAAGAGAGAGACACAATATCTTGGAATAATGAAAGGAACCAGTGAGTAAAAATAGAATGTTTATTCTTTATATTGGACAGCAGAAGATACACTGAGACTGTCTTAGTGGATGAAAGGTAAGAAAAGAAAGCACAGGGTATTTCTGAATGTGCATTCTGATGCAAGACTTCTTTGATGACGAAATTGGAAGAAAGATTTGGGTTTGGAAATAGAGACATTGAAACTATCTCTTCCTTGTTCTCCTTTGCTGAGACACCATGTAGAAAATTAGGAATCTTGATTTCTTAAAAAATGTATGTCTATGTTTGTCTCCTATCTATCTGCTGAATAAAAGTCACATCTGGAGGAGCACATTTGTACCTTCTAGACTTACATTGATTGTACTGAAAAAATGTCATTTTTTCCATGCTTTTTAAAAGAACAAACACAGAGTCATATATCACCTGCCAAGTGGGGGCAACTTTATCAGAATTTTCCTATTTCTTTTCATGTAGTTTATAAGTGTTGGCAACTTCAGTGAACTCTGAAACTCCAGTTGTTTGGGAACAACATTGCATTTCTTGAGTATTAATCTTTACTTGTGCTAGGTTGATGTGTCATTGTTTTTCCATAAAGCAGGCCATCCTACTTGTCCTTGGTGTCATGTCATATCACATATATGTGAGAGAGAAAGAGAGCAATTTTTAAAAGATGATGTGGGATTCCTCTCTGTATGCTGGTGCTGTAAATACCATTGGTTAAAAAAGAAACTTTCTTGACCTAATAGGGTAGAAAAGAGCTAGGCTGGGAAAACAAACTGAATGCTATGAGAAAGAGGTAGAGTCAAAGTGAAGCCATGCAGCCCAGTCAGAGACAGACGCTGGAATTTTGCCTGGCAAGCCAAAGCCTGGTGATGATACACAGATTAATAATGATGGGTTAATTTAAGATAGGAGTTATCCAGAAATGCATTTAAGTGATTGGCCAAACAGTGATTTAAATAATACAGTTTCTGTGTGGTTATTTCTGGAGTCCGGGCAACCTGGAAACTAACAAGTGGTTTCCTACTAGAAAAAGATATGAATAAAATATTAATAAAACATATAACATAGCACATCTAGCGTAGTAGTTTTCATTGCAAAACTTAACTGAGTGTCAAAATTCATGAAAACAACCTAAACTGCATAATAGTAAGATAAATATCTGTGAGAATGAGCTAATATTCCATCAAATGAATAATGCATGCTTACTTTTGTGAATACATGCTTTGTTCAAAAACACATAATTAAAGGAAAATTGTAAAATTATACACAGGAAGAACTTTCTGCTTACAGGATTGGCACAGGGAAGTTATAAAGTAAGACAGAGCAGAGTTTTATGGTTTGTGTGGTGTTGTTGAAAGTCAAAGACATGTACTTGAATGTTAGATAGGAGTTGCATCTGGCAATATCTAGGTATTTATTAATTATTAATCACATAGTCATAGTAGTTAGGTCTCATGTTTCTGCACATTGATTAAAGATTGCCTTCAGGAATATGTCCCTATTTACTCTAGAAGTAATTAAGTACATCTTCACAGTTGTGAAATATGAGAGTGATGCATATCTCCTCCCCTCAATTAAGTGTGAACTGGGGACATTTTTATTCTGGTACAGATGGAGCAGTGAAATGAAGGGTGGTCTTTAGAGAGACTATAGTTAAAATTAGTTTGAAATCAGAAAGGGACTTAAGAGGGAAAGTGTACACAGAAACGCTTGCATCAATCAGATTATTTATTAGGTTCTTAAAAATTCAACTAGTTAAAAATTAATTCACTATGATATTTAATATAAATATACAGTTGGGTGCATTATGAGTATAGGCAGCTTGACATCAGAGAATGATGAAGTTTGGCATGAAGCTGTTATGGCCATGATAATTTGTAGATGGAAGTTTTTGTTCTGCCAAGTCCCACAGCCGATCAGTCCCAAAGAAACATACAAATGCATATATTGTTTATAAACTGTTTGGCCTATTAGCTTGAGCATTCTCATTCCCATCTTGCTTCCTCTATGTCTGACTGGTGACTGCATCTCTGCCTTTTCTCTTCTCAGAATTCTCCTAGTCTGATTGCCCTGCCTATAGGTCCTGCTTGGCTACTAACCAATGAATGTTTCAATAAACCAATATGAGTGACAAATATTTACAGTGTACAAAAGCATTATCCCACAGCACTTATTGCTGGTAATCTCTGTTGTCACACAAAGGAATTCTCTTTGTATCTGTTTTACAGGTGGAAAATAAGCTAGTTCACAAGGTTAAATGAAGGAGTAGGTGTTGTTTAACTATTTTCATAGAAATTTTTAAGGGTCAGAAATATGAGATTCATTGTTTTTTCAATTCATGAATGTCCTTATGTAAAGTTTGGATACCATACTTAACTGCTTATCAAGAGGGAAAGAATGTTTGATATTTATATATTTGATCACGTATTGAAAAACAGGGAAGGGTCTAGAACACATTGTGCCTGCCCTTTGCCCTTGTTTCCAATAATGTGTGCTTCGTAATCATCTTGTCCTAAAGGGAGCTTGTATTTCCATGCTTTCACATAATGGAACAAAAGGTTACAGAAGTCAAACTCTCTGATTGAAATTTTGCAGATGAGTTCCTCATGAGCAGGGATTTTTTGTTGTCATTGAATGAATGAACAAGCATTTAAGAGCTCAAGTCTAGTTCCCAGTAAAATCTGATTCAATGATCCAAACTCTTCTTTGACAAATCAGAGCTGACATATTAGACAGATTTAAAAAACTGAATATCTTTGCTTCCAACTTATAATTACTAACGTTCTTGCACACAATGAGTTGACTCTTAAGATCTATTGTTTCCCTCAAAAAAAATTTTCAATTCAACATGTCATGGGGAAATTTGCATGAATTATCCATTGGTTTTATTTTCAAACAGCCTTCCTGATCATCAAGAATATTTGAAGCCAAACGTACTAAAATACATTTAGATTAATTTTAAAAGTACATGTCAAAATCAGATTTTTGGAACAATTCATGATGAACAATGAAAAAATTTAAAAGCTTCCATGTGTTGTTTAAGGATTACTAGAAACACAATGAGCAACTTGAAGTTGCTTTGTAGAACATAGTTGTTTGAGCATGTTATCAATCACATTAAATAATTAGATACAATTGCAGCATTTGATTTTGTTTCTAGACATATTAAGTATTGCTATAATTTGCAGTTCATTTATTGAATCAGAGATTTTGAAATCACTTTGGCATTTAGAGAGATTATAAACTATAATTGATGTTTTGTGCATATTAATACTGTAAAAGTTTTGACATCAATAAATGTCATCTAACATTTTGGGCTATAAGGTGGTATCCCATGACTTGCCTTGTGATTTTTGTTTATTAACATATAAACTCTTGCTTTCGTATTTAGTTGTATTTTGAAATTAGCTTGCTAACCACTGTGTTTCTATGGTAGTTTGAATGAGAATGACTTCCACCAGTCTGTTCTTCCAGTTCTTTCCCTTTACCTAAGACTTTTATTTCTTTTTTTTTACAGGAAAGTAATATTACATCATTACATGACCATATTATTCTTATTTATTCATTTGTTGAAGGGCATCTAGGTTGGTTTCGTTTTGTAGCAATTATGAATAGAGTGGTTGTAAACATGGATATGTGAATTTCGGTGTATTAAGATATAAAGTCCTTTGGGTATACTCATGGGTTATGTAGTTGAGTCATATAAAAGTTCCATTTCTAACTTTTTGGAAAACCTCCAGGCTGATTTCCAAAGTGGATGTATTTATTTGTACCCCACCAACAGCCTATAAGAGCTCCCCTATTACCACATCCATGCCAGCATCTGTCCTCATTTGTGTTCCAAATGACGATGTCCATGCTGATGGGTGTGGGATGGAATCCTAAAATCAGTTTTATTTGCATTTCCCTGATGGATACAGATATTAGGCACAGTTTTATGTGATTTCCAGCCATTAGTATTTCTCCCCTTTCAAGTTTTCTGTTTCAGCTCATCAATGGGCCTTGTTTCTGCTCAAGTCTGGTCTTCAGTCTGGGTCCCAATTTTACAATTATGAACTACCATTGCTTGGAGAATTTTTACACTAGCACTGTTAAATATCACTCTAGGCCTCTTCAGTCCTTAATTCTTATTTACTTTCCTGGTATTTTCTTTTGAAAACCCCAGTTTTGATAAGATTCTCAATATTGTCCCTGTTGGCACTTTGGGTCGGACTTCACTTTCACTGTAGAAATGGTCTGTGATTATCCCACTTATTGCCACTATATACCGGTGTACTTTCTCTTCCTGCCAGTGACAACCACCGATTCTCAAGACTGTACTCTATGCAAGTCATCCAGCAAGTTGGTGTACAAAATCACAATTTATGTGCATTTTAGTGTTTTCTATCAATCTTGTAGGAAGCACAGTACTGGGGCTGCATTCTATTGCTGGTTCTCTCATTTAATAGTGTCCTAGACAGTCTCTCTTCACTAAGGGATCAAATATTTATAATTATGATGTATCCAGTTAGATGCCTCCTAGGCCTCTAGCAGCAGTACCTATCTGAAGATCTTCATTTTACTGTGTTATGTCCCTCACGTTAAAGCAATACTGTATGTGTATATATCCAAATTCATGTACACACTTAAAGTTGTGTAAAGGGAAACTCCAAGTCCTGATAGCTTATAGTAGGAAAAAAAATGTAATATATGAAGTTATTCTTCTAAAAGTCATGTCAGGTCTACATCTATAATACTTTGAATTCTTATTTATTTATTTATTTATTTATTTATTTAAGATTTCTGTCTCTTCCCCGCCACCGCCTCCCATTTCCTTTCCCCACCCCCAGTCAAGTCCCCCTCCCCTCCCTCATCAGCCCAAAGAGCAATCAGGTGATGAAAGGAGACAGAGACAGAGACCCACATTGGAGCACCAGACAGAAATCTCAAGGTCCAAATCAGGAGCAGAAGGAGAGAGAGCACGAGCAAGGAACTCAGGACCGCGAGGGGTGCACCCACACACTGAGACAATGGGGATGTGCTATCGGGAACTCACCAAGGCCAGCTGGCCTGGGTCTGAAAAAGCATGGGATAAAACCGGACTCGCTGAACATAGCGGACAATGAGGACTACTGAGAACTCAAGAACAATGGCAACAAAGTATTTTAATACTTTGAATTCTTTTCAATCTCATTTTAAAGCTGTTTTAGCAACACACAAAAATGCACATGATTAAAAGTAATAAAGAAGAGTATAAAACAGTTTTAAGATGAGATTAAGAACATTCAAGGTGTTATAGATGTAGACCTAACATTACTTTTGGAAGAATGACTTCATATATTATACTTTTCTTTTCTACTATAAGTCATCAAAACTTGGGATTTCCCTTCACACAACTTTAATTGTGTACACGAATTTGGATAAATAATTTTACTGATAATATTGAGTTATAACTATTTTGTCAAATTCATGACTTCTTATTTGATAAAATGGAATATTTAGAAGTCTCTTCCTCGGTTAGAGCTTAGCTGGTTTCAGTTGTGCTGTGGAATGCATGGCAACGATTGCTGCTTGACAAAGTTCTGGCATTTTCACATTGTAGACCACGCTTCTCTAGCACCTTTCTACTTTCATTTTTAATGATTCTCAGTATTAATGCCTTTCCCTTTGGGAAATTTTGCGTGTCCTTTGGTTAAGGATAAAACTGTGTACAATGGTAGCCTCTCTAAACAAAATAATTCTTTGGAAAACAAATCCCCACCACTACTGAACCGGGAATTATATTGTGCCCTCCTGTAGTGGCATTTCAATTGTATTTTAATAAATAAGGACTGCCTGAAGGTCTGGAGTAAAACAGTCCCACTGGTCAGTCTCACAAACCAGTTTGATGAAACACGCCTTTAATCCCAGTAGCCACATTAGTTGCCATAGAAATCAGGTGGTTCATGTCTTTAATCCCAGCCACAGAAAGAAATATAAAATGGGGATAAGGGACAGCTCTCACACACAGTCTTAATTCTCAGATTTCTGGAGGCAGGATTGGCATTTCAGACTGAAGTCAAGGTAAGAGTCAGTTGCTGACTGTTTTGTTTTTTTTTGGATTTCAAGTTTAACCCCAGTTTCAGAGCTTTTATTAATTGTGCTTCCCCTCCTAATTATACCATTAATAGAAAAGTTAGAGATTTGCTAGAGTCACCTGGTTCCAGTGATGAAGTGCCTACAGTTCAGATCCCAAGCCTGAGATCATTAAGGGCAAGAGATCAGTTAATCATACAGAGAAATCACAATGGCAAGGTACAATGGAGAAAGAGTAGGACATCAGGACCTTCCCTTTTAGGGGTGTTATGAAGAGAAGGGGGCCTTATATTAAAACCAAACATTGTAGTATAGTTTCTGGTTCTCAAAAGTCCTTTCCCAAGGTCAGGCATTTGGGTAAGAATCTCCATTCCAGCAGGGACTTGAGGAAAGTTCTTGCTTGCTAAAGCAGTCATTCTCCTTATTTCTTGCAAGAGGAATTTATGGTCCTCTCACTAACATATTACTAATGCCTATTGTCAAAGTCAAGGCTAGCTTCTTCAGTCACTGATTTTTAAGCCACATCCCAGTTCACATGTCCCTTTTCCCTCATTTAATCTTTTGGACAACTGTACAATACAAAAGTGTAGTCCTTTTGCAGTTAAACACTGCTGCCAGTCCTTCTGATTCATCCTCAGATTTTGCCTGTCTTCTCCTCATTCCCCACTCTCCAAAGCGGACTCCACACATCCTCTTTGGTACCTGACAGCCCCAAATTCCTCTTTGACACCCCAAACTCCTCCCCACATGCCAAACCCCACTCCACCTGCTGAAGCAGTTCTCCAGCAAGTTATGTGTCTTTGCAGTTCCATCAGATTGGAATTTAAGCAAGGTCACTCAAACCCAAGAATTCAAGACTAGCGCTGGAAATAGAGTGAGAGCCTGGCTTGGAAATAAAATTGAAAAAAAAATGGAAGGAGAAAGGGGAAAGAGAAGAAAAGAAAATTCTAAAGAAAAGATCAATACCCTTGTGTAGTCTGACAGAACCATGAACCACACTCACAGGATGTGTGTTCCTTCCCCTGTGGCTGAGAAGCAGGGCGTTGGACTGTGATTACCTGAGAGGACAGTGAAGTTCAGGAGGTGTAAGGACACTCTAGAGGCCACATCACTAAGAAATTCAGGGGGAAAGAAAGAAATACTTCATCTACAATGCACAGCTAAGATAGAAAAGGGGAATTGGAACAATTATCTATATAGGCATTCACCAGCAAGAGGATTATTACCAACCTACAACTAGAAAACAACTCAAAAATGTTGAATTATACAATAACATTTTGCTAACTAGGAAATTAAAAGGGTAAGAAAAAGGAAGAAACCACAGAGAAGAGGGAGAAAAATAATCTTGCCATCAACTTTTATTAAAAATAGTTTAAACATTTTTACTATGTTGATCCTCTCAATCCAAGAGCAAGGGAGTTCCTTCCATTTTCTGGTATCCTCCTCAATTTCTTTCTTCAATGCGTTAAAGTTCTTGTCAAATAGATCCTTCACTTCCTTGGTTAGAGTTACCCCAAGATATTTTGTGCTATTTGTGGCTATAGTGAAAGGTGAAGCTTTTCTGATTTCCCTCTCTGCTTCCATATACTTTGTGTATAAGAGGGCAACTGATTTTTTGGAGTTGATCTTGTATCCTGCCACATTACTAATGGTGTTTATCAACTGTAAAAGTTCTTTGGTGGAGTTTTGGGGGTCGCTTATGTACACTATCATATCATCTGCAAATAACGAAAGTTTAACTTCTTCCTTTCCAATTCGAATCCCCTTGATCCCATTATGTTGTCTTATTGCTATTGCTAGAACTTCAAGCACTATATTGAAGAGGTATGGAGAGAGTGGACAGCCTTGTCGTGTTACTGAGTTAAGCGGGATGGCTTTGAGTTTCTCTCCGTTTAATTTGATGTTAGCTGTCGGCTTGCTGTATATAGCTTTTAATATATTTAGGTATGACCCTTGTATCCCTAATCTCTCCAAGACTTTTAACATAAATGGATGTTGAATTTTGTCAAATGCTTTTTCAGCATCTAATGAAATGATCATATGTTTTTTTTTCTTTCAGTTTATTTATATGATGGATTACATTGATAGATTTGCGTATGTTGAACCAGCCCTGCATCTCTGGGTTGAAGCCTACTGGATCATAATGGATAATTTTTCTAATGTGCTCTTGGATTCGGTTTGCCAGTGTTTTATTTAGGATGTTCGCAGCGATATTCATGAGTGAGATTGGCCTGTAATTCTCTTTCTTGATTGAGTCTTTGTGTGGTTGTGGTATCAGGGTAACTCTAGCTTCATAAATATTTAGCTGAGGAGCTATGGACAACTGATAGCTTTTGGGGGAAGAAGATACAGTTTAAGGGTGAGATCCGTGGTGTATAGATCACCCTCTATAGAAGGTGAAATATCCAAGGGTATATGGGCAACTTAAGCTTGATGGAATAAAAAAGAAAGCATGAAGTCAGTTGGGTAGGGATAAAGCTACAGATCTAGGAGGAGTGGAAGGAGGTGAATAGAAAAATAAATGTATTGCGTGAAATTCTCAAAAACTAGTAAAAGTAAATGGAATAATATATAGAAATCTAGGGAACTGTAAATTATGTTATCATTCTCGACTTCATAATCTGCCTTCTGCCCAAAGAGCGGCTGGACCTCCTGCAGAGGTAAACAATGCATTTAACCCAGAACACCTTTTAGAGATGCTTGCCTTCTGGAAGATGTAATTCACATCGTTTCATATTCTTACACTTCACTAATCAGAATTCTGGTGCCTATTATTCAGTAAAGTTATTGTATATATGTTGCAGGGGACAATTTGTTCCCAGCTGCTCGGTCCTGAAAGAACCACACAGGAACTGTATTGTTTAAATCACTGCTTGGCCTATTAGCTCTAGCTTCTTGTTGGCTAACGCTTACATATTAATTTAGCTCACTTCTATTAATCTGCGTATCACCACGTGGTTGTGGCTTAACAGCAAGGTTCCATTCAGTGTCTTTCTTTGACAGTGTACATGGCATCTCCTGATTTCACTTTTTTTCTCCCAGAATTCCCTGCCTAGCTCTGTTCTGCCCTGCTACAGGCCCAAAGTGGTTTATTTATCAATAAATGGTAATTACAGCATACAGAGGGGAATCTCACATCATATATGTAAGTATGTATGTGTGTATGTATGAACATATATATATACACACACATATATATGTGTGTGATGGTGAAATGTAATATGATATGACATTCTGATTTGTGTATGTAATGTGTAATGACAAGCAAGAATGAGTAAACTGGTATATCCTACCCTGCAAGTATTTATGATTTCAGTGTATGGTAAACATTAAGAAACACTTTTCTGCTGTTTTCATGTATGCAAATAACTTTTAGCTATAGTTACCTTGTAGCATTACAGATGTCTAGAAATTATTCCTCTTATGCATCTGGATCCTGGTAGCAATTCATTTGCCTGTTTTCCATCAGAGTTTTAGTTTTTGAGAATTATTTTGCTTTGTTACTTATTTTGCACTAATGAGTCAACATATGCAGTATATTCTTTTTGTGTCTGACCTCTTTGTACTAAACCTAGTCCTAAACCATGTTCTCACCAACAGAAAAATTTCATTCTTTTTATTGATGAATAATAAGATCCAGTGGATTTATTTTGTAAGTCTACCTATTGCTTCTTAAAACAAACAAACAAAAAAATGATAATCTTGTTTTCTTCGATGGATTGGTAAGTGGTGGGAACGCTGCATATTGTATAAAAAGAGACAATCCTCAGAGAACATAACAGAGTGAAGGAAAAGATGTGAGAATTAAAAACATCTAAAGTGTCTCAAGTGTGACAATCAGGGGCTTCCCTAAACTAGTCAGGAGTATGGTAATTAGTTGATGGGAAAACTCTGTTAACCAATTACACCTAGTTAAGGTGTGGCTACCTGAAGCCCAGGGAAGAAACACTGGGAGGCACCAGGTGTGTGCTCTCTCTTTGGGTGACTCCCGCCAGATACAGAGGAACTCAGACTTCCCATTCTTGTGGCGTGAGTTTCCCCTTATAACAATTAAAAATATAATTGTTTATCTGTAAGCTGGCCTGGTTATTTCCCAAATCGAGCTATTATCTACAATTAGTGACTATTGAAATACATAATTTTACTGATACTACCTTTCAATCTGAATCTTGCCTCAAATTAAAAATTTCATACTAATACATCAAGAAATTTTAGATCCCGTAGACAGTTTACTTGAACCCAGTGTTTTTATTATATATTTTGTGTGAGCTTCAAACATATAGAAATAGCAACTATTCAAAGTACTTGAGCCTCAAAAACACAAGGTGACGTTGAATAATTTTAAAACATTTTATTAATTGAAAATTTCATATTTGTAGAGAATTTATCTTGATCATACTTACCGTCCATTCTCCTCTTCCAAATACTCCTCCTAGCCTGTCTCCTTCCCAACCTCATGACCTTTCCATCTTGTAGTTATATAACTCACTTAAACTAGAATATTATATCATTCTTTCATGTTTTGGGTGCATGATGCAAAATTTTATTTACTTTTTATCTATTAGCCTCTGGAATAATTTTACTTATGTTTCTACCTTTTTTCCCCAGCATCAATTACCAATAAAATATTGTAAACCCCTAATGACCCTCCTTTTTTGTGTGTTATATTTCTTGGCTGTGAAGCAAAATTTTCATTGACTCTGAAAACAGAAAATGAGAGCCTGGCATCTATTTATTTCCAACAGCACTGAAAAATTGATAGTACTCTTGGAAGAAAATTTGCAAAAAAAAGAAAAATACGTCAGCTAAAAAATTGCAAGCATTAAAATAATTGTTGAGATGTTATGTACATGGTTGCTACAGCTACAAATGTATTAAAATGATTTGTTTTAAGTAGGCTGAAATGAAATGCCAGCTTGGTTTCTTTAAGAAGATTAGTCTAGGAGAAGAAGAAATTCTTAGGAATAAGAAACAGAAAAACTGAGTTGAGAATGAAGTGGAACCACAGACTCAGAAGAGTTAAGGGACATGCAGTAAAGTGAGTGAAATAGGATGTGAGGAGAACACACAACACAGCAGAAACATGTAAGCAATCCTTTAGTGTGATAATACCCAAATACATTCTCTTCTGCAGGCATCATGCAGTCTTCAGGGCCAAGGATCTCTATTCAGCTCATTAGAAAAAAAGAAAAAAAAAAGAAAAAAGAAATTCTTAAGCTATTGATGGGATTTTCTTTTAAGTTTAGTTTAGTTTTGTTTTTGTTTGTTTTATATAACATATTGTTGCATTGCACAGTTTTAAAGGGTAGGCTTTAGAGATGGCAACATCTTGTTACAGTATCAAAAGGCCAAATATACCCAGGACTTCATATCTAGCCAGAGCAGTGAAATAATTTATCAGAAAAGGACAGCGCTGAGGAGGCTGAGCTCTACAAATACCTTTTTCTTTCTATAATAGCTTTAGCAGATAGGTCATGATTTGTCAAATTATAATAATGCTTTGAAATGCATCTGATTTGTTTTTAATAGAAAGCATTCTCATTCTGTATGCAAAGGCAGACCAGAGTTTTAAGTACCATGATTACTTTCAAATCAAATAGATGGAGGTATTTTTATTATAATATTTGGTACTGTTTTGATAACAATAAGCTATAATGAAATGTAATATTCAATGAAGAGATTAACTCTGAGGTTATTCAAAACTATGGTTAAAAATCAAAAGATGTGACAAAGAAAAATTATTTACCATTACTTCTTGGATATTTTGATTTTAAAGGTTCTAGGTAAGTATTTAGAAGAGCTTTTAAAAGGATATATGCAATTCGCATAAACATTTTTAAATATATCAAAGCACATTTTACACTAATTTCAATGTTACATTTCCTTCTAAAATCAGAATCTTTACACTTATTTGTTTAAGAAGAGAAATAACTCATGGTTATAATATATAAAATTTAAATTTTGAAAGTAATTATTGAAATAATGATAACTTTACTGAAAACATTCTTTTATCCTTGAGTTATAATTCTCTCCTGGTTGTCATACTTGGATAATGACTGGTGATATTTCCTGAGGCACAGAGCCAAGCAATCATCCCCACCAAAAGAGTATGAATAATTGTTCTACTTTCACAATGGGCATTTTATTTCTTTTGTAAGAGTCTTAATCTCACTAGGGTAAAGCCATCTTTTCAATTTCACTTTTAAGTCATCTAAGTGTCTCCTTACTTACATCTGCCAGTTCTCTTCCTCTCTGTTATTTTGTATTAGGTGGACGATAGACACAATTTTTCCATACTACAGGGAAGAAAACTAGGGAGACTATGGCCACTGATAGGGAGATACTCTTTTCTCTGTTGTAATAATACGATCTAGAAAAAAAATCCAGTATGAAAATAAGGTATTATGCTACTAACTACTACAAGCTTCATTGTCTTTTGCTTTGTTTAAACTATTTTATTCTTTTTTGTTAATGAAAAAAGGAAAAAAAAAAACAAGTTTCCGCCTCCTCCCAGCCTCCCATTTCCCTCTCCCTGCTCCCACCCTTCTCCCCCTCCCCCTACTTCTCTCCCCCTTCCCCTACTCGGCTCCCCCTCCCCTCTCCAGTCCAAAGAGCAGTCAGGGTTCCCTGCCCTCTGGAAAGTCCAAGGTCCTCCCCCCTCGGTCCATATCTAGGAAGGTGAACATCCAAACTGGCTAGGCTCCCGCCAAGCCAGAATATTAAGTAGGATCAAAAACCCGTGCCATTGTCCTTGGCGTCTCATCAGCCCTCATTGTTCGCCATGTTCAGAGAGTCCGGTTTTATCCCATGCTTTTTTAGTCACAGTCCAGCTGACCTTGGTGAGCTCCCAATAGATCAGCTCCACTGTCTCAGTGGGTGGGTGCGCCCCTCGTGGTCCCGACTTCTTTGCTCATGTTCTCCCTCCTTCTGCTCCTCATTGGGACCTTGGGAGCTCAGTCCAGTGCTCCAGTGTGGGTCTCTGTCTCTATCTCCATCCATAACCAGATGAAAGTTCTATGGTGATATACAAGATATTCATCAGTATTGCTATAAGATAGGGTCATTTCAGGTTCCCTATCCTCAGCTGCCCAAGGAACTAACTGGAGACATCGCCTTGGGCTGCTGGGAGCCACTCTAGGTTCCAGTCTCTTGCCAACCCTAAGGTGGCTCCCTTAACTAAGAATTGTGCTTCCGTGCTCCCCTATCCAACCTTCCTTTATCCCAATCATCCTTTTTCCCCAAGTTCCCCCATCCTCCCCTTTCCCTTTTCTCTCCCCATCTCCCCTTACCCCTATCCCACCCTACCCCCAAGATCCCAATTTTCTCCCCGGCAACTTTGTCTACTTCCCATAGCCAAGAGGATAACTATATGTTTTTCCTTGGGTTCACCTCTTACTTAGCTTTTTTCGGTTCACCAATTGTAGACTCCGTGACCCTTATTTATGGCTAGAAAACAATTATGATTGAGTACATCCCATGTTCATCTTTTTGTGTCTGGGTTACCTCACTCAGTATAGTGTTTTCTATTCCCATCCATTTGCATGCAAAATTCACAAAGTCATTGTTTTTTTACCACAGCATAGTACTCTAATGTGTATCTATTCCACACTTTCTTCATCCATTCTTCCATTGAAGGGCATCTAGGTTGTTTCCAGGTTCTGGCTATTACAAATAATACTGCTATGAACATAGTTGAACAAATGATCTTGTCATATGGGTAGGGCATCTCTTGGGTATATTCCCAGAAGTGGTATTGCTGAGTCCAGGGGTAGGTTGATTCCAAATTTCCTGAGAAAAAAAAAATTTCCTGAGAAACCGCCAAACTGATTTCCAAAGTGGTTGCACAAGTTTGCATTCCCACCAGCAATGGATGAGGGTACCCTTTCCTCCACAGCCTCTCTAGCAAAGGCTATCATTGGAGTTTTTGATTTTAGCCATTCTGACAGGTGTAAGATGATATCTCAAAGTTGTTTTGATTTGCATTTCCCTGATCGCTAAGGAGGTTGAGCATGACCTTAAGTGTCTTTGAACTTCTTCTGTTGAGAATTCTCTGTTCAGTTCAGTGCCCCATTTTTTAATTGGGTTAATTAGCATTTTAAAGTCTATTTTCCTGAGTTCTCTATATATTTTGGAGATCAGACCTTTGTCTGTTGCGAGGTTGGTGAAAATCTTCTCCCAGTCAGTAGGTTGCCTTTTTGTCTTGGTGACAGTGTCCTTTGCTTTACAGAAGCTTCTCAGTTTTAGTAGGTCCCATTTATTCAATGTTGCCCTTAATGTCTGAGCTGTTGGGGTTACAAATAGGAAGCAATCTCCTGTGCCCATCTGATGTAGGGTACTTCCCACTTTCTCTTCTATCAGGTTCAATGTGTTCTGACTGATAGTGAGGTCTTTAATCCATTTGGACTTGAGTTTTGTGCATGGTCATAGATATGGATCTATTTTCATTCTTCTACAGGTTGACATGCAGTTATGCCAGCACCATTTGTTGAAGATGCTTTCTTTCTTCCATTGTATACTTTTGCCTCCTTTATCAAAAATCAGGTGTTCATAGGTTTGTGGGTTAAAATTCGGGTCTTCTATACGATTCCCTTGGTCGACTTCTCTGTTTTATGCCAGTAACACACTGTTTTCATCACTGTAGCTCTGTAATAGAGTTTGAAGTCAGGGATGGTAATGCCTCCAGACAATCCTTTATTGTATAGGATTGTTTTGGCTATCCTGGGTTTTTTGTTTTTCCATATAAAGTTGATTATTGTCCTCTCCAGATCTGTGAAGAATTTTGATGGGACCTTGATGGGGATTGCATTGAATCTATAAATTGCCTTTGGTAGAATTGGCATTTTTACTATGTTGATCCTCCCAATCCAAGAATAAGGAAGGTCCTTCCATTTTCTGGTATCCTCCTCAATTTCTTTCTTCAAAGACTTAAAGTTCTTGTCAAATAGATCTTTCACTTCCTTGGTTAGAGTTACCCCAAGATATTTTGTGCTATTTGTGGCTATCGTGAAAGGTGATGCTTCTCTGTTTTCCCTCTCTGCTTCCTTATCCTTTGTGTATAGGGGGAAAACTGATTTTTTGGAATTGATCTTGTATCCTGCCACGCTACTAAAGGTGTTTATCAGCTGTAGGAGTACTTTGCTAGAGTTTTTGGGGTTGCTTATGTACACTATCATATCATCTGCAAATAACGAAAGTTTCACTTCTTCCTTTCCAATTCGAATCCTCTTGATCCCCTTATTTTGTCTTATTGCTATTGCTAGAACTTCAAGCACTATATTGAAGAGGTATGGAGAGAGTGGACAGCCTTGTCGTGTTCCTGAGTTAAGCGGGATGGCTTTGAGTTTCTCTCCATTTAATTTGATGTTAGCTGTCGGCTTGCTGTATATAGCTTTTATTATAGTTAGGTATGACCCTTGCATAACTAATCTCTCTAACACTTTTATTTTAAGGGAAGTTGAATTTTGTCAAATGCTTTTTCAGCATCTAATGAAATGATCATATGGTTTTTTTCTTTCAGTTTATTTATATGATGGATTACATTGATAGATTTGTGTATGTTGAACCAGCCCTGCATCCTTGGGTTGAAGCTTACTTGATCATAATGGATAATTTTTCTAATGTGCTCTTAGATTTGGTTTGCCAGTATTTTATTGAGGATTTTCACATCGATACTCATGAGTGAGATTGGCCTGTAATTCTCTTTCTTGGTTGAGTCTTGGTTGAGTCTTTGTGTGGTTTTAGTATCAGAGTAACTCTAGCTTCATAAAAGGAATTTGGCAATGACGTTTGTGTTTCTATATTGTGAAATACATTAAGGAGTATAGGTATTAGGTCTTCTTGGAAGTTCTGGTAGAATTCTGCATTGAAACCGTCTGGACCTGGGCTGTTTTTGGTAGGGAGATTTTTTATAACAACTTCTAATTCTTCGCGACTAACAGGTCTATTTAGATTTTTCACCTTGTCCAGGTCTAACTTAGGTATATGGTACTTATCTAAAAAAGTGTGTCCATTTCTTTAACATTTTCCAATTTTGTGGCATACAGGCTTTTGTAGTAAGATCTAATGATTCTCTGAATTTCCTCTGTGTCTGTGGTTATCTCTCCCTTTTCATTTCTGATCTTGTTAATTTGCGAATCCTCTCTCCACCGTTTGGATGGGGGTTTATCAATCTTGATGATTTTCTCCAAGAACCTGCTGTTTGTTTCCTTGATTCTTTGGATTGTTTTCTGTGTTTCTATTTTGTTGATTTCAGCCCTTAGTTTGATTATTTCCAGTCTTCTACGCCTCCTAGGTGAGTCTGCTTCTTCTTTTTTTTTTTTTCTAGAGCTTTCAGGTGGGCTGTTAAGTCTCCAATGTGTGCTTTCTCCATTTTCTTTAAGTGGGCACTTGGTGCTATGAACATTCCTCTTAGCATTGCTTTCATAGTGTCCCATAGGTTTGAGTATGTTGAGTCTTTATTTTCATTGAATTCAAGAAACACTTTAATTTCTTTCTTTCATTCTTTCTTCCTTGATCCAGGTGTGGTTCAGTAGTTGACTGTCCGGTTTCCTTGAGTTTGTAGGATTTCTGGGGGTAGCATTGTTGTTGAAATCTAAATTTAATCCATGGTGATCCGATATGACACAGGTGGTTACTAATTTTTTTTTGTAGCTGTAAGTTTGCTTTGTTACCGAGTATGTGGTCAATTTTCAAGAAGGTTCCATGAGTTGCAGAGAAGGTATATTCTTTCCTATTTGGGTGGAATGATCTATAGATGTCTGTTAAGTCCATTTGATTCATTACCTCCCTTAATCCTCTTATTTCTCTGTTAGGTTTCTGTCTGCTTGACCTGTCCATTGGTGAGAGAGGAGTGTTGAAATCTCCTATTATTAGTGTGGGTGTGGCTTGATGACTGTCTTGAGTTTTAGTATTGTTTCTTTTACATAAGTGGGTGCTTTTATATTAGGGGCGTAGATATTCAGGATTGAGACTTCATCCTGATGAAATGTTCCTGTTATGGGTAAAAAATGTCCCTCTCCATCTCTTCTGATTGATTTTAGTTTGAAGCCAACTTTGTTAGAATTTAGTATGGCCACACCTGCTTGTTTCTTAGGTCCATTTGCTTGATAAACCTTTTCCCAGCCCTTTACTCTGAGTAGATGTCTGTCTTTGTGGTTGGGGTGTGTTTCTTGTAAACAACAGAATGTTGGATCCTGTTTTCGTATCCAATCTCTTAGCCTGAGCCTCTTTATAGGTGAGTTGAGTCCATTGATATTAAGTGATATTAATGACCAGTGGTTGTTAACTCCGGTCATTTTTTCTTTTCTTTCCTTTTTTTTTTTTTTTTTTGGTAGTAGAGATTGTGTATTTCCCTTCTTCGAGTTGTGCTGGTGAAGGGTCTTTATATGTCTGAGTTATTGTGGGCATTGTTGCATTGTTGGACTCCTTGGGTTGTGATTTTCCTTCTATTACTTTCCTAAGTTTACATGGAAATAATAAGCTTTGTTTTACAAAGTTAGAGTGAAATATAATATAAAATACAAAAGTACTTTCTAAACTATAAATTAGGGGCTTATATGTAACACCTCTACTCATGAAATTTTTGCCTGGATAGGCTGCATCTACCAGATGATGGCATCAATGCCAGGTTTTAAATACAGACTTTTCACCAAGTCATTATCTAGGAGCATGTGTAGCCACCAGAATGAGCAAAGTACAATGTTGGGAGCTGTGAACCCCCAGATCCTGACTTTTTTGTAAACAACTTGTTTTCCCTTGATCTGAGTGCCTACAGCTGCCCTGAGCATGAGACCCTCAGGAGTTCCTGATGGCAGGGGAATGGTTTCTGGTGCATTTGGCTGGGGCGTGCCTATCCCTCTATAAGCTGCCCCTGAACATGGTAAAGGGGACATTTTTGGGGCTTTTTGGCATCAAGGATGACAGTGTCTCTGCCAAAAAATAAATAAATAAATACAGACTTTCAAAATTAATTCATTTTTAAGGGCAAGGTTATGCATCTCCAAGGATACTGGCAAATAGGCCAGATAATGTGTGCTAACTGGACAACTAATTGTTTTAAAACTGCATCTGTCTTTCTAAAGAATATAAATATTTCCGACTTTTTTTTCATAAAACAACAGAGCAATATTTGTTTGACTAACTGTTGAGGTTCCTTGTATGCCGTCATTATTCACTTCTGTTTAAGTTTGCTGTTGCAGATCAAAGGGAAATTAGCCATGTGTCAAATCATTGCTACAGAGGTATTTTTAAACAAGTCTCCTTAGCGGCAATGTTTTAGAATTATCATAAAGCACTACATGTTCTAGCTTTATCATTCTTATTTTATCAGTCTCTGCACTAATCCAATGTCACATTAGCAAGGCTTTTCATTCATGACAGAATCAGCATGTGAAGAGGAGTTAACCAAAGGGGCTTTCAAATCCATGTTAATCATAAAATAACCTAATATCAAGTTTCTTCTTTTATATCCAGAATTTATAATTTTATTTTTTTTAATTTATTTATTTATTAAAGATTTCTGTCTCTTCCCAGCCACCGATTCCCATTTCGCTCCCCCTTCCCCAATCAAGTCCCCCTCCCTCGTCAGCCCAAACAGCAATCAGGGTTCCCTGCCCTGTGGGAAGTCCAAGGACCACCCATCTCCATCCAGGTCTAGTAAGGTGAGCATCCAAACTGCCTAGGCTCCCACAAAGCCAGTATGTGCAGTAGGATCAAAAACCCAATGCCATTGTTCTTGAGTTCTCAGTAGTCCTCATTGCCCGCTATGTTCAGTGAGTCCGGTTTTATCCCAGGCTTTTAATAATTTATTTATTTATTAAATTTAATTAATTAATTTATTAAAAAAGAAACACAGAATTTATAATTTTAAAATTCTTAAACTGGTCACAAAACTATAAAACCTAAGATGAAAAAAGTTCGGTAAATGGCTCAGTGTGTAAAGGCTTTGACACACACGCAAGATGGTTGAGCCAAATTTCCAGCACTCATATAAAAAACCAGGCACGCAGTGTGAGACTGTACCCCAGTGCCGTAAAGGTGAAAATAACAGAACCTCAACATCTCAGCTGGCTGAAGCAAGTTTCAATAAGAAACATTGTCTCAAAAACAAAATGGAGAGCCAACACAAAAGGTGTCTGCAATTGGCCTTGTGTGTCCACACACATAAAACATATCTGTAAATTTATTCGGGAACAAAGACCTTTACAATTTCGGAACATCACGGGGCATGCTAACACACAGTTAGGTGAAAAGTAAAGCCAACCAACAAATGAGCTTAAATATAACTGGAAAATGTTCAAAGTGTGATGACTTTTATTTCCAAGCAATAGTTTAACTTTATTCTAGTCTATAGGATTTACAGCACATTGGTTTTAATCCTTAATAAATAGCAAGCTCACTGAAGAACAAAAAGTATAAAATAACTTTGGGTTTATACTTCCAAGTGGAAAAAGTATCATGGACGGGTAAGTAAGTCATGATAGTTGGGGTGCATTTTTGGGAGGAAAGATAGAAGAATCGAGAAAGGATAGAGAGAATCAAATTTCTCTTGGCTCAAAAATCTGAATTAGGGTAGAATCCAGCAGGACAATCTATCTATCTCTCTGACACTCTCTTGAGTCTTGCCTCCCTTTCCCTTTTGCCTAAGAAATTCCCTCCTGTCCTCAGACACATAGAAAGTTTGCTAATTTCCACAATAGAAGAGTGCCACCTAGCATGAGTGATTTATCATTACTTGCAAAGAGAATTACTACTGCTAGATGTTAATAAATGGTGAAAAACACAGAAATAATCACTAATGGCTGTGTCAGCCCCATTTAGACAGACAAGTCTTGGTACAGAATGTGTCCACTCAAGCAGTCATAGGTAAACTCACATCTGAGTATTTCTCACTGCATAACTCATCTCAGCTCATGATCCAGATGTTCACATGATGGGCAACACCTTCATGCTCATATGGAAGAGGTGTTGAATCTTCACCACTTAATGTTACATGCAGATAATTTAATGTTTATATTTATCTTCAGGCAATGGTTGCTCGTAGAAGAAAAGCTTGAGCTTCATACACTTCAGTTAACAATGTTGGCCACCTTGGTGGAATGACTTCTGCAGATTCTCTATTTTTATGGTACTTATTAACCATTTTTTCACTTAATAGTATTTTAATATTTAATGCAATAAAACCTATAACATTACAATAGGAAATACTTAAAAACAATGAAAACTCTATTACAACTTCCTATGGTATTATTTGACCATAGGAGAAGAAAGGCCAGGCACGGTTCTTAAAAGTCTTATGAGGATATCTGTATATGAGGGAACTCTTGGCAATATTCAGGAAACTTAAATATCCAGCCTCACAATCAAGGAACACACCAATCTTGTCCAGTGGCTTCTCTAGATAGTGATGGATGACTGGGTTTGTGGTGAGGAGACTGTGATGACTACCCTCCTTCACACAGAAAAGAAGAAATGCACCCTCAGTTTCAACTTCTTTGTTTCTATTCATTAACCAGGAATTGGTACAGACTCCTACAGCCCAGTCACTAGAGTCCTTCAAATCCAGTTCCCAGTAATATTTCCCTGAGATGAAGTTCCGCGATCCCCAGGAGGCCAAATAGTGTCCAGCAGGATCCACAGATGTATACTGATGGTGAAGTCCGAAGCTGGCTCTTCTCATGACATTGAATAGGTTCTTCTTAAAATGCAATTCATGGAGTTTTTCAAAGGAAATGTGCACTTTGAAGTGGTTGAAACTTTCAGTCAGTCCAGTGATGGGGAGGGCAGAGAGTTCTGGTTTCATAGCTTGGGGTATACTCAGCTCCACTGCCTCACTCCTTCTCAATATATTATCCGAACCCTGGAGTAGTATCGCATATGGCTCCTGGGACATCGCCATGAGTTCCTGAAACATTTCGCTTAGTTGTTTTCTCTTTTGGATCATCATGGCTTCACTTTCTCCGAGTTTCTCTAAAACACAATCGCCTTCATTTTTCATGCGCACAATATGTTGATCTTCCTGCTCATGTGGGACTGCACGCCACTTCCTATACTCTGTCCTGATCATGTCTTCCCTCATAACCAGGAAGTCTCTGAACAAAAGTTTCACTCTGCACTCTGCCTCTAGATTCTCTTTAATTTTTTGGATCTTCTCCTGTAAGGATGTCATTTGCTTTAGAAGTCTCTCCATTTCACCCTCAGCAGCTGCTTCAATGGGAGAGTGTCTGTGACCTCTGTGCATGTGGGAGTCAGAGCAGAGCTGACAGAGGTAGATCCTGGTCTCCATACAGAAGATCCCCTTGGGCTCCTTGTGGATCCCACACTTATTCTCCTCCGAAATCAGGTACTTCAAGAGGCTGGCTTGTTTGGCGATGGACACCAGCTTCTTCAGAACAATGTTGGTTCTGAAGTCCTCCTTCTGCTTGGTTCGTTCCCTACACGAAGGACAATGGCCTGGAAAGAGACCTTCTTCCCAGAAAAGGTGGAGGCAGGCTCGACAGAAGCTGTGGCCACAGCTTATGGTGACTGGGTCTGTAAGGTAGCTCAGGCAGATAGAGCAGTTGAGTTCTTCAGTGAAGGCTTGTAAGAAGGCTGACTCCATTTTGCCAAGGAATTGTCTCTGGCCTCAGCAGTGCTGAATGAGAACACCACAATATTTCCTCAGCTCTAGGGTCCAATCCTCAATGTATGTAGAAGATAGATCCACCGGTTGAAGAGTCAGAATGTATGGAAACACTCTCTATCTGCTCCGGTGAAGAATGCACCAGGCTAAGCTCTGGCGTGTCCTTATATACTCTCTGAAGACCACGCCTACTTCCGCCCATGGCTGCTTTCATTAACACATCCCACTTGTGGCCCTTTGTCAGTACCGGTATTCTGACTGGATGGAAGATTGGATTAACTCTGAGGCCAACCTCCACAAGCAAATCTCCACAACAAGCTTCCCTGAGGGACTGCTTAGCTGGGTGTGGCAGCTCACACCTTTAATCCTTCTGTTTGGATTATCTCTAGAACTGTCACTGTTTCTACTCCATTCATCTATTGGTGCCGATCTTGCCTTTAAGGGCCTAATCTACATTTTGATTTATGAATTATCATTTTCAAAAGAAAAATATTAAATTAATATTTGTCTAACTTCTGAATCTGGTATCATTCTATTTACAGTTGAAGTCATCTTTGTAAATAAAACAGACAGTGAAGATTTTTTTTGACCATGTATAATTTTAGGAAACGATTCAGTCCTCTTTCCTGGTCCTTCAGCCCTGTCCCAAGCACTCAAAGCTGCTATAAAACACAATGTCAAGACCATAAAACCAAAATGGTCTTTAAAAATTAGCATATATGACTTCACTGAGATGTTGATCTTGGGAAATTTATTTATTTATTTATTTATTTATCTATTTATTTATTTTTTAGTTGTTCAAAAAATAAAATTTTCTGCCTCCTTACTGTTTCCCATTTCCCTCCCCCTCTACCCCTCCGCCCCACTCCATTCCCCCTCCCTCTCGAGAATGAAGAGCAGTCCATATTCCCTGCCCTGCAGGAAGTCCAAAGTGCTCCCTCTTCTATCCAGGTCCAGAAAGGTGAGAATCCAAACAGGCTAGGCTCTCACAAAGCCAGTCCATGTATTAGGATCAAAAACTAGTGCCATTATCCTTGGCTTCTCATCAGCCTTCATTATCTGCCATGTTCAGAGTCTGGTTTGAACCTCTATTTCGTTTATTTTTACTTTTAACTTTTTGCTTTTTGAGACAGGTTCTCTTTATATCTTTTACCTGGAATAACTCTGTGGACCAGGCTGTCCTTGAACTCTCAGAGATCCTCCTGATTCTGCCTCCCAGGCATTCGGATTAAAGGCCTGTTTGGCCACACCTTGAGGTCACAGAGGTCAATCTCCCTCTGCCTCCCAAGTGTTGGGATTAAAGGTCTGTACTACCACACCCAATTAGTCTTTTTCTTCTCTTTTTTTACCTTTAAGAACTTTAACTTTTAGTCTGCATATATTTTTAACACACTGTAAATCATTTAGAAGGTTTTTTTTAATCTCTCTTTACTGTATCTGTCTCTCTTTTTCTGACCACATGAGCTTTTAAATTACTGAGCAATATGGGTAGGATTAATGCTGTGGCTTTGGTGGCTGGATCCAGCCCATGCCTTAGCTTTCTGCCATTCCAACCTTATGGCTGAGGTACGATCCAGAGCTGCATTCAGAACCACAAGTCTACAGCGTTTCAAGGTCCTTGCCAGCAAATAAGCTACAACACTCAAATGCTCTCTCTGTAGCTGACCTCCTGCCTCAAAGAGTCAGGGTTTGCCCTGGCAGGAAGGCCCACAAAGCCGGCATTTTAAAACAGCACAACTTTTTTCCTGCTACAGTTGAAAACAAACAAACAAACATTCAGTGGGCTTTTATCAACACCATTTAAGTGTTTCATGGCAGCACGGCTTAAGAGCTGCATGGTTTTGCAGCTAAAGCTGAGTCAGGAAGCCTCTCTTAGATGAGAGCACTTGCTTGCCTCTAGCAAGCAGAGCAGACCCGAGAAATTGCTGCTACCCAGAAAACATGCTTTACTCTTTCCCAAGCTTTCTCAGGCTTTCAGTGGATTCAGTTGTCCACACATCTGGGTGCCATTCTGTAGTAGTAGCTGCAGGCTGTGTTCCTACCACCCTAGCACCTGGTCGGCAGCTATCTTATGCCCCGAAATAAAAACAGACAAATTGTATTCTTTAAACACTGCTTGGCCCATTAGCCAGAAGATATTCATCAGTATGTCTATAGGATAGGGTCATTTCAGGTTCCCTCTCCTCAGTTGCCCAAGGTACTAGCTGGGGACATCTCCCTGGACACCTGTGAGCCCCTCTAGAGTCAAGTCTCTTGCCAACCCTAAGATGGTTCCCATAAATAGGATATATATTTCTCTGCTCCCGTATCCACCCTTCCTTTATCACAACCATCCCATTCCCCCAAGCCCCCCATCCTCCCCTTCTCACATTTCTCAGGCCATTTCCCCTTAGCCCCATGCCAATCAACCCCCAAGTTCCCAGTTTTTGCCCGGCAACCTTGTCTAAATCCCATATCCCAGCGGATGAATATATGTTTTTCTTTGGGTTCACCTTCTTATTTAGCTTCTCTAGGATCACAAATTATATGCTCAATGTCCTTTATTTATGGCTAGAAACCAATTATGAGTGAGTACATCCCATGTTCATCTTTTTGGGTATGGGATACCTCACTCAGGATAGTGTTTTCTATTTCCATCCATTTGCATGCAAAATTCACAAAGTCATTGTCTTTTACCTCTGAGTAGTACACTAATATGTATATATTCTACACTTTCTTCATCCATTCTTCCATTGAAGGGCATCTAGGATGTTTTTAGGTTCTGGCTCTTACAATTAATGCTGCTATGAACATAGTTGAACAAATGCTCTTGTCATATGATCGGGCATCTCTTGGGTATATTCCCAAGAGTGGCATTGCTGGGTCCAGGGGTAGGTTGATCCCGAATTTCCTGAGAAATCACCACACTGCTTTCCAAAGTGGTTGAACAAGTTTGCATTCCCACCAGCAATGGATGAGTGTGGCCATTCCTCCACAACCTCTCCAGAAAAGGCTACATTGGTGGTTTTGATTTTAGCCATTCTGACAGGTGTAATGTAGTATCTCAAAGTTGTTTTAATTTGCATTTCCCTGATCACCAAGGAGGTTGAGCATGACCTTAAATTCCTTTTGGACATTTGAATTTCTTCTATTGAGAATTCTCTGTTCAGTTCAGTGCCCCATTTTTAATTGGGTTAATTAGCATTTTAATGCCTAGTTTCTTGAGCTCTTTATATATTTTGGAGATCAGACCTTTGTCTGTTGCAGGGTTGATGAAGATTTTCTCCCAGTCAGTGGGTTGCCTTTTTGTCTTAGTGACAGTGTCCTTTGCTTTACAGAAGCTTATCAGGTTCAGGAGGTCCCATTTATTCAATGTTGTCCTTAATGTCTGTTCTTCTGGGGATATACATAGGAAGTGATCTCCTGTGTACATATGTTGTAGAGTACTTTCCACTTTCTCTTCTATCAGGTTCAGTGTGTTCAGCCTGATATTGAGGTCTTTAATCCATTTGGACTTGAGTTTTGTACATGGCGATAGATATGAATCTATTTTCATTCTTCTACAGGTTGACAACCAGTTCTGCCAGCACCATTTGTTGAAGATGCTTTCTTTCTTCCATTGAATACTTTTAGCTCCTTTATCAAAAATCAGGTGTTCATAGGTTTGTGGGTTACTATCCGGATCTTCTACTCTATTCCATTGATCGACTTCTCTGTTTTTATGCCAATACCAAGCTGTTTTCAATACTGAAGCTCTGTAATAGAGTTTGAAGTCAGGGATGGTAATGCCTGCAGAAGTTCCTTTATTGTATAAGATTGTTTTGGCTATCCTGGGTTTTTTGGTTTTCCATATCAAGTTTATTATCATCTTCTCCAGGTCTTTGAAGAATTTTGATGGGATTTTCATGGGGATTGCACTGAATCTATAGATTGCGTTTGGTAGAATTGCCATTTATTCTATGTTGATCCTCCCAATCCAAGAGCAAGGCAGGTCCTTCCATTTTCTGGTATCCTCCTCAATTTCTTTCTTCAAAGACTTAAAGTTCTTGTCAAATAGATCCTTCACTTCCTTGGTTAGAGTTATCCAAGTTATTTTATGCAATTTGTGGCTATCGTGAAAGATGATGCTTCTCTGATTTCCCTCTCTGCATTCTTATCCTTTGTGTATAGGGGGAAAACTGACTTTTTGGAATTGATCTTGTATCCTGCCACGCTACTAAAGGTGTTTATCAGCTGTAGAAGTTCTTCGGTGGAGTTTTTCTGGTCACTTATGTACACTATCATATCATCTGCAAATAATGAAAGTTTAATTTCTTCCTTTCCAATTCGAATCCCTTGGATCCTTCTATGTTGTCTTATTGCTATTGCTAGAACTTCAAGCACTATATTGAAGAGGTATGGAGAGAGTGGACAGCCTTGTCGTGTTCCTGATTTTAAGGGGATGGCTTTGAGTTTCTCTCCATTTAATTCGATATAACCTGTCTGCTTGCTGTAAATAGCTTTTATTATAGTTAGGTATGACCCTTGTATAACTAATCTAAGAACTGTATCATAAAGGGAAGTTGAATTTTGTCAAATGCTTTTTCAGCATCTAATGAAATGAGCATGTGGTTTTATCTTTCAGTTTATTTATATGATGGATTACATTGATAGATATGCGTATGTTGTACCACCCCTTCATCCCTGAGTTGAAACCTACTGGATCATAATGGTTATTTTTTCTAATGTGCTCTTGGATTTAGTTTGCCAGTATTTTATTGAGGATATTTGCATCGTTATTCATGAGTGAGATTGGCCTGTAATTCTATTTCCTGGTTGAGTCTTTGTGTGGTTTTGGTATCAGGGTAACTGTAGCTTCATAAAAGGAATTTGGCAATGACGTTTGTGTTTCTATATTGTGAAATACGTTAAGGAGTATAGGTATTAGCTCTTCTTGGAAGTTCTGGTAGAATTCTGCATTGAAACCATCTGGACCTGAGCTGTTTTTGGTAGGGAGATTTTTTATAACAACTTCTAATTCTTCGCGACTAACAGGTCTATTTAGATTTTTCACCTTGTCCTGGTTTAACTTAGGTATATGGTACTTATCTAAAAAAAGTGTGTCCATTTCTTTAACATTTTCCAATTTTGTGGCATACAGGCTTTTGTAGTAAGATCTAATGATTTTCTGAATTTCCTCTGTGTCTGTGGTTATCTCTCCCTTTTCATTTCTGATCTTGTTAATTTGCGAATCCTCTCTCCACCGTTTGGATAGGGGTTTATCAATCTTGTTGATATTCTCCAAGAATCTGCTGTTTGTTTCCTTGATTCTTTGGATTGTTTTCTGTGTTTCTATTTTGTTGATTTCAGCCCTTAGTTTGATTATTTCCAGTCTTCTACGCCTCCTAGGTGAGTCTGCTTCTTTTTTTTCTAGAGCTTTCAGGTGGGCTGTTAAGTCTCCAATGTGTGCTTTCTCCGTTTTCTTTAAGTGGGCACTTGGTGCTATGAACTTTCCTCTTAGCACTGATTTCATAGTGTCCCATAGGTTTGAGTATTTTGAGTCTTTATTTTCATTGAATTCAAGAAACACTTTAATTTCTTTCTTTCTTTCTTCCTTAATCCAGGTGTGGTCCAGTAGTTGACTGTCCGGTTTCCTTGAGTTTGCAGGCTTTCTGGGGGTAGCATTGTTGTTGAATTCTAACTTTAATCCATGGTGATCCGATAAGACACAGGTGGTTACTAATTTTTTTTTTTTTGTAGCTGTAAGTTTGCTTGGTTACCGAGTATGTGGTCAATTTTCAAGAAGGTTCCATGAGTAGCAGAGAAGAAGGTATATTCTTTCCTATTTGGGTGGAATGATCTATAGATGTCTGTTAAGTCCATTTGATTCATTACCTCCCTTAATCCTCTCATTTCTCTGTTAGGTTTCTGTCTGATGGACCTGTCCATTGGTGAGAGAGGAGTGTTGAAATCTCCTATTATTAGTGTGGGTGTGGCTTGATGACTGTCTTGAGTTTTAGTATTGTTTCTTTTACATAAGTGGGTGCTTTTATATTAGGGGCGTAGATATTCAGGATTGAGACTTCATCCTGATGAAATGTTCCTGTTATGGGTAAAAAATGTCCCTCTCCATCTCTTCTGATTGATTTTAGTTTGAAGTCAACTTTGTTAGAATTTAGTATGGCCACACCTGCTTGTTTCTTAGGTCCATTTGCTTGATAAACCTTTTCCCAGCCCTTTACTCTGAGTAGATGTCTGTCTTTGTGGTTGGGGTGTGTTTCTTGTAAACAACAGAATGTTGGATCCTGGATTCATATCCAATCTCTTATCCTGAGCCTTTTTATAGGTGAGTTGAGTCCATTGATATTAATTGATATTAATGACCAGTGGTTTTTACATCCGGTAATTTTTTCTTTTCCTTTTTTTGGTAGTAGAGATTCTGTGTTTTTCTTCTTGAGTTGTGGTGGTGAAGGGTCTTTATATGTCTGAGTCATTGTGGGCATTGTTGGACTCCTTGGGTTGTGATTTTCCTTCTATTACTTTCCTAATTTTACATGGAAATAATAAGCTTTGTTTTACAAAGTTAGAGTGAAATATAATATAAAATACAAAAGTACTTTCTAAACTATAAATTAGGGGCTTATATGTAACACCTCTACTCATGAAATTTTTGCCTGGATAGGCTGCATCTACCAGATGATGGCATCAATGCCTGGTTTTAAATACAGACTTTTCACCAAGTCATTATCTAGGAGCCAAGTGTAGCCACCAGAATGAGCAAAGTACAATGTTGGGAGCTGTGAACCCCCAGATCCTGATTTTTTTGTAAACAACTTGTTTTCCCCTGATCTGAGTGCCTACAGCTGCCCTGAGCATGAGACCCTCAGGAGTTCCTGATGGCAGGGGAATGGTTTCTGGTGCGTTTGGCTGGGGCATGTCTATCCCTCTATAAGCTGCCCCTAAACATGGTAAAGGGGACATTTTTGGGCATTTTTGGCATCAAGGACGACAGTCTCTATGTCAAACAATGAATAAATAAATACAGATTTTCAAATTAATTCATTTTGTTGGGCAAGCTTATGCATCTCCAAGGGTACTGGCAATTAGGCCAGATGTTGTGTGCTAACTGGACAACTAATTAATTTAAAATTGCATCTGTCTTTCTAAAGAATATAAATATTTCTGACTGTTTTTCATAAAATAACAGAGCAATAATTGTTTGATTAACTGTTGAGGTTCCCTGTATGCCATAACTATTCACTTCTGTTTAAGTTTGCCGTTGCAGATCAAAAAGAAATTAGACATGTGTCAAATCTTTGCTACAGAGGTATTTTTAAACAAGTCTCCTTAGCAGCAATATTTTAGAATTATCATAAAGCACAACATGTTCTAGCTTTATCATTCTTATTTTATCAGTCTCTTCACTAATCCAATGTCACATTAGCAAAGCTTTTCCTTTATGATGGAATCAGCATGTGAAGAGGAGTTAACCAAAGGGGCTTTCAAATCCATGTTAATCATAAAATAACCTAATATCAAGTTTCTTCTTTTATATCCAGAATATATAATTTTATTTTTTTAATTTATTTTTTATTAAAGATTTCTGTCTCTTTCCTGCCACCGCCCCCATATCCCTCCTCCTTCTCCAATCAAATCCCCCTCCCTCGTCAACCAAAAGAGCAATCAAGGTTCAATGCCCTTTGGGAAGTCCAAGGACCACCAATCTCCATCCAGGTCTAGTAAGGTGAGCATCCATACTGCCTAGGCTCCCACAAAGACAGTACATGCAGTAGGATCAAAAACCCTTTGCCATAGTTCTTGAGTTCTCAGTAGTCCTCATTTTCTGCTATGTTCAGCGAGTCCAGTTTTATCCCAGGCTTTTAATAAATAAATAAATAAATTTTAAGAAAAAGAAACACAGAATTTATAATTTCAAAATTCTTTTTTTATTATGAAAAGGAAAAAAGAAGTATCTGCCTCCTCCCAGCCTCCCATTTCCCTCCCACTGCTCCCATCCTTCTCCCCCTCCCCCAAACTCCTCTCCCCCTCCCTCTCCAGTCCATAGAGCAGTCAGGGTTCCTTGCCCTGTGGAAAGTCCAAGGTCTGCCCCCCTCGGTCCATGTCTAGGAAGGTGAACAACCAAACTGGCTAGGCTCCCACAAAGCCAGAACATGAAGTAGGGTCAAAACCCCCTGCCAGTGTCCTTGGCGTCTCATTGGCCCTCATTGTTCGCCATGTTCATAGAGACCAGTTATATCCCATGCTTTTTCAGTGACAGTCCAGTTGGCCTTGGTTAGCTCCCAATAAAGCAGCCCCCTTGTCTCAGTGGTTGGGTGCACCCCTCGTGGTTCCAACTTCTTTGCTCATGTTCTCCCTCCTTCTGCTCCTCATTAGGACCTTGGGAGCTCAGTCCAGTGCTCCAGTGTGGGTCTCTGTCTCTATCTCCATCCATCACCAGATGAAGGTTCTATGGTGATATGCAAGATATTCATCAGTATTGCTATAGGATAGGGTCATTTCAGGTTCCCTATCTTCAGCTGCCCAAGGCACTAACTGGGGACATCACCATGGGCTCCTGGGAGCCACTCTAGGGTCAAGTCTCTTGCCAACCTTAAGGTGGCTCCATTAACTAGGAATTGTGGTTCCATGCTTCCCTGTCCAACCTTCCTTTATCCCAATCCTCTTGTTTCCCCAAGTCCCCCCCTCCTTCCCTTCTAACTTTTCTCTCCCTATCTCCCCTTACCCCCATCCCACCACACCCCCAAGATCCCAATTTTCTCCCCGGCAATTTTGTCTACTTCCCATAGCCAAGAGGATAACTATATGTTTTTCCTTTGGTTCACCTTCTTATTTAGTTTCTTTAGGTCCACCAATTTTAGTCTCTGTGACCCTTATTTATGGCTAGAAACCAATTATGAGTGAGTTCATCCCATGTTCATCTTTTTGGGTTTGGGTTACCCCACTCAGGATAGTGTTTTCTATCAGGATAGTGAGGAGATTGTAATGACTACCCTCCTTCATACAGAAAAGAAGACATGCACCCTCAGTTTCAACTTCTTTGTTTCTATTCATTAACCAGGAATTGGTACAGACTCCTACAGCCCAGTCACTAGAGTCCTTCAAATCCAGTTCCCAGTATTTCCCTGAGATGAAGTTCCGTGATCCCTAGGAGGCCAATTAGTAACCAGGAGGATCCACTGAATGTTTGTTTGTTTTCAGCTGTAGCAGGAAAAAAGTTGTGCTGTTTTAAAATGCCGGCTTTGTGGGCCTTCCTGCCAGGGCAAACCCTGACTATTTGAGGCAGGAGGTCAGCTACAGAGAGAGCATTTGAGTGTTGTAGCTTATTTGCTGGCAAGGACCTTAAAACACTGTAGACTTGTGGTACTGAATGCCCCTCTGCCCTGTACCTCAGCCACAAGGTTGGAATGGCAGAAAGCTAAGGCATGGGCTGGATCCAGCCACCAAAGCCACGGCATTAATCCTACCCCTATTGCTCAGTAATTTAAAGGCTCATGTGGTCAGAAAAAGAGAGACAGATACAGTAAAGAGAGATTCAAAAAAAAAACCTTCTAAATGATTTACAGTGTGTTAAAAATATATGCAGACTAAAAGTTAAAGTTCTTAAAGGTAAAAAAAGAGAAGAAAAAGACTAATTGGGTGTGGTAGTACAGACCTTTAATCCCAACACTTGGGAGGCAGAGGGAGATTGACCTCTGTGACCTCAAGGTGTGGCCAAACAGGCCTTTAATCCGAATGCCTGGGAGGCAGAATCAGGAGGATCTCTGAGAGTTCAAGGACAGCCTGGTCCACAGAGTTATTCCAGGTAAAAGATATAAAGAGAACCTGTCTCAAAAAGCAAAAAGTTAAAAGTAAAAATAAACGAAATAGAGGTTCAAACCAGACTCTGAACATGGCAGATAATGAAGGCTGATGAGAAGCCAAGGATAATGGCACT
This sequence comes from Microtus pennsylvanicus, assembly GCF_037038515.1. Classification (NCBI taxonomy): domain Eukaryota; kingdom Metazoa; phylum Chordata; class Mammalia; order Rodentia; family Cricetidae; genus Microtus; species Microtus pennsylvanicus. The sequence continues at coordinate 135,453,418 of NC_134581.1, forward strand.
AGTTTTTGATCCTAATACATGGACTGGCTTTGTGAGAGCCTAGCCTGTTTGGATTCTCACCTTTCTGGACCTGGATAGAAGAGGGAGCACTTTGGACTTCCTGCAGGGCAGGGAATATGGACTGCTCTTCATTCTCGAGAGGGAGGGGGAATGGAGTGGGGCGGAGGGGTAGAGGGGGAGGGAAATGGGAAACAGTAAGGAGGCAGAAAATTTTATTTTTTGAACAACTAAAAAATAAATAAATAGATAAATAAATAAATAAATAAATAAATTTCCCAAGATCAACATCTCAGTGAAGTCATATATGCTAATTTTTAAAGACCATTTTGGTTTTATGGTCTTGACATTGTGTTTTATAGCAGCTTTGAGTGCTTGGGACAGGGCTGAAGGACCAGGAAAGAGGACTGAATCGTTTCCTAAAATTATACATGGTCAAAAAAAATCTTCACTGTCTGTTTTATTTACAAAGATGACTTCAACTGTAAATAGAATGATACCAGATTCAGAAGTTAGACAAATATTAATTTAATATTTTTCTTTTGAAAATGATAATTCATAAATCAAAATGTAGATTAGGCCCTTAAAGGCAAGATCGGCACCAATAGATGAATGGAGTAGAAACAGTGACAGTTCTAGAGATAATCCAAACAGAAGGATTAAAGGTGTGAGCTGCCACACCCAGCTAAGCAGTCCCTCAGGGAAGCTTGTTGTGGAGATTTGCTTGTGGAGGTTGGCCTCAGAGTTAATCCAATCTTCCATCCAGTCAGAATACCGGTACTGACAAAGGGCCACAAGTGGGATGTGTTAATGAAAGCAGCCATGGGCGGAAGTAGGCGTGGTCTTCAGAGAGTATATAAGGACACGCCAGAGCTTAGCCTGGTGCATTCTTCACCGGAGCAGATAGAGAGTGTTTCCATACATTCTGACTCTTCAACCGGTGGATCTATCTTCTACATACATTGAGGATTGGACCCTAGAGCTGAGGAAATATTGTGGTGTTCTCATTCAGCACTGCTGAGGCCAGAGACAATTCCTTGGCAAAATGGAGTCAGCCTTCTTACAAGCCTTCACTGAAGAACTCAACTGCTCTATCTGCCTGAGCTACCTTACAGACCCAGTCACCATAAGCTGTGGCCACAGCTTCTGTCGAGCCTGCCTCCACCTTTTCTGGGAAGAAGGTCTCTTTCCAGGCCATTGTCCTTCGTGTAGGGAACGAACCAAGCAGAAGGAGGACTTCAGAACCAACATTGTTCTGAAGAAGCTGGTGTCCATCGCCAAACAAGCCAGCCTCTTGAAGTACCTGATTTCGGAGGAGAATAAGTGTGGGATCCACAAGGAGCCCAAGGGGATCTTCTGTATGGAGACCAGGATCTACCTCTGTCAGCTCTGCTCTGACTCCCACATGCACAGAGGTCACAGACACTCTCCCATTGAAGCAGCTGCTGAGGGTGAAATGGAGAGACTTCTAAAGCAAATGACATCCTTACAGGAGAAGATCCAAAAAATTAAAGAGAATCTAGAGGCAGAGTGCAGAGTGAAACTTTTGTTCAGAGACTTCCTGGTTATGAGGGAAGACATGATCAGGACAGAGTATAGGAAGTGGCGTGCAGTCCCACATGAGCAGGAAGATCAACATATTGTGCGCATGAAAAATGAAGGCGATTGTGTTTTAGAGAAACTCGGAGAAAGTGAAGCCATGATGATCCAAAAGAGAAAACAACTAAGCGAAATGTTTCAGGAACTCATGGCGATGTCCCAGGAGCCATATGCGATACTACTCCAGGGTTCGGATAATATATTGAGAAGGAGTGAGGCAGTGGAGCTGAGTATACCCCAAGCTATGAAACCAGAACTCTCTGCCCTCCCCATCACTGGACTGACTGAAAGTTTCAACCACTTCAAAGTGCACATTTCCTTTGAAAAACTCCATGAATTGCATTTTAAGAAGAACCTATTCAATGTCATGAGAAGAGCCAGCTTCGGACTTCACCATCAGTATACATCTGTGGATCCTGCTGGACACTATTTGGCCTCCTGGGGATCGCGGAACTTCATCTCAGGGAAATATTACTGGGAACTGGATTTGAAGGACTCTAGTGACTGGGCTGTAGGAGTCTGTACCAATTCCTGGTTAATGAATAGAAACAAAGAAGTTGAAACTGAGGGTGCATTTCTTCTTTTCTGTGTGAAGGAGGGTAGTCATCACAGTCTCCTCACCACAAACCCAGTCATCCATCACTATCTAGAGAAGCCACTGGACAAGATTGGTGTGTTCCTTGATTGTGAGGCTGGATATTTAAGTTTCCTGAATATTGCCAAGAGTTCCCTCATATACAGATATCCTCATAAGACTTTTAAGAACCGTGCCTGGCCTTTCTTCTCCTATGGTCAAATAATACCATAGGAAGTTGTAATAGAGTTTTCATTGTTTTTAAGTATTTCCTATTGTAATGTTATAAGTTTTATTGCATTAAATATTAAAATACTATTAAGTGAAAAAATGGTTAATAAGTACCATAAAAATAGAGAATCTGCAGAAGTCATTCCACCAAGGTGGCCAACATTGTTAACTGAAGTGTATGAAGCTCAAGCTTTTCTTCTACGAGCAACCATTGCCTGAAGATAAATATAAACATTAAATTATCTGCATGTAACATTAAGTGGTGAAGATTCAACACCTCTTCCATATGAGCATGAAGGTGTTGCCCATCATGTGAACATCTGGATCATGAGCTGAGATGAGTTATGCAGTGAGAAATACTCAGATGTGAGTTTACCTATGACTGCTTGAGTGGACACACTCTGTCCCAAGACTTGTCTGTCTAAAAGGGGCTGACACCGCCATTAGTGATTATTTCTGTGGTTTTCACCATTTATTAACATCTAGCAGTAGTAATTCTCTTTGCAAGTAATGATAAATCACTCATGCTAGGTGGCACTCTTCTATTGTGGAAATTAGCAAACTTTCTATGTGTCTGAGGAGAGGAGGGAATTTCTTAGGCAAAAGGGAAAGGGAGGCAAGACTCAAGAGAGTGTCAGAGAGATAGATAGATTGTCCTGCTGGATTCTACCCTAATTCAGATTTTTGAGCCAAGAGAAATTTGATTCTCTCTATCCTTTCTCGATTCTTCTATCTTTCCTCCCAAAAATGCACCCCAACTATCATGACTTACTTACCCATCCATGATACTTTTTCCACTTGGAAGTATAAACCCAAAGTTATTTTATACTTTTTGTTCTTCAGTGAGCTTGCTATTTATTAAGGATTAAAACCAATGTGCTTTAGACTAGAATAAAGTTAAACTATTGCTTGGAAATAAAAGTCATCACACTTTGAACATTTTCCAGTTATATTTAAGCTCATTTGTTGGTTGGCTTTACTTTTCACCTAACTGTGTGTTAGCATGCCCCGTGATGTTCTGAAATTGTAAAGGTCTTTGTTCCCGAATAAATTTACAGATATGTTTTATGTGTGTGGACACACAAGGCCAATTACAGACACCTTTTGTGTTGGTTCTCCATTTTGTTTTTGAGACAATGTTTCTTATTGAAACTTGCTTCAGCCAGCTGAGATGCTGAGGTTCTGTTATTTTCACCTTTACGGCACTGGGGTACAGTCTCACACTGCGTGCCTGGCTTTTTATATGAGTGCTGGAAATTTGGCTCAACCATCTTGCGTGTGTGTCAAAGCCTTTACACACTGAGCCATTTACCGAACTTTTTTCATCTTAAGTGTTATAGTTTTGTGACCAGTTTAAGAATTTTAAAATTATAAATTCTGTGTTTCTTTTTTAATAAATTAATTAATTAAATTTAATAAATAAATAAATTATTAAAAGCCTGGGATAAAACCGGACTCACTGAACATAGCGGGCAATGAGGACTACTGAGAACTCAAGAACAATGGCATTGGGTTTTTGATCCTACTGCACATACTGGCTTTGTGGGAGCCTAGGCAGTTTGGATGCTCACCTTACTAGACCTGGATGGAGATGGGTGGTCCTTGGACTTCCCATAGGGCAGGGAACCCTGATTGTTGTTTGGGCTGACGAGGGAGGGGGACTTGATTGGGGAAGGGGGAGCGAAATGGGAATCGGTGGCTGGGAAGAGACAGAAATCTTTAATAAATAAATAAATTTAAAAAAATAAAATTATAAATTCTGGATATAAAAGAAGAAACTTGATATTAGGTTATTTTATGATTAACAAGGATTTGAAAGCCCCTTTGGTTAACTCCTCTTCACATGCTGATTCTGTCATAAATGAAAAGCCTTGCTAATGTGACATTGGATTAGTGCAGAGACTGATAAAATAAGAATGATAAAGCTTGAACATGTAGTGCTTTATGATAATTCTAAAACATTGCCGCTAAGGAGACTTGTTTAAAAATACATCGTAGCAATGATTTGACACATGGCTAATTTCCCTTTGATCTGCAACAGCAAACTTAAACAGAAGTGAATAATGACGGCATACAAGGAACCTCAACAGTTAGTCAAACAAATATTGCTCTGTTGTTTTATGAAAAAAAAGTCGGAAATATTTATATTCTTTAGAAAGACAGATGCAGTTTTAAAACAATTAGTTGTCCAGTTAGCACACATTATCTGGCCTATTTGCCAGTATCTTTGGAGATGCATAACCTTGCCCTTAAAAATGAATTAATTTTGAAAGTCTGTATTTATTTATTTATTTTTTGGCAGAGACACTGTCATCCTTGATGCCAAAAAGCCCCAAAAATGTCCCCTTTACCATGTTCAGGGGCAGCTTATAGAGGGATAGGCACGCCCCAGCCAAATGCACCAGAAACCATTCCCCTGCCATCAGGAACTCCTGAGGTTCTTATGCTCAGGGCAGCTGTAGGCACTCAGATCAGGGGAAAACAAGTTGTTTACAAAAAAGTCAGGATCTGGGGGTTCACAGCTCCCAACATTGTACTTTGCTCATTCTGGTGGCTACACATGCTCCTAGATAATGACTTGGTGAAAAGTCTGTATTTAAAACCTGGCATTGATGCCATCATCTGGTAGATGCAGCCTATCCAGGTAAAAATTTCATGCATAGAGTTGTTACATATGAGCCTCTAATTTATAGTTTAGAAAGTACTTTTGTATTTTATATTATATTTCACTCTAACTTTGTAAAACAAAGCTTATTATTTCCATGTAAACTTAGGAAAGTAATAGAAGGAAAATCACAACCCAAGGAGTCCAACAATGCAACAATGCCCACAATAACTCAGACATATAAAGACCCTTCACCAGCACAACTCGAAGAAGGGAAATACACAATCTCTACTACCAAAAAAAAAAAAGAAAAGAAAAGAAAAAATGACCGGAGTTAAAAACCACTGGTCATTAATATCACTTAATATCAATGGACTCAACTCACCTATAAAGAGGCTCAGGCTAAGAGATTGGATACGAAAACAGGATCCAACATTCTGTTGTTTACAAGAAACACACCTCAACCACAAAGACAGACATCTACTCAGAGTAAAGGGCTGGGAAAAGGTTTATCAAGCAAATGGACCTAAGAAACAAGCAGGTGTGGCCATACTAAATTCTAACAAAGTTGACTTCAAACTAAAATCAATCAGAAGAGATGGAGAGGGACATTTTTTACCCATAACAGGAACATTTCATCAGGATGAAGTCTCAATCCTGAATATCTACGCCCCTAATATAAAAGCACCCACTTATGTAAAAGAAACAATACTAAAACTCAAGACAGTCATCAAGCCACACCCACACTAATAATAGGAGATTTCAACACTCCTCTCTCACCAATGGACAGGTCAAGCAGACAGAAACCTAACAGAGAAATGAGAGGATTAAGGGAGGTAATGAATCAAATGGACTTAACAGACATCTATAGAACATTCCACCCAAATAGGAAAGAATATACCTTCTTCTCTGCAACTCATGGAACCTTCTTGAAAATTGACCACATACTCGGTAACCAAGCAAACTTACAGCTACAAAAAAAAATTAGTAACCACCTGTGTCTTATCGGATCACCATGGATTAAATTTAGATTTCAACAACAATGCTACCCCCAGAAATCCTACAAACTCAAGGAAACCGGACAGTCAACTACTGAACCACACCTGGATCAAGGAAGAAAGAATGAAAGAAAGAAATTAAAGTGTTTCTTGAATTCAATGAAAATAAAGACTCAACATACTCAAACCTATGAGACACTATGAAAGCAATGCTAAGAGGAATGTTCATAGCACCAAGTGCCCACTTAAAGAAAATGGAGAAAGCACACATTGGAGACTTAACAGCCCAGCTGAAAACTCTAGAAAAAAAAAAAAGAAGAAGCAGACTCACCTAGGAGGCGTAGAAGACTGGAAATAATCAAACTAAGGGCTGAAATCAACAAAATAGAAACACAGAAAACAATCCAAAGAATCAAGGAAACAAAAAGCAGGTTCTTGGAGAAAATCATCAAGATTGATAAACCCCCATCCAAACGGTGGAGAGAGGATTCGCAAATTAACAAGATCAGAAATGAAAAGGGAGAGATAACCACAAACACAGAGGAAATTCAGAGAATCATTAGATCTTACTACAAAAGCCTGTATGCCACAAAATTGGAAAATGTTAAAGAAATGGACACACTTTTTTAGATAAGTACCATATACCTAAGTTAGACCTGGACAAGGTGAAAAATCTAAATAGACCTGTTAGTCGCGAAGAATTAGAAGTTGTTATAAAAAATCTCCCTACCAAAAACAGCCCAGGTCCAGATGGTTTCAATGCAGAATTCTACCAGAACTTCCAAGAAGAGCTAATACCTATACTCCTTAACGTATTTCACAATATAGAAACACAAACGTCATTGCCAAATTCCTTTTATGAAGCTACAGTTACCCTGATACTAAAACCACACAAAGACTCAACCAAGACTCAATCAAGAAAGAGAATTACAGGCCAATCTCACTCATGAGTATCGATGCGAAAATCCTCAATAAAATACTGGCAAACCAAATCTAAGAGCACATTAGAAAAATTATCCATTATGATCAAGTAGGCTTCAACCCAAGGATGCAGGGCTGGTTCAACATACACAAATCTATCAATGTAATCCATCATATAAATAAACTGAAAGAAAAAAACCATATGATCATTTCATTAGATGCTGAAAAAGCATTTGACAAAATTCAACATCCCTTTAAAATAAAAGTGTTAGAGAGATTAGTTATGCAAGGGTCATACCTAACTATAATAAAAGCTATATACAGCAAGCCGACAGCTAACATCAAATTAAATGGAGAGAAACTCAAAGCCATCCCGCTTAACTCAGGAACACGACAAGGCTGTCCACTCTCTCCATACCTCTTCAATATAGTGCTTGAAGTTCTAGCAATAGCAATAAGACAAAATAAGGGGATCAAGAGGATTCGAATTGGAAAGGAAGAAGTGAAACTTTCGTTATTTGCAGATGATATGATAGTGTACATAAGCAACCCCAAAAACTCTAGCAAAGTACTCCTACAGCTGATAAACACCTTTAGTAGTGTGGCAGGATATAAGATCAATTCCAAAAAATCAGTTTTCCCCCTATACACAAAGGATAAGGAAGCAGAGAGGGAAAACAGAGAAGCATCACCTTTCACGATAGCCACAAATAGCACAAAATATCTTGGGGTAACTCTAACCAAGGAAGTGAAAGATCTATTTGACAAGAACTTTAAGTCTTTGAAGAAAGAAATTGGGGAGGATACCAGAAAATGGAAGGACCTTCCTTATTCTTGGATTGGGAGGATCAACATAGTAAAAATGCCAATTCTACCAAAGGCAATTTATAGATTCAATGCAATCCCCATCAAGGTCCCATCAAAATTCTTCACAGATCTTGAGAGGACAATAATCAACTTTATATGGAAAAACAAAAAACCCAGGATAGCCAAAACAATCCTATACAATAAAGGATTGTCTGGAGGCATTACCATCCCTGACTTCAAACTCTATTACAGAGCTACAGTGATGAAAACAGTGTGTTACTGGCATAAAACAGAGAAGTCGACCAAGGGAATCGTATAGAAGACCCGAATTTTAACCCACAAACCTATGAACACCTCATTTTTGATAAAGGAGGCAAAAGTATACAATGGAAGAAAGAAAGCATCTTCAACAAATGGTGCTGGCATAACTGCATGTCAACCTGTAGAAGAATGAAAATAGATCCATATCTATGACCATGCACAAAACTCAAGTCCAAATGGATTAAAGACCTCACTATCAGTCAGAACACATTGAACCTGATAGAAGAGAAAGTGGGAAGTACCCTACATCAGATGGGCACAGGAGATTGCTTCCTATTTGTAACCCCAACAGCTCAGACATTAAGGGCAATATTGAATAAATGGGACCTACTAAAACTGAGAAGCTTCTGTAAAGCAAAGGACACTGTCACCAAGACAAAAAGGCAACCTACTGACTGGGAGAAGATTTTCACCAACCTCGCAACAGACAAAGGTCTGATCTCCAAAATATATAGAGAACTCAGGAAAATAGACTTTAAAATGCTAATTAACCCAATTAAAAAATGGGGCACTGAACTGAACAGAGAATTCTCAACAGAAGAAGTTCAAAGACACTTAAGGTCATGCTCAACCTCCTTAGCGATCAGGGAAATGCAAATTAAAACAACTTTGAGATATCATCTTACACCTGTCAGAATGGCTAAAATCAAAAACTCCAATGATAGCCTTTGCTAGAGAGGCTGTGGAGGAAAGGGTACCCTCATCCATTGCTGGTGGGAATGCAAACTTGTGCAACCACTTTGGAAATCAGTTTGGCGGTTTCTCAGGAAATTTTTTTTTTCTCAGGAAATTTGGAATCAACCTACCCCTGGACTCAGCAATACCATTTCTGGGAATATACCCAAGAGATGCCCTATCATATGACAAGATCATTTGTTCAACTATGTTCATAGCAGTATTATTTTTAATAGCCAGAACCTGGAAACAACGTAGATGCCCTTCAATGGAAGAATGGATGAAGAAAGTGTGGAATAGATACACATTAGAGTACTATGCTGTGGTAAAAAAACAATGACTTCGTGAATTTTGCATGCAAATGGATGGGAATAGAAAACACTATACTGAGTGAGGTAACCCAGACACAAAAAGATGAACATGGGATGTACTCAATCATAATTGTTTTCTAGCCATAAATAAGGGTCACGGAGTCTACAATTGGTGAACCGAAAAAAGCTAAGAGGTGAACCCAAGGAAAAACATATAGTTATCCTCTTGGCTATGGGAAGTAGACAAAGTTGCCGGGGAGAAAATTGGGATCTTGGGGGTAGAGTGGGATAGGGGTAAGGGGAGATGGGGAGAGAAAAGGGAGAAGGGGAGGATGGGGGAACTTGGGGAAAAAGGATGATTGGGATAAAGGAAGGTTGGATAGGGGAGCACGGAAGCACAATTCTTAGTTAAGGGAGCCAACTTAGGGTTGGCAAGAGACTGGAACCTAGAGTGGCTCCCAGGAGCCCAAGGCGATGTCTCCAGTTAGTTCCTTGGGCAGCTGAGGATAGGGAACCTGAAATGACCCTATCCTATAGCAATACTGATGAATATCTTGTATATCACCATAGAACTTTCATCTGGTGATGGATGGAGATAGAGACAGACCCACACTGGATCACTGGACTGAGCTCCCAAGGTCCCAATGAGGATCAGAAGGAGGGAGAACATGAGCAAAGAAGTCGGGACCACGAGGGGCGCACCCACCCACTGAGACAGTGGAGCTGATCTATTGGGAGCTCACCAAGGTCAGCTGGACTGTGACTAAAAAAGCATGGGATAAAACCGGACTCTCTGAACATGGGGAACTATGAGGGCTGATGAGAGGCCAAGGACAATGGCACGGGTTTTTGATCCTACTTAATATTCTGGCTTGGCGGGAGCCTAGCCAGTTTGGATGTTCACCTTCCTAGATATGGACCGAGGGGGGAGGACCTTGGACTTTCCAGAGGGCAGGGAACCCTGACTGCTCTTTGGACTGGAGAGGGGAGGGGGAGCGGAGTAGGGGAAGGGGGAGAGAAGTAGGGGGAGGGGGAGAAGGGTGGGAGCAGGGAGAGGGAAATGGGAGGCTGGGAGGAGGCGGAAACTTGTTTTTTTTTTCCTTTTTTCATTAACAAAAAAGAAAAAAATAGTTTAAACAAAGCAAAAGACAATGAAGCTTGTATTAGTTAGTAGCATAATACCTTATTTTCATACTGGATTTTTTTTTTCTAGATCGTATTATTACAACAGAGAAAAGAGTATCTCCCTATCAGTGTCCATAGTCTCCCTAGTTTTCTTCCCTGTAGTATGGAAAAATTGTGTCTATCGTCCACCTAATACAAAATAACAGAGAGGAAGAGACCTGGCAGATGTAAGTAAGGAGACACTTAGATGACTTAAAAGTGAAATTGAAAAGATGGCTTTACCCTAGTGAGATTAAGACTCTTACAAAAGAAATAAAATGCCCATTGTGAAAGTAGAACAATTATTCATACTCTTTTGGTGGGGATGATTGCTTGGCTCTGTGCCTCAGGAAATATCACCAGTCATTATTCAAGTATGATAACCAGGAGAGAATTATAACTCAAGGATAAAAGAATGTTTTCAGTAAAGTTATCATTATTTCAATAATTACTTTCAAAATTTAAAATTTATATATTATAACCATGAGTTATTTCTCTTCTTAAACAAATAAGTGTAAAGATTCTGATTTTAGAAGGAAATGTAACATTGAAATTAGTGTAAAATGTGCTTTGATATATTTAAAAATATTTATGCGAATTGCATATATCCTTTTAAAAGATCTTCTAAATACTTACCTAGAACCTTTAAAATCAAAATATCCAAGAAGTAATGGTAAATAATTTTTCTTTGTCACATCTTTTGATTTTTAACCATAGTTTTGAATAACCTCAGAGTTAATCTCTTCATTGAATATTACATTTAATTATAGCTTATTGTTATCAAAACAGTACCAAATATTATAATAAAAATACCTCCATCTATTTGATTTGAAAGTAATCATGGTACTTAAAACTCTGGTCTGCCTTTGCATACAGAATGAGAATGCTTTCTATTAAAAACAAATCAGATGCATTTCAAAGCATTATTATAATTTGACAAATCATGACCTATCTGCTAAAGCTATTATAGAAAGAAAAAGGTATTTGTAGAGCTCAGCCTCCTCAGCGCTGTCCTTTTCTGATAAATTATTTCACTGCTCTGGCTAGATATGAAGTCCTGGGTATATTTGGCCTTTTGATACTGTAACAAGATGTTGCCATCTCTAAAGCCTACCCTTTAAAACTGTGCAATGCAACAATATGTTATATAAAACAAACAAAAACAAAACTAAACTAAACTTAAAAGAAAATCCCATCAATAGCTTAAGAATTTCTTTTTTCTTTTTTTTTTCTTTTTTTCTAATGAGCTGAATAGAGATCCTTGGCCCTGAAGACTGCATGATGCCTGCAGAAGAGAATGTATTTGGGTATTATCACACTAAAGGATTGCTTACATGTTTCTGCTGTGTTGTGTGTTCTCCTCACATCCTATTTCACTCACTTTACTGCATGTCCCTTAACTCTTCTGAGTCTGTGGTTCCACTTCATTCTCAACTCAGTTTTTCTGTTTCTTATTCCTAAGAATTTCTTCTTCTCCTAGACTAATCTTCTTAAAGAAACCAAGCTGGCATTTCATTTCAGCCTACTTAAAACAAATCATTTTAATACATTTGTAGCTGTAGCAACCATGTACATAACATCTCAACAATTATTTTAATGCTTGCAATTTTTTAGCTGACGTATGTTTTTTTTTTTTTGCAAATTTTCTTCCAAGAGTACTATCAATTTTTCAGTGCTGTTGGAAATAAATAGATGCCAGACTCTCATTTTCTGTTTTCAGAGTCAATGAAAATTTTGCTTCACAGCCAAGAAATATAACACGCAAAAAAGGAGGGTCATTAGGGGTTTACAATATTTTATTGGTAATTGACGCTGGGAAAAAAAGGTAGAAACATAAGTAAAATTATTCCAGAGGCTAATAGATGAAAAGTAAATAAAATTTTGCATCATGCACCCAAAACATGAAAGAATGATCTAATATTCTAGTTTAAGTGAGTTATATAACTACAAGATGGAAAGGTCATGAGGTTGGGAAGGAGACAGGCTAGGAGGAGTATTTGGAAGAGGAGAATGGACGGTAAGTATGATCAAGATAAATTCTCTACAAATATGAAATTTTCAATTAATAAAATGTTTTAAAATTATTCAACGTCACCTTGTGTTTTTGAGGCTCAAGTACTTTGAATAGTTGCTATTTCTATATGTTTGAAGCTCACACAAAATATATAATAAAAACACTGGGTTCAAGTAAACTGTCTACTGGATCTAAAATTTCTTGATGTATTAGTATGAAATTTTTAATTTGAGGCAAGATTCAGATTGAAAGGTAGTATCAGTAAAATTATGTATTTCAATAGTCACTAATTGTAGATAATAGCTCGATTTGGGAAATAACCAGGCCAGCTTACAGATAAACAATTATATTTTTAATTGTTATAAGGGGAAACTCATGCCACAAGAATGGGAAGTCTGAGTTCCTCTGTATCTGGCAGGAGTCACCCAAAGAGAGAGCACACACCTGGTGCCTCCCAGTGTTTCTTCCCTGGGCTTCAGGTAGCCACACCTTAACTAGGTGTAATTGGTTAACAGAGTTTTCCCATCAACTAATTACCATACTCCTGACTAGTTTAGGGAAGCCCCTGATTGTCACACTTGAGACACTTTAGATGTTTTTAATTCTCACATCTTTTCCTTCACTCTGTTATGTTCTCTGAGGATTGTCTCTTTTTATATAATATGCAGCATTCCCACAACTTACCAATCCATCGAAGAAAACAAGATTATCATTTTTTTGTTTGTTTGTTTTAAGAAGCAATAGGTAGACTTACAAAATAAATCCACTGGATCTTATTATTCATCAATAAAAAGAATGAAATTTTTCTGTTGGTGAGAACATGGTTTAGGACTAGGTTTAGTACAAAGAGGTCAGACACAAAAAGAATATACTGCATATGTTGACTCATTAGTGCAAAATAAGTAACAAAGCAAAATAATTCTCAAAAACTAAAACTCTGATGGAAAACAGGCAAATGAATTGCTACCAGGATCCAGATGCATAAGAGGAATAATTTCTAGACATCTGTAATGCTACAAAGTAACTATAGCTAAAAGTTATTTGCATACATGAAAACAGCAGAAAAGTGTTTCTTAATGTTTACCATACACTGAAATCATAAATACTTGCAGGGTAGGATATACCAGTTTACTCATTCTTGCTTGTCATTACACATTACATACACAAATCAGAATGTCATATCATATTACATTTCACCATCACACACACATATATGTGTGTGTATATATATATGTTCATACATACACACATACATACTTACATATATGATGTGAGATTCCCCTCTGTATGCTGTAATTACCATTTATTGATAAATAAACCACTTTGGGCCTGTAGCAGGGCAGAACAGAGCTAGGCAGGGAATTCTGGGAGAAAAAAAGTGAAATCAGGAGATGCCATGTACACTGTCAAAGAAAGACACTGAATGGAACCTTGCTGTAGCCACAACCACGTGGTGATACGCAGATTAATAGAAGTGAGCTAAATTAATATGTAAGTGTTAGCCAACAAGAAGCTAGAGCTAATAGGCCAAGCAGTGATTTAAACAATACAGTTCCTGTGTGGTTCTTTCAGGACCGAGCAGCTGGGAACAAATAGTCCCCTGCAACATATATACAATAACTTTACTGAATAATAGGCACCAGAATTCTGATTAGTGAAGTGTAAGAATATGAAACGATGTGAATTACATCTTCCAGAAGGCAAGCATCTCTAAAAGGTGTTCTGGGTTAAATGCATTGTTTACCTCTGCAGGAGGTCCAGCCGCTCTTTGGGCAGAAGGCAGATTATGAAGTCGAGAATGATAACATAATTTACAGTTCCCTAGATTTCTATATATTATTCCATTTATTTTTACTAGTTTTTGAGAATTTCACGCAATACATTTATTTTTCTATTCACCTCCTTCCACTCCTCCTAGATCTGTAGCTTTATCCCTACCCAACTGACTTCATGCTTTCTTTTTTATTCCATCAAGCTTAAGTTGCCCATATACCCTTGGATATTTCACCTTCTATAGAGGGTGATCTATACACCACGGATCTCACCCTTAAACTGTATCTTCTTCCCCCAAAAGCTATCAGTTGTCCATAGCTCCTCAGCTAAATATTGGACTTCATGTTACCTCTCCTCTCCATGCTTGAATTTTATCTGGCCTAAGCCTTTTCCCAGTCTTATGTATATTATATCAGTTTCTATGAATTCACACATACAACTAACTCTCTATGTCTAGAAAACACTATTTCCTTGTAATTATCCATCAATTGGCTCTTTGAATCTTTCTGCCCCTCTTTTCCACCAAGAATAATGAGGTGTGTGTGGAAGGAGTGTGACATAAATGACACATTTAGAGCAAGGCATTCTGCAGTCTCTAAGTACCTTCTTTTTCCTCACCATATCTTTTTCAAAAAGACTCCGTGCTGATAACTGCAATATGTATTAATTTATAGATGTTAAGTAAGTCATTAAGAGTCAGTTTAACATGATCTTTAACAGAGAGATTATTGTAGGTTCCTTCCTGGGCCTATAACCTATCTTGTCATGAGTCTTAGATCCCAATAGTAGTGATAGTTATGGGAGTCTAATTTTGAATGGCTCTTAAAGTCAAATAGAAAGTGTTTGGTTACTCCCATAGTCTTCCTCCCACCATTGCACCCTTATGCATGGCTTGGCAGGTTGGCCATTGTTTTAGCTCCAAGGGTTCACAGCTTGGGAAGGCTGTTAATTATTTTTCTTTTCTGAAAGCATGCATAGCACTTCCCCCTATACTCTAAGGACTTTATATCTTACTATAGACATACCTTACCCATATTCAAATAGAAACATATTACTGTAGAAGTGCTCTAAAATGAATGTATACATATATACAGAGTGTAAATATAGTTGCTCTATAGTGGGGCAACAAGGCCCCTACTTGACATCTTAGGATAACAAATAAAAATCTCAACTCCAGGAATGGCTACCTCCTTTGTAGTTATTTGTGAGGGAGACTTCTTAGACCCCAAAGTATTACAGGCTACTGTCAATGCTCTTGGTTACTCTACAGAACTTTATGGGAAGACCTTGTTTCCAAAGATGCTAGATACTTGAATCACAGATCTTGGGGAAGTTGGGTTGGTGCTCACCAGAAAACTTTTCCTACTTTCCCACTGCTCTCTGAATTCCCTTTTTATTTAAATATCTCAGAACACTGACTTAAATTTCTTCACAATTATAAGTTTTAATTAAAGGAAATGATTGGAAATAAACAAATATTCCTGTAATTTGTTATAATATCGGACCCCCATCTTTTCACTCTTATAGTTTTCTCTTTCTTCCTTAATACCAATTCCATCCTATAACTAAGTCAGTAAGCCATGAACAGAAGTTACACAGGAAACATACCGGGAACCACATACAAGCCTTTTGTTACTTTCAAGTTAGGGCCTCTGACTTCATGAGTATCAGCTGGATTCCAAAGATGGCTTATTTGCTCTCTCTCTCTCTTTTTTTAAAGTGGACACATAGAATCAATGCCAGATTCTCATGATTACACAAGAAGCTCTTCCTGACTTTGTCATCTCCAGAGCTCAGGTTTTCCCATTTTATCACCATTATTTTAGCATCAGTTCCTCCTGAAGTTTTCAGTATGAGAACAATACTGTGGCTTGGTTTTATTTTTAGCCTTAACACATGCCAAGTTTTATACAAGTTTTTCAACTTTGCTACAAATAGAACTTTTAATAAATTGTAAATCTTTACTTTCTTTGAAATTATGTCTGTCATAGCTGTCACTATTTACCACTAATAATGCAATTCATGTTCAAGAGCGTGATTAAGATGGGTAACCTCTGCATCTCTTTCCCACCCAACATTATTTAATTTTATGTTTTTTTTTCCTAAAAGGAAAGAACTCAAATAAAAGAGAAGGTTTTCTGTTAATTCCCTATAATTTTCTCTGGGTAAATACAATGTCAAAAATGATGATTGAACTAATCTATAATCTTTAAAAAAGTAAATGGAAATGATGCTTTTATTCCACAGTGAAAAATTATGACCTGGCTTTAAAATAGACATAATAGAATGTTACCATGATAATTACAGTATTTGCCAAGTTCCTTCCTGAATATCTTATTTGCACGTTGAATTCTTGAAGTTATGCTAACGTTAATTATTTAGAAACTATTTTGAATGGTTTTTTATTTTTTTTTACTTAAGGCACATGCAAGCATTTAGCATTTGATTTGCTTTTATTATAAAACCCGCACCACCAACCAGGTTCTGGTTTTGTACTGTTGAATTGGATTTTGAAATCGGAGAAAGAGCTGTGTCCTGTTACTCAGATCTTCTTCAATCTTATGAGTTTCAAAGCATATTAATAATTCTAGTACTAATGCCTAGAAATGTATACATTTTAGACAGATGGGTATCTTTCATATCCACATTTATACATGAATGCTTCAATGGTATTTCTGGGTATTAAAAATGTAAATTTTTGATAGTGAGCCTGGTCCTGCCTCAACTTGGTATGGCACACTTTGTTGACTCCCCAAGGGATGCCTCACCCTCTCAGGAACAGATTGGGTGGTGGTATGAAGGGGAGGGGAGGAGAACTGGAGAAGAAAAGGAAGGAGGTACTGGGGTTGGTGTATAAAATTAAAAAAATAAATAAAATAGAAATTATCACCATAATGCAAGGGGAGGAGCCTAGTCCCACTTCCACTTGATATGATTTATTGATACCCATGGGAGGCTGGCCCCTTTCTGAACAGACACAGGAGTGGATGGGGAGGCAGACAAGAGGTGGGGAGAGGTAATGGGGGTAAAGGAGAGAGGAGAAACTGCTGATGTCTGGAATTTCAAAATCAACACATCAAAGAAAGTGGTACACCTAAATTAGAACTCAAAATCTTTATATTTCATAGCCTTATTAGGAGCAGGTATAGCTTAAGATTTCTTATTGATATTTATTTTATTTTTGACATCATAATGTAATTACATCTCTTTTTTCCCTTCAAACTCTTTTATATATGCTTCTCTGTTCTCCATAAATACATGGTCTCTTTTTCATTAATTAATTGTCATTACATGCTTATATGTATATTCATATATATTTCTAAATATCACATATTAATTTCATATAATGCTACTTGTATGTATGTTTTCATAACTGACCATTGGGAGGAGCTCAGATTTATTTAAAGAAATGTCTAAGGCTTATATGGCCTCTGTGGTTTTATGATGGACCAATCATCACTGTTAAGTAGCAATTTACTCTGAGTTGATACATTCCATCCTGCAGGTCATCTTTTTAAGAGTCGGGATGTTCTAAACAGAGGTGAAAATCTCAGGAATAAACAATTCAAATGTTTCTCGAAGTCCTTTAAATTGATGAAGTGCACTAGGACCCTCTCTCCAAGCTCACATAAGTAGTAGGGACGGTAGACACTGGTGTAAAGACGCTGAACCTGCCAACCTCCTGGAAGAGAGAGACCAGTTGAGCTGCCCAGAAGAGACAGAAATCTATCTAGCTTTCTGAAAGACGACCTAGCCAGGCTGCCTGGAAGAGACAGAGATCAGTCACACTGCCTGGAAGTTCATTCCAAATGAATGATCTTCCTGGAAAGATAATCTACAACTTTTTGAGATACCTGTAAATGGTGCAGTGTATTAGGTTCCGGGCTTATGAGCTGTCACACATGCTGGGGTGGGCCTTTGGTTGATGCAGCTCTCTTTGAGTCATTTCGGATCTTGCATGTAATTGCTCAGCATGGTCTTGTGAGAAACCTCCCAAAACTTAGCAGTTTAACTAGTTGTGCTTTAGTGGCTCTCTTTCTTTGGCATGATCAGTGTGTGTGTGTGTGTGTGTGTGTGTGTGTGTGTGTGCGCGCGCGCGCGCGCACATGCACATGCATGCATATATATTTATGCACACATGTATATGTATGCACTCATCTCTCACTTATCAACTCAAAATTTGACCACTGTCTTAATGAGTAACCACTTTCTTCATAACTTCAGTAACAATTATTGCTCATAATCTTCCAATTTTAATTTTGTAGAGTATTGGTGTTCTTTTTGTCTTCAGAGAAGATCAGTTAATAGTACGTTTTTTTTTTCCCTGTGATTTTTCTATATTGGCAAATCATCTGGAAAGCCTCTAAATTATTAAGGCACTACTTTTATAGTGAGCATGATGTAGATTTACAGTTGGTTTGTTTCCTGGACTTGTCCTTTTATTTTTGTGGAGATTTAAATAATCCATTCTCTCACCTAGGGTTCTTTTCATTACAGAATAGAGAGAAATGGGGGGGCAGAGCCTATATATGGAACACATGCAATGCTATATTTACAGCAGCTTAGTATCTTCCCGCCACATGTAGACATGCACTGCTTACATTAAGCAGATAGAACATAACCCTTTACAGAGTGCTAGTTTCCTAGCTTCAATATTGGTCCTAAGTTATATTATGTGAATTTATAACCTTTATCTGAGTAAATAATTTTCAAAATAAGTACTTTACAATATGATGTAGTGATAAAAATGAAAATCAGTGTAATATAGAATAAATTCCATCTCTTCTTTTTACCATTGTCTCTTATATACTTTTGTATTTCAGGAACCCACATGCACCCACACACACACCTGCTCCACATGCAGTCAGAGGAATTCTCTGATCACAATGTGTGACATCACTTCTTTCCACTAGCAAGTAAATCATCAGCTCTCAGTGGACACCGAACAAATATCCTCTGATGCAGTTCGATCTGAACAGTGTGCGGAGACTGTCAATTCTCACAGTCCTAAGGCAGGTCTTTGATAGAACATGGGCACAGAAAAAGAGAGAATGGATGTAGAGATACACTCAGTAGTCTTACAGCAGAAGATGAAAAATTGGTGTCTGATAAAACTCACCAATTCATGATGTATACCCGGTGCCTGACACCCAGGGAGGTCAGAGGACTTCTCAAAGACCAAGCTAAAGAAATTTATATGATATGTTTTGTGAAAGAAGTAGCCATTTTGAATCAGAAATTTGAAGATCATTGGTAAGATTGACAGAACAAGATAAAAATAATCTTCCAGATATTATTTATGAGCTCTTCTGTCTCTTCTGAGCTACTTGTAGGACTGAAGATAACGGTTCAATTGTGACCTATTTATGGTTTATTATTTTGTATTTTGAGTATTCAAAACTGATTTTAATTTTGATTAATTAAGATATTTGACAAAGAACTATTAAGCATACTGGGTAACAGTTCAATAACATGAGATTTTGGATGATAGATATAAAATTCATCAGATTATTTCATTTTTCATGTTTCTTTGTAAGTAAGAAGTGAACAGTCTCATTATATATGCTGTGAGCATTAAGTAAGGTCTTGTAAGTGCCTTCTTAATTAATTAGCTTTCATTTTGCTATGACAAAATTCCTCAAAGAACACCTGAAGAAAAGAAGTATTTATTTTGACATGTGGTTTCAGAGCATATAACATATCAGCTCACATGATGGCTATGTGAGGAGGGAAGGAGAGGAGAGAGAGGGAGAGAAAGAAAGCGAAGGAGTGTGAGAGAGGAGGAATCCATCAGATCCTCCAATCTATATAATGACGGTATCTATATTTAGGGTAGTGATTTTTCCCTCCATAACTAACCTTCTCTGAAGCTCAGTAAAAGACATATTTATAAATGTATTTTAATATTATCGTTGGCTTCTCTTAATCCAACCAAATAAACAGTAGAGATTGATCCTCACATGCAATCATCACAGGGGCCACAGAGATATATCTTATCTAAAAGCTATATCCTGCCTTTGACTATTTGTTTATGTAAGCAAAGTTTTTAATGGAATTTGACTATATCCATTTGCATATGCAGTGTTTGAAGATAGTTGCAGGCTATAATGGTAGAAATGAGTAGCTGAGACAGCAGAGTGTGTGATTATTACTATCAGGCCATTTATAGAAAACCAGTTGAATATTCCCTGCCTATGATTAAGAATGTGTTAACTGGGTTAACCGGTAGCTAGAGTCTGATCCTAACCTATTTCTTGTGTATCAGACCCTATGCCTGCTAGCTTTTGGTTTTGCCACAAAACACAGTCATTATCACTAACTCTAAGTTCAACGTATTTCCAGTTCAAAAGTATTTCAATGCCTGAAATTCATGTACTGATTTCAGAAATGTTAACGTCCCCGTTTTAAATAGCAATTAAAAAATGAGCTTGATGCTGAATTTTTCTTCAATGTCTTTAGAGATTTTTTTTCTTGTTTTGTAGTATTGTCAGGCTTCTTATACACAAATTTCTCAGATGTGTTGAAGGTAGAGAAGATGTCATACATATGCTTTCATTTACAACTACCCAACTTTGATGTAATACACAACAGTTAGATAATGTAATAAAGAAAAATAAATCTAAGAATAATGACATTAAAATTAAAATTCAATTGGCAGAATCTTAGTTTATGAAAAATTCTAATTTTTAATATTAAAATTAATATAAAGTTATACATATATATATGTATATATATATAGAGAGAGACTAACATGCATCCACTAAATTTCATCATATATAGGAAAATCTTATAATATTAAGCTTTTGAGATTCCAAATGCCTCTAAATACCTTTCTGACAGGTGTTTTGAGTGGTATTCATTTCCCCAATCCACCCTCCTCTATCCTTCCCTTTGTTTTCACACTCTGGTTTTACTGTTCATGTTTCCCTACTCCCTTTTAATCATTTTTTATCAGTGTTTTCTGTCTACCTTCCCTTTAAAGCCTCTAGCCATAACCTCAGTAATCCCTCACCTCTATGGGCATTTCAAATGACATACATGTATCTGGAGATTCACAGTTAACATTTACAGAATAAATCAACCACATGATATTTTCTGGGTCTGTGTTATACCACCCAGAATACTTGTTTACAGCTCCATTCATTTACCTATGAATTCTGCAACGTTCTTTTTTATTGCTGAATAATATTCTAATTTCTAATATAGTTTTTAATCAGTCAGTCATCAGTTAATAGACATCTAAGATATTTTAGTTTCCTTGGGTTTGTGAGTAGAACAGCCATGCCTATGGATGAATGGGTATCTTTAGAATAAAAGTAAAATATATATCCAAGAATGTTATAGCTGAATCTTATTGTAGATCCATTTTTCTCTGTTTTGCAGAGCCTCCATACTGACTTTCATAACAGCTACATCAGTTCCCATCCCTGCCAGGAGTGAGCAAGTGGGCATTTTCCCTCACATCCATGCCAGCAATTTCTGTCATTCACATTTTTTGTTTGTTTTTGCTTGTTTTACTGTAGCCTTTCTCACTTGAGCGAGATTAAATCTGAAAGACATTAGAATTTACATTCTCATGATGGTTAAGAATGCTTTAGTTTCTTAGCCACTTCTGTCTGATATTTTGAGAACTCTCTGTTTAGTTCTATGCCCCATTTTAAATTCATTTGTTTGTTTTCCTCATGTTTATGTGATTTGAGATCATTGTGTCTTCTAGATACTTACCCTGTTTTGTATGGATAGCTGTTAAAGATTTTTCCATTCTACTGGCTCCTTGAATTGGAGTTACCTTATGGACAGCAATACCCATATCAAACACCATCATATAGCAAATTAAAATTACATTGCAGGAATGTGTGGTTTATTTTAGAGCTGTTGTCCAGGAAGACCCAAATAAACTCCAAAACATTAAAGCTATTGACAGTGCTATTGGTTACCCTACAAAACTTTATGGCAAGACTCTATTGCTGAAGGCAACACAGTCAAAATAAAGACCATTAAAAAGAAAAATCTATATGGTTCAGGAAGCTTCTCTTTGCTGGTTAGTTTTCATAATGCTGGAAAGTGCTTTACAAATAACAAATGAAAACCATAATCAACAATTATGCCCGGTTGTAAATCTTTGTGTAACAATGAGTGGCTTCTCAAGATAGACTCACTGGATGGGCATCATCGGAAGAGCCAATGATTTTCTGATTGTATTGAAGAAGAGGTCCATAAGATGAAAACTAAACTTGGCACTATTATTAAATCAAGAACCTATAGCTAGAGAAACCTTTGGCTCTAGGACAGATACACAACTATTATGTTGCCAGTTGGACATGGTATTAAATTAGTTTCTAATGCCAATGAATCTTTCTGTCCTGATATTCTGTTTGCAATAGATGGTGATTAATACAACGACTCATAACCCTCTAATATAAAGAGAATGAGAAAATAGAGAATGTGTAGCTCTATAGGGAACATCCATTCCATGCCTCCCTTCCAAGATTCAGGGATCATTGTAGACAAGAAACAGAAAACCTAAATACTGGAGGAAAATTGGTATAAAGATGCACTATCTTCCAAACACAGGAGAGCAGCTCATAGCAATTGCACCAGCATGAAAATATGTGCAAGCCCGAGTCAGGAGAAGATCCAGGATGGAGCCAGCACTTGATAGCAACTGGGAGAGAGTCCGGTTTTGCTAAGAGCATAGTCCCTGGTAAGGTGTCCATGCTCCATATGTTCCTGAAGAAGACTCTGTGTCCAAGAACAGTTGTACAGCACAAATTGGAATTGAATGGTCTAAAACATAGATCCAATGTTAAGTGAACAGGGAATAGGTGTAGACATGGGAAAAGTTGGGGGAACATGTGAATAAGATCAAAGCAAATTGTATGAAACATTCAGAGGACTAACAGAGCATTTAAATTTTAATAAGTATCATGCTTTCTATTAAAAAGTTTGCTTAAAAGTAGAGTATCAATATTCTAACTTCTATTGTTGAGAAGACATATTGTGAGTCATCCTTGATTTGAATTAATTTTCAACTCAGTAACAAAGTAACAATAATGTAATCATGGCACTTCAGTTAGAGCTATGGATATCGGTATACATATCAATAAAATAAATTAAAATTACCGTGAGGGGAAATTAGTTTCTGAATTGCATTATTTAAATCAATATGTGAAATGGGAGGCAATTAGTTGGTATTAATGATCATTTCCTCTTGTGATTTCTTTGACCTGCTAGCAACTAAATGTAAAGAGCGACTTCTTATTTAAGGAAGCATCTCTCTAAAGTCTTAAACGCACACACACTCAAAATGCATAAGCACAGGAACTCACTTGACAGCACTTACTATTTATTTTTAACATCAGAAATGAGTCTTCATGCCACACACACCCTCAGTGACTTTACATCAACTTAAATGAGGTCATAAAAAAGAAAGCGCCTTCAGCAGAAATCTATAAACTAATGCCAGCAAGACATGTAAAAGCATTGACTCTAAGTATACAGAGTTAACATTTTTTTGTGGTCATTAGTGATTATTAACAAGAATTGGGAGATAAATATCCATATTCATCTGATAGCATTGACTGAGAAGTTTTATAGCCAGACTACTGAGTGCTCGAAGTTATAGTATCTGTAGAATCTGTTCCTCATGGCTGTTTATGGATGCTTGTCTGGAGTAGCAATTTGAGTCTGAGAACTAAAATCTCAGTGAAGCAATTTAAATCATGATCCTTAAAATCAACCTTGTCTTTTGACTTCTTAGGTATTCTATGGATATTTCCTTCTTAAGGTCTTGGAAATAAATAAGCCATGCCTGCAAAATAAGTGTGAAATGTCTATATTATCAGAATCAGAAATACCAAATGATTTATTCTCCATGAAACAATATCTAAGTCAACTTTACTCAATGTGTGTGTACTTTATGTTATTTTATTTAAATGTAATTAACACCTTTTCAAATATGAAATGAATACATTCTAATTATTTGATTTGATTTGCTTATTAATAGGAAAACAATGAGATGTTCAAAACCATTCAAAGAATCCAATGGACAGACACAAACAGAGGCAATCATAAGTGCAGAAACTAAGTTGTCAGGAAGCTCCAACTTGGTTCCTTCTGGTGGATCTGACAGTGATGAATCCATCTTACCCCAGACAGAAGTCAGAATGCATGCCCAGTCTTACATAGGATTAGTAATGGGAAATGACTTTCAGAGTATGTGAGGGAAGAAGACAAGTCAGGCGGAATCCAATGGACTCCCTACAATAAGTGACAAAGTTGCCAATGCTTTCAATTCATGTCAGAGACCAGAGGACAGAAAACAAGAAATGAAAAGGTTTCTTAGAATTTGAGTCCTAGCAACCTAAGTGATTCACTCGAGCCTTCAAAGGAGTGCCTGTCAGGAAGGAAAAGGCAAGGGAGGTACCTCCGAAAAGAGAATGGATAGATTGTTTTAGGAGGTCAAAGCAAACTGGGGAAATTTTATTTTGCTATCAGTAAGAGTAGGCAAATAATCTTTTTATTTTCAATAGAGCTTTTGCAAGAATAAATGAAAAGGTTTTTCATCAGGATTGAGGAGTGTCAGGTAGGTAATGGTTACTAGTGGGGAAGCTGGGGGACAAACAGGGAATGAGGTAAGGGAACAAACTGGCAATTATTGTAATTATTATTAGAAATTTAAGTAAACAAATTTGATTGTAAACCTACCTGATTCATAACTCTAATACTAAAAACATGAGCAGTATTGCAAACAACAAAAGAAATGTTCTAACTAGGCACACCTACAGCTGGAACAGTGTGTCTAACTGACGGCATTTGAAGTCACAGTGTCATTGCAAAATTGAAGAGAATTCTAGCTCGAATGGTTAATATTTAGCTCTAGTTAAATCTAAACTCTCACAATCAACTCATCAGCCAAGGCTGAATCCCTTCATTTTATACTACTCTATCTCTCTGGGGATATACCTAGTTTTACCCTATCATTCTAAAAACTACATAACTAAAACACTTACTAATGATAGTTGGCACTACTTTCTGCTTGTTCTCATGTCCCCTTCCTTTCAGTTTTACACTCTATTAGCACAGCTATATCTATCTATCTATCTATCTATCTATCTATCTATCTATCTATCTATAGATATATGAGAACATTGTGGGTTTCTATGATTGTACTTCATTCCCTGTTCCTATGAACTCTTGATATAACGTATTTATTTGCATTATTCTTAGACTCTGTGGTTAGAATCATTCTCTCCAGCACAATTATGTAAATATGTAATGTCTTGAACTACTGTGACTCTTTCAGGTTAGTCACAGGTGCTTTGGGAAGGCAGCAGCTTGTTCTTGAGAATCCTGAATTCATGGTCATACCGATAATATCAGAGACTTTACAGGCTGAATAAGATCCACTGCCTATTTTTAAAAATATCACCTCTGGGTTACCCAGAAGAGAGTCATCAGGGTAAAGTTTTCCTAATGCAATACCTATTTCTTCTATGGCTCTAAGAAAATGAAGCTAGAGGCAACTAGCAATATGATATGTGTAAGGATAGAAAAAAAGAGTAATGTAGCAGTGATAACATGCAGATGTAGGCATAATATGTTGTGATACTGGATGATCTGGCAAGATATCCCCCTGATGTAATAACACCATGAATGTTCTGGAAGTAACCACTGCTTCCTGATTAGATTCCAGGCTTACTCCATCTAGGGAATACATGACTGGCACTGCATAGTGTTCAAAAAGCTTGTGACTAAATAGGTCACTGGCCCTAGTGGAGATATGTACAACTGATATGTTGTTAAATGGACATTTAGTTAAACTGCTTTATGAATATGCATGTTTGTCTGTGTAGATTTCTACAGCCCTCAGCCTTGGTCATAGAAGATTTTTCAACAGATAGTGGACAGTGACTAATGCAGGGACCCAAAACTTGAGTGCTTGATACAAAGCAGGACATCTATTTCACCACCACCCCCTAGACACAGGGAATATCATGGACAATGGGGTAAAAAGATATAGGGACTGAAGGATGAGGAGTGGTGGTAGGGTGTTGTCTCCTGGATAGAACACGGCAGTCACAATTGTGAACACAGAGCATCTGTGTCTTCTCACTTGATGCTTGAGAAAAAGAGAAGAAAAAAGAAAAGGAAAGGAATAATAGTGTAACAGCAGACATGTTGAAAAGAAGAGAAGTCAGGAGGAGTAGGAGAGCATGGGAGGATAGGAGCGGGTCAATGTATTCATAGTTCCTTGTATATTGTTTAGACGTATGAGATTGCCAGCAATTAAAAAAAAAGATGTAATGAAGATTTTGTGTGTGTGTGTGTATATATATATATTAAGATGTTCAATTGATTTTAAAACTAATAAAATGTATTTGAACAAAAGAGCCAGTCTCCTTTCTACCACCTGCAGTTGTTTGCTTATTTATGCACTTGTTAAACTCAGTTGCTTCTACGTAACTCTTATGTTATAGGATCTATATTCATAGTTAAATGCTTATTCAATTAGATCAGATTAGAATATCTAAGATTTTATATAGCTAATTTTTGTTTGAAAACTACAAAATCGGTTTTCCAAAATGACATAAAACTGAAGTGTTAAACACTGCTCAGCTTGAACATGCATGCCAAATAACTGGTTATAGGAAGAGACTTTTGTTAGACTTCAAGTCTCCGTAGACTAAGAAACAAAAGCCCAGCACAATTCTAAGCACAGTTGGATTGAGCCTTCCCATTGAGAAGTAAAGGGACTTGCCTGCTTCCTCTTTCTTAGAGCATTTCCTAAAGCAAACTTGCAATCTTAAGACTTACTTGCCTCTCTGTGATACATGCACGTAAATCTTTGTATATGTGAAGGAAGCCTTTTGCCACAGGCTGACTTTGACTCTTACAGCATACTGAGACCCTGTCATGGGTAAGCATTGTGACCTAATCTCTCCTTGCTGGGAGACATCATTTTCACCCTCACCCTGATGTCTTTCTCAAGGCCCAAAGACATTTTTTTTTAATTGAGAAAAGGAGAAAAAAAAAAAAAACAAGTTTCCACCTCCTCCCAGTCTCCCATTTCCCTCCCCCTCCTCCTACCCTTCTCCCCCTCTCCCACTCCTTTCCCCCTCCCTCTCCAGTCCAAGGAGCAGTCAGGGTTTCCTGCCCTGTGGTAAGTCCTAGATCCTCCCCCCTCCGTCCATATCTAGGAAGGTGAACATCCAAACTGGCTAGGCTCCCACAAAGCCAGCACATTACGTAGGATCTAAACCCCTTGCCATTGTCCTTGGCGTCTCATCAGCCCTCATTGTTCGCCATGTTCAGAGAGTCCAGTTTTATCCCATGCTTTTTTAGTCACAGTCCAGCTGGCCTTGGTGAGCTCCCAATAGATCAGCTCCACTGTCTCAGTGGGTGGGTGCACCCCTCGTGGTCCCGACTTCTTTGCTCATGTTCTCCCTCCTTCTGCTCCTCATTGGGACCTTGGGAGCTCAGTCCAGTGCTCCAGTGTGGGTCTCTGTCTCTATCTCCATCCATCACCAGATGAAGGTTCTATGATGATATGCAAGACATTCATCAGTATTGCTATAGGATAGGGTCATTTCAGGTTCCCTATCCTCAGCTGCCCAAGGAACTAACTGGGGACCTCGGCTTGGGCACCTGGGAGCCATTCTAGGTTCAAGTCTCTTGCCAACCCTAAGGTGGCTCCCTTAACTAAGAATTGTGCTTTCGTGCTCCCCTATAATATCTACACATTAGAGTACTACGCTGCGGTAAAAAACAATGACTTCTCGGATTTTGCATGCAAATGGATGGAAATAGAAAACACTATCCTGAGTGAGGCAACCCAGACCCAAAAAGATGAATATGGGATGTACTCACTCATAATTGGTTTCTAGCCATAAATAAGGGACACGGAGTCTACAATTGGTGATCCTAAAGAAGCTAAGTAAGAAGGTGAACCAAAGGAAAAACATATAGTTATCCTCTTGGCTATGGGAAGTAGACAAAGTTGCCAGGGAGAAAATTGAGATCTTGGGGGTGGGGTAGGATGGGGGTAAGGGGAGATGGGGAGAGAAAAGGGAGAAGGGGAAGATGGGGGGAACTTGGGGCCAAAGACTTTTAAATACCATCATTAAAGATGACAGCCTTATCTCCTAGTCTCTGGGGGGCAGTTAGGAGCTTAAAGAAGACAAGCATATTATTCCAAGTTGCACAGCTACCTCATAGAAGCACAAGAGAAGTTTCTTCTTTGGATAAAGCCAGCTAGCAAATTTAGATGTCTGCCCAAATTACCAGCTGAATTTAGAATCAGCTATGTGTGACAAATGGCGCTGTCAAGTCTTCTTACCTAAGGACCAATTTTTCTTTATTATAATAGCATGTGTGTACTGGATTGAATAAAGTTTGGACTCGCATAGCTATTAACGTGTCTATATTGGTTCAATACTTGTGGCCATGCTAATTTAAGTTGTTAACAGCAGTGGAGATATGTCAGGAGGTGTATGAAAGCTGTGGTAATTCCCCTGTCTCTGAAAATTTGAGACATTTAAAATGAAATGTTATTTTGACAAAAGTTGACATTTCATGAGATCCTTCACTACATTCTGAGACTTTTCCACCAAGGTTTATGAAACTCTGTGTGTCAACAAAACTTTAGCAACTTTACTTAAAATAATAAGTAATTAAAAACTATCTCATCAACAGGGGAGGGAATGAACAAACTTACTGCAGATGTAAATATTGTACATGTGTGTATAAGAATAAATCATCCATACATATGATATTACAATTAATCTCAAAATTATTTTGCTAGATGAGATCACTGAGGCATACATAATGTTTTATATGTGAGATCCATAAATATTTGGGGAAACTGTGAAAACTGCAAACCAAGGTTCAGAGAAAAAGTAGGTCAAGAACAATCAGAATAGTAGAGTAGGCAGAGGAATGAGGAGGAGCAGGCTGCAAAAAGTAATTGGAAGCATTGACACGTATTGAGACTTTTTTGTGGTAATTGTTTTACAAATGTGTTCAGTTTATTCGATGTTAAGCATTCGTCCATTGAATTAATGACACATGAAACTAGGAAGGTAGTATAACTCAAACTTAGGAATTAAAATACAAATGACAAACATATAAATAACTCAGTTATCTTTCATTTACTATTAGCTTAGGAAAGCCATTTATTCTCACAATGTTCATTTACAACATGCTATCTAAATATCATGAAATAGACCCTGTTTCTTTATTTTATTATTACTTTGAGTGACAAAAAGTAGCACATCTGCATCACACATTGCTTTTTGAGGTGTATTCTGTAGATGAAAAGAAGATGTTATTTGGTTGAAATAAGAAGATTTGAACTGAAGTTTTTGGGAAGTAACTGTACCAGTGTTAATGATTCTACTGCATGGATTTCCTAATTCAGTCTTTGACAACTGGGAAGAGCTGGAATGCTGCAGACTCAGTGTTAAATTATCTTGGGTTATCTGCGGTCCTCCTACTAGCCAACCTTTGGAGTCCTCTTAAAGACTGGGAGGGAACTTCTGCTAACCTAAAGGCTAACAATATCTTCATGTATTATCTGGGGCCTGTAGCAGTGACTTCCCTTCTATGACTAACCTGGCTATCTGATGTCTTCATCCATTTAAAAAAACACCTTGATATATGTGTTTCTTTGCCCTATCAATCAAAAACATCATGGAACTGTTACCAAGTTGCCACATGAAAATACATGAAAGTAAACTGAATCCAAGTTTATTGGTCATGGTTATTCATGTATGGCTCCTAAATGAACTACCACAAACACTCTTTGAGGTAAGAGGATGTTTTGTGTTCAAACTAAGAACAATGAAGAGAAAAAGGCATGCAAATTAACCAAATTTGCAAAATGTGATACATCACAACACAGTGGAATGTGATCGTAGGAGATTAATGACTCACTAACTCAAATTTATTCAGTCTTATGCACCACTCCATTTCTTTAAGGAGAGATGATAATGCTAATGTAGTTAGTTTTAATATGTTAACTAAATTGTTTTTAGGGAGACCCAATGGCCTTAGAAAGCATGTGCTGAGCCTAAACAGACAATGGTTTGTTAGTGATTCTCTTGTAGAATATAATTGAGAGCAATACTGTTTGAAAGATTCTGTTGAGAGGTATGATAGACTTTTGTCTTCATGTGATGTGGATGAGGTTGGGAAAAGCTCAGAGAAAGCCAGGGGAAGCCTATATTCCTAGGTTATGAAATTGAGGGAGCTTTGCAGAAAAGTTCTCTGTGGCCTGGGTGATAAGAATCATGATAGGGTCAGAAACAACTTGATTCTGAGTATAGTGATAAGGTACCTTATTCTTCCAGAGCACTGTCTTTCTATTGATTTCTGAACCATAAAATTACAATGGGAATGTATGAAAGAATGAATGATATCTACTTGGGTATGTCTACTTGCCTAGAACCTGCTTGTTTGATTTCGTCTCATTTTTAATCTCAAAATTCATACTTTCTGAGATATGACCACTTAACCTACACTGTCATTGTGTTCCTCAAGCTTTTTTATCAGTCACCCTGTTGACTAGGTGTTTAAATTAAATTTGATTAGAATGACTCCAAAAAGTAATGTTTCCCCAAACGCTTTTAAAATAATTAATGGTGATGTTTTATTTTCGAGTAAATATAAACGTATCTTTCTTAGGAAACCTCATTTATTAATATTTATAATCTCTCTGACATTATACCAGCACTCATTCATTCTATTAAGCCATTTCATTTTCCTGTTAAAATGCAAATATATTATCTGGGACAGTGAGCACATTAAGTCAATTGCAGACATTAGAGATGTATTTCAATTAGCTCCGTAGTCCCCCTCTATTAGTCTATTAGTCTAGCTAAAGGTCTCAGGAGGGTTGGTAGTTAAAACCCAGAGTAACTGACTTAGATGAATACATGCCCCTTTATAAGCCCATAGGTAGACAAGTAGAAAAGAGGTACTAGATATATTTTTTTTTGCAGGTAACAAAAAAGATGGGAAGATGTCATGGGTTAACTAAGACTTTATTGGCCTTTGACCTAGCTGACTTCATTCAATGAAGACATTTAGAGATACAGGTTATTTTATGCTTAGCATTTTTAAAATCTTTACTTTCTCTTAAAAATATTTTTTATTAGTTTATTCTTTTCAGTTTCACACATAGCCTGATCCCATTCACTAAAGTGCAGAATTTAAAATACCCCTAAACCATCATTCTTAAATCTGAAAATTTTTGAAGGGAAGTTCTAGCTCTTTTTTCTCTTCCTATGGGTGCAAATGCTATCATTGGCAGTTTGAGGAGCCAAAAACATTTCAACAACTATACATTATGAGACTCAAAACGTTCTTTTAGGACATTTCAGATTGTTTTGGTAGTATCATCATTTGTTGTTTCAGTTCCTATTTTATAGAAGGCTTATGAAGTTCAGGACTAGCTTAGGAATATGGAAGTGAGACTGAACTCAAATCTTTTAAGTATTGCTTCATTGAGAATATATAATTTAATAATTCTGATCCCATATTAAATATCACTCACAATATAATTTAAAAAGTTTTTATTAAAATATGAGACATCCTGGGTTGTATTGTTCTTTGTAGTTTAAATGATTATAATAATTGCTGAAATGTATCATTTCTGCCTGTAAGAACTACAAGATACAACATATTGTTGAGGAATTAAAGCTTGATCAAGTTTGATTCCTACATGTAAAGAGGAATGAAGAGTTGGTCAGAGTTTCCTATCGTCTGTCTTCTCTTTCTAATTGGATATTGATGGGAAATGGTTTTGAAAGTTCTAAAGGTGAATTTGTATGTACTAGTTTGAACCTTTTAACTAACAACAATGGACTCTCTCAGACACAGCTACTGCCCAATACGGTTTAGTTATAGTGATATAGGTAATTAAAAAGAAAACTCTTAGAAACCAGGAAGATTATATACAAATTCCAGATGAGGGCAACAAGGAGGTGTCCTGAAGTAAAATATGCTAGTCACAGTAAGAAAACCACTATATGAGCTAAGTTTTGTGTAAAAAATGTAGATAGATATATACATAGATTATAGATAATTAGGTATGTAGGTAAATAGATCACACGTCTGTTGGTGTGGAAGCCTAGACATTTAGGGTACAGATGGGACAGATGGGACAGATGGGACAGATGGGACAGATGGGACAGTTACAAAACTGTCCCAGGCCACTGAGAAGTTTGTTTCTTCTCCAAGTAAAGCCAATTAGTTGAGATGAATCATTACTCCAATTACATTACATTTAGATCACATTGTATGGCAAATGAGCTGCCAAATCTTAACTGATGCACCATTATTGATTTTTCCTTTGATAGTTTCATGCATGTATATATAGTGACTTTAAGTCTTTCCATCTGCCCATTCTCTTCCCTCTCTTAATGAAATTCTTCTTTCCAATAAGGGACTCCTTCCCCCTTCATGTCTTCTTATGCTGTGTGACCCACTGAGTTAAAACATAATTGCTTAGAGGAGAATGTATGAGAAATTACTTACAGGACCATGGGCAATTTATCAGTGGCTACGTCACTGAACAAATGACACCTCATCCCTCAGTACTCAACAATTGCCTATAGACTCCTGGAGAGGTGGAGTCTGCTCTCTGTCCATAATGAAATGTTGAAGGACTGGTCTTCTGCTGGGCGAGTTATGATTTATCTTGGAAATTTGTAGAAAGTAGTCTGGTATTTCCTGGGCTCCATAAAAAAAGGAAAGTACTTATTT
This sequence comes from Microtus pennsylvanicus, assembly GCF_037038515.1. Taxonomy (NCBI): domain Eukaryota; kingdom Metazoa; phylum Chordata; class Mammalia; order Rodentia; family Cricetidae; genus Microtus; species Microtus pennsylvanicus. The sequence continues at coordinate 135,486,173 of NC_134581.1, forward strand.
CATTTTTCTTTCGTTGCTTTGTAGTCACTTAGCACATTGACTATGACAAAAAGCACTTTCTGTTTTAAAGCCCATTTACTCAGGAAATACTATCTTTCCTTGCTAAGGTTGAGAGGATTTCCTTTTTAAAAAAATAATTATATTTCCCTACAACAGGGATATGCATTCACTTTTAAGTATCTGTGTAGGAATACATACACTATCCAACCTAAAAGTATTCTAGTTTATCAAAGTTATAAAGATACAAACGCATCCCCAAAGTTGAAATTTTCCAGCTAAATCATAGGAGCAAGTTCTCAAAAAGGAGCACTTTCATCATTTGAGAACTTCAAATTAAAGCTTCCGTTTTCGCATTCCTGAAACAATATAAAATTACCAAAAATTAAATGTATAGACTGTGGGATGCTATTTTCAATCCTGTAATTATAACTGCTCAATGATATGTATGTACATTCAGTTAGAACTGTATAATAATCATTATCATGGTAGAATTTTAGCTATAAAAATAAAAATCTGGGGACAGTTATGAAACTGCTTAATAATCATCACTCTCACTTAAATCTTTGATTCGGGTATAATTCATGTGATAGGAAAGAGTGACACAATACTCCTGGGACTTGTGGGTGCCATAGATTGGTGTCTCCTAGAACAAAGAAACGAGTATCAGCTTGGCATTGCAGCAAATAGCAAGGGCAGTGCAAGAGAAAGTTCAGCAGCTGCAGTGGCTGCACAGCAAGAGGGGTCAAAGCTGCTATGAAAATATCACAGGGTCTTAGATCTTCGGCACGCAGTTTCTGGTACATGCAGTTTCGCTTACGATTTCCTCTACCATATACTTTACTAACATACCTAGGGATGGATTTGGTGTTAAAATGATCAGTAGGTCACCTTGAGAAACTCTGTGGTATTTCCTTTCCTGATTGTAGAATGTAGACTTAGAATTTACAAGTCTATCCTTTTTTTTTTAAAGGGTTAATTTTAAAAAACTTCAAGTTATTCTGTCCTTACTGTTAGGATGGAATCTGTCAGCTGTGTGCTCCCCGGTCAGCCGCACAGACATTAGACTGCATTTCTTCCCTGGGATAATTTCTTAGGCATAACTCCATAGCAGTTTGTCTTAGTCATCAATTCCTCCTTTTCTCTTCAACATTCGAGTTCTGGGATAAAAAGCTGTGCTCACACTATGTCTTTCAGATACTTCTTTTCTGATCGGTGGGTGTGGTTTCCTAATCCTCATGAGGCCTCCCAGAGAGCAGTCCAGGAAGAAGGGTAAAGTATACCTTATTGATGTTTCCAAGTGGCCTGGATGATGCTTAGTGTTTTACCCAAATTATTGGTTGTTTTGTTTTGAAAGGACCGGAGTCTCCTCTGCTTCTCCTCTGAAACTAACTCAGTGAGGAACAGGAGAAATTCCAGGATAGGAAGACAAACCCAAGTTCTCTAATATGGGATTCCATGATTCAGGGGTTGTTCTTACCTCCCAGTAAAACCAAAGGGCCATAAACTGATTTTTCATACCCACTTTACTGAGAACCCATGTGCAATCTAGTGGCTCTGGAAGCCCTAGGAATTTTTCTAACCTTTGCTGGTGATGGTAGGATAAAGTCTCAGATGTCTCTGCAGTAATTGATAAAAGGTATTTTGTTGTGTTTTTCTAAGTTTTCTCCCACTTGTTCTTTTAGGACATATTTTTGAGGGATGGTATGTGTCCATATCTAATGCTGTTTCTATCTGCCAGTTTCTTCTTGCCAAGGGCAGTCTGATATGAGTTTAAAAAAAAATAAGGAAACCAAAGAAAGTAACCATTGGCCTTGTGGATCCTTTGCAGAGCAGCCACTTTCTTTGACACCTCAGCTCCTTACTATGTTTGTTTTGTTTAAGATGGCATAACTTCTTGTTGTGGTGTGAAGGACTGGAAAATATGACCACTCCCATTCTAGGCAATCAAAGTTAGTTGTCCTGTTTTTTTAAAAAAAAAAAAACAGAACTCTTAAAATATTTTAGAGCTTCTAGTTATGTGTATAGGTGTGTGTGTGTGTGCGCCTGTGGGTAAGTGAATGCAAACGCTCTTGAAAAACATATACATCTGTTCACCCTGTAGTGGGAGTTACAGGCAATTGTAAGCCACTGATATGGATGCTGGAAGCCAAACTTCCATCATCCAGAAGAGTAGCAAGTGCCCTTAACCTCTGAGCAATCTCTACAGCTCCTGTAGAATTCATTTTGAATATAATGTTCCTAGTGGGTGATGTTTCTTGTCTGTTGACAGTTACTTCACAGGATTTTTCATTCTTTCTAGACTATTTCCAATACCACAGATGTGTGTGTGTGTGTGTGTGTGTGTGTGTGTGCACATGTATTCCTACAAAGTAATGCACGACATTATCTACATTGTATCAACATTTTACTACAGTTCAAAAACTATTTTATTAATAAAGATTATACCTGTAATTTATACTTACCTATAAGTTATTTCTGTTTTATATATAAATTACATATATAGCTGCAAATAGAATGTATTTTAATTATGTAAATGCTGATTAAAGAAATGTCTGTTTCATCATTTGTTTTTTAAGATTGGGCTCTGAGCTCATAGGTGTAAATCTACATTATTGTTGGTGTTTAGTTACATAGATTACTTAATTTTTTTCACAAAATATTTCGTATTTTAGTTATCACACAGAAACTCACCTTAAGGATCTTGCTTTATTTGCCAGCTAACCAAATGCCTCAGCTGGTACAAGGCTCTTCTCATTTCTCTTCAAGAATCAATACATGGCTTATGAGTCTTTTAATAGGAAGCTAGTAAATGCAATGAGACTTTATGTATTATAGGCTCATGGTATTTACCACACTTCATGCTAGATAATTTCATTGTTTTTAAGCCATAACTTACAAAAACTTTTTATCATAATTTTTTAAAGGACAATATTCAGTTTTAAAAATAAAACTTTGTATAATCATACCTGACATAGCTCTTCAAGGTCACACAGCATTTAGGAAAGCCCCAGACAAATTTATATAGGGATTCCCTACTGCTGAATGGAAATGTTAGGCTCCCAATGCAGAAATAACACAGGCATCAAGTGTGTGGCTTTGATAAAAGCTACCAAAAGTCTGCCCATATCAATGTTGTATGTGAGGGACACACTAGTTATAGAAAGGAAAGGAGCATAGGGAGAATCCCTGAAATGCATACGATAAATACCCATGTCCAGCTCCCCTAGTCTTCAGTTAGATTGGAGATAATAGCTGCTTTAACAACTGGAACATATATATACACACATATATCTGTGTATATGCATATATGTATGTGTGTACACACACACACACACACACAGGCATAAACACATACACACAAAGTAAATAAATGACATATTTTTAAAATATATAAAGTTACCTCTCTCACTTAAATATCATGTTTCCATCTAATCACACATTAGATTTTGCAGACCTTTTGAGCATGCACTTCAAAGGTTTAAATAGATCCAGGCAGTGGTGTCACGCACCTTTAATCCCAGAACTCAGGAGGCAGAGACAGGCAGACCTCTGTGAATTTGAGGCCAGCCTGGTCTATAGAACGAGTTCTAGGACAGTTTCCAAAGCTAAACAAACAAACAAAAACAACATCAAAAGACTTAAATAGTAATTAAATATGTTACGATGAAGTTTAATTTTAACTATTTCCTGAAATGTGAAATTATACTTTTACCTCCTTTTATAATTCAACTTGTGTTTTGAAATCTATTTTATAAGATTTTATACTGACATTTAAAATGTTATTATGTAGTTATGTGTATATGATTTTAAGATACCAAATATCTTTTTCTAAATATTTCCAAAAAGTATTTGTACTAATTTGTTAATTATTTGATAAATGCCTTGTAGTATCTCATTTTTTTAGAGTACTTTAAAACACCGGCCACATTGTTGTCTCAGTCTTACAGGTAATACAGTAAGCTCCTAAGTGTTAAAATCTTGACAGCTTTTGAACAACTGGTATTTTAAAATTCTGAGCCATGTTTGTTTTGTCCTAGACTCTGAAGTTTTAAATACCATAAGTCCCTGCCTAAGTGCCAATCAAAAGGAATTACAAGAGGACTTTGTTGGCCAGTTAAAAGGTATTCGTTCTAAAGTGGGAAAATACAGTTCTGGGGTATTAGACACAGGCAGAGTTCGTCCTTCAGTGCAGGTTAGAGTCTAATTTACCACGGGTCATGTAAAATATCTCAGAATAAAATCCAACCTAGAGCCATAAAATAAAAAGTGACCTTTAAAATCCAATATTAGAGACAAACAACTTTTGCCTCTGGAAGCTGTTGAAGGACAAAATAGGGAAAGTTCACTCCTATTTCCTGGTATACATGTCAATTTCTCTGGCTAAGGTAGCAGCCCGTGGAAAAAAGTTATAATGCAATGTGTTTGCTTCTTAAGCTTTGAAAATATCCAAATACCTCTTCCTTCTTAAGTAATAAATAAGTAAACAAAAGCCAGTAGTATTTAAGCCCAGTTTCACAATGTGAAACTCCAATGGGTAATTTTTTTCTCTGCTCCCTGTCCACTCTGAAGCTGATCAAAACAAACAGAAGCTGTGTATGAATAATAAAGGACTTAGAGCTTCATGATATCAAAAAAAAAAAAACAAAACAAAACAAAACAAAACTGTTTCAAACACTTTGATTAGAGAACACAGAGAAGATGCTCTGTCCCTCTTTGAGTCCTATTTCAATTAATGCAATCTATGACTGACGTTTTCCACTTAACCGTACACCTGCAGAAATGACTTCATAGAGGAAGCAATGCTTGCTTGCTTACATTAAGTCAACATGCTCTGTAACAATTTCAGGAGTATGTTGCTAATACTTTCCCCTAATAGTTACTATTTGACATTTCTCATGAATATGTTTTGAGATTATAGACTTTCAAGTTTTCGATTTACAGAAGTCTGAAGGCAGCCCAAGAAGGTACATTTTTGGCAGGTATTTCTGTGGGTTATGGAGAAGCACCCAGAGAGTAACAGTACAGTAGAACAGAGAAGGGAAATCATTTGCTTTTGGACTGGCTAAATATAGAAATATATTGTACTTGAACTTCAAAATCATTAATTTATTTATTTTTATTGTTATTTCTTAAAAATAATCTTATTGATCTCTACACTGCTCTGCTCCACTCCCTATCTTTCCCCTCCCTTTAAATTGGCAAAGATACAATACTAGAGTAACAAAATCACTATGAGACTTCAGCAAGTATTGCTTCTAGAAGATGGTACCAAGACGGTCACATTATTAAACTTATCTTTTTAATAGTGATGGATACCTTTAGAGAGAAAGATTCCTCCTTCAAAACAACACTAGTACAGACTGCCTAAATATGATACATAGCACACCACTGACTCATCTGCTGGGCTAGGTGAAGTAACTACAATACTAAATCAGCACGTTTCAGTATTTATTGTAAGTTGCCAGCACACTGAATATAAAGAACTGAAGAATCGGGATTTGGTCTAATGAGTATTTGAAAAGCGCTTTGTCTTTCTACCAATTTATCCTAAGCAAATAAGTACTTTGCTTAGCCCACTGTTTATAATCCAGGCCTTTATCACAATAAGTTAAATTTACTATATCCTATAAAATAACACCCACTTTCATTTAACAAACAGAACTTTAGCTAATTTTCCCTATTATGAAATTTATAAATGATTTTGTTTTAGATATTATGACATTTGATAAGATTAAGGAACAATTATTGAAAGCAAATAAACAGAAGTCTAACTTGTTTCTACATGTCTTGATTAAGAGTATTTTGATGTGTGAATTTGTGGTTAACACTGGGAAGTGCAGAGTTTGATTCATGCATTAGTGCAGGCTCAACTCTATGCTGAAGGAAAGGAAAGCTCTCACTTGATATAACAAACCAAGAAAATATCATCTATGTCTGAGTCTGGCTACAGATTAGGTGCTATTCATACATCTTTCTTAGTTTCTCAGCAATATCTGGGAAAATATCGATATCAATTTTTAAACAATGTGATTGGGATTCATCCACCTTACACAAGTTGCTTAATGTCAAACAACTACCAATAAAGGAGAAGCTTATATTTAATATTAGACTTAATTCATAATTTCATGATGAGTGAAGTATTCCTCCTCTGAAAAGATGATATATAACAACTGTGATATGATAGGTATTGGTAGGTAGAAGAGAAAAATTATTGTCCTTATATTTGTTTTTAAATATAAAATTTTGCTGAAAAATACCAAAAAGTCCATTTTATGTAATTGCCAAATTTTAAACATCTTCAATATTTATACAGCTGCATAGGTCGAGTATAAGGCAGATTCCATTTCAGTTTGTGAAGCTTGAAAGAAAATTAGAAACATCATACATAGCAATTATTCTCAAAACTTAATCTGCAGATGATTCACATGGGGGTCCTGTCAGAATGGGTAGTATATAAATGCATCTTCTAATTCAATAATGGCTTTTCAAGGCAGACTCCCAGATGAACTAATGGTGTTACTCTCAAAATCACATACTGTGGTTCTGAGAAACAGTGGTGTTTGCTACAGTAGCCTTGTAACACACAGACACACACAGAATCATAAAAACACACACGCACAGAGTGAGAGAGAGACAGAGTGTGTGAGAGAGAATAACACTTTTGATGCAATATTATTGACTTCTTAAAACAATTATAAAGTAACAAATGTATAGAATGACCAGACATGGATCATGGTAAAGTATAAAATCTTGGTGGAAGAGGTTAGATTTAAGATGGTCTCTGAGACTCTGCAGGTTTTTTACCTAATAAACAGAACCAAAATCAAAGCAAATAAAAAACACATTTTTATTCATATAGGGTGTGTGTGTGTGTGTGTGTGTGTGTGTGTGTGTGTGTGTGTAAATTTAGAGAACAACTTGAGGGTCTCAGTTTTCTCCTACTGGGGATCAAACTGAGGTTTTCAAGCTTGGTAGCAAGCAATTTTTTTTATTTTATTTTTTATTTTAATTTATTTATTAATTAAGGATTTCTGCCTCCTCCCTGCAACCGCCTCCCATTTCCCTCCCCCTCCCCCGATCAAGTCACCCTCCCTCATCTGCTCGAAGAGCAATCAGGGTTCCCTGACCTGTGGGAAGCCCAAGGACCGCCCACCTCTATCCAGGTCTCCTAAGGTGAGCATCCAAACTGCCTAGGCTCCCCCAAAGCCAGTACGTGCAGTAGGATCAAAAACCCACTGCGATTGTTCTTGAGTTCTCAGTATTCCTCATTGTCCTCTATGTTCAGCTAGTCCGGATTTGTCCCAGCAAGCAATTTTACACCCAAACCATCTTGCTGGCCCCCAAGTTTGAAGCTCTAAGTCACGCCGGACGGTGGTGGCACACGCCTTTAATCCCAGCACTTGGGAGGCAGAGGCAGGTGGATCTCTGTGAATTCGAGGCCAGCCTGGTCTAGAAGAGCTAGTTCCAGCACAGGAACCAAAAGCTACGAAGAAACCCTGTCTCGAAAATCAAATAAAAAAAAAAAGCTCTAAGTCACAATCAGATAATTGTACCCTGAATACGTTGGAAATACAGCCATGGGTGCTCCAGAGACTGTTTATATTGTACTACACATGTCTCCTGGTAGATAAGAAGCCTATAGCATTCTCAGCAAGGTAGCTGGTGGTAGTACCTCTACAAAGTTCACTGGGAGGACACTCTTTCTTGTGACTATCTAGATGAATAGAAGCAAGAACAGCAATGAGACCAGATAGCAGCTACATAGTAGCAAAATAATTGATTCCATACTTAAGTGTGTATCATGAAAAAACTTACTACAAGTGCAAAAATTTGCATAGCAATGTTGTTTTGGACTTACAAAAAGTATGTAAGCAAAATCTCTTAAGATCAGTAGGATGTGTAGCTTAGTGGACATTATTCTGTGTATGCTATCAAAATGATTTATTTAAAAGAACCTGATGAATGATGATTTTTCATCTATCAAAATATGTCCCTATTATAGTATAAAATGAAACAAGAAAGTATAAACTATATATATTACAAAATTATAAGTGCAAAATGAGTCTTACCTGAGCCTTCTGTAAATCTATGTCACATTTGATTGCGATTTTTCACTTCAATTATGTTCTACAAGCCGGGCGGTGGTGGCGCACACCTTTAATCCCAGCACTCGGGAGGCAGAGGCAGGCGGATCTCTGTGAGTTCGAGACCAGCCTGGTCTACAAGAGCTAGTTCCAGGACAGGCTCCAAAGCTACAGAGAAACCCTGTCTCAAAAAAACAAAAAAAAAATATGTTCTATAAAGTCCCTATGGAAGATTTTTTAACACTGACTTATAGCTGATAAAGATCATACATTGTGATTACCACATTTGTCAGTGACTCAGTAAACAACTGTGCTATGTAAGTTCCATGTTATTAAGCATATTTTATAAACATGTATGTTGTTGATCCATGAACTCTGAACTCCTGGGCATGTCACCATAACCCAGAAGGATAACCCATATCTAATACACTCACAGCATCGGTGAGGATCCTCCCAGCCTTCATTTTCCTCACAACCTGAAACATTACCTAAAAATCAGTGGATCCTATTCTTGGGTCAGTTTACACAAGGAAACAATTGCTGGCAGTTGCTCTTGATGGGATACTGGGACACTACTTAGAGAATGACGGAGTGAGAAGAAGAAGGCAGTGCCCTGTCTTGTCTACATGTGAGATGACCATTGCCTTGACATTCTCTGCCTGCTTATGCTTTAGCATGGTCCCAAAGAATTTGATTCAGAAATAAATTTTCATGAAGTGTCAATGTTGCAAATAAGAAATTTGTGAACAAATGAGGTTCTTTTGCATATATGGGATCAAAATGATAGATCAATAGAAAGGCAGATCTTTGCCTTTAAGAAAACTGCACAGCTTGGAAATGCATTCATGGGGTGGATCAAATCCCAACCAAGGAATGGGATTTACACAATATTATTTACCACCTCAATTTCCAGAGTATGAAACTATATTTCACATAACCTTTAAAATTTCATAGTAGTTAAGAATAACTCGTGAGGAAACGCTGCCAGCTATGCAAACAAAAGGCTTGAAGTTCAGTTACTGGCTCTCGGTTAAAGACAGAAATGGCAATATGCCGTAATTCCTGCACTGACAGGCAGCCCCCGGAGCTCACTTGCCTGCTAGCTTAGCACAAAACAACAAGGTTCCGATTCTGTGAGAAAACTTGTCTCAAAATTGAAGGTGGAAGGTGAAAGAAGACTTTTCTCATATCCTCTTCAGACTTCCACCATGAAACATATGGTCATGCGCGCCTACGCACACATACACACATACACACACACACTAAAAACTATATAGACAAATGCACACATTTTAATTTCCACACAGGTAGTTACCACTGTTACAATGTAAATATTGGCTTTATTTTAATTACTAATATCTCCACTGTGTACTTCAGTGTGTAATTATAAGTCCCTAAATCTATCACATGAATGCATTCTATTGGATCCTTGCTTTCTGCTTCACTTTCAGCACTCTGTTTAGAGGGTTTAAGGTTTGTATTTGCTCCAGATGTTTTTAAAGTTTATATTTGTCCCAGATGTTTTGTTATTCTATACACTCTATGTATTTCCACACTGAAAATGCTTTTCATCTTTCAATTTTGTTTTCTTTTTTATAAAAAATAGTCATTCTCATCTTCCAGTGAACAGATTGTTTGTTAAAAATGTTTTCACTTGATTTTTGACTGTTTTCATAGCTCTTCCTTAATCATATACTGTCATTTCTAATGCAATTATCCATCCTCCAATAAGACTAAAGAAACACCTCCTAAAATATATATCCTCCATTTATGCAATACTTTCTTATTTTAGAGTTATTAACACCTAAAAAATGGGGCACCTTAAAATTAATAAAAAAAATTGTTGAGGACTGTGGAGATGTTTCAGATGGTAAGACTATTCTCTGTTCTTCCTGAGGACTGGAATTATATTTCCAGCACCCACATAACTGATCAGAACTGTCTGTAACTTCAGTCTACAGATCTGATGACCTCTTCTGGCATCTGAGGTCACTGCACATATGCAATGCACAGGCTTACATGAAGGCAAAGCACCCATACACATAAAATAAAAATATATATAGTCTCAAAGAATACAGTGAGTTCTAATACCTATGCATTTTTGGTTTTCTTAAATGTATATTAGGTCTATAATTTCACTTAAAAATAATTTACTTGTTGTGTACTTCTTATTTTGAAATAACCTGTCATTCTACACATTTTAATCGTTTATGTCCTTCATTAAAATTTTTAAACATTCAAGTAGACATAATACTAATTTTTGTATTATTATGTAATTCCCAATATGCACTATTAAGGATTAGTGTGTATTTATCATACTTGTCAATCAATTTTTCCCGGTATACAAGTTCGTTATTGATTTTTCTTATTGTGTCTCATCACAGTCCAGTTGACTGGATGTTTTGTATATCTATGGGCTTCATGAGTATACTAAGATATCTGCAAATGATAATGATCTCATTACTTCATGAACTTACAGTTTTTATTTTTGCTCTCTAGTTTTTTAGTGCTGTTACTGTCAATACATTTACTTAAATTTGGGTTCCAGAATCACTATTCTCTTGGTACTTTCCCCATGAAGTTCTCCTACTTTCCCATATATTAGACACTTTTATATAGAAAAGTAAATGTGGAGAAACCATTTTAAATATTATGTTTGCATTCTTGTGTCCAGGCATTTAATCAGAGAAGCAGGGAAGATATGTCTTGCAAGCCGTAAACAATTGTCTTTTCTTTTAGTCTCAAAATACATTACCAACTTTTATGAATCCTAAGACATTTTGAAATTGGGAGAAAGCAAGGGGAGGTTATCGGACATATTTTTTTTAGTTATAGCTTGCGATAATTTTACTTCCTCTATCCATAATTCCGCTCACAACAATGAATGCACAATTAATGGATAATATGTTTAGCATCTGAAAACATGACTGAAATGAATTTTTAAATGCTTCTCGTAGTAGAAGTAGTAAAATTTAAAAAGAAATAATTGAGCTAATTCAGTGAAAACACACTATACCCTACACTGCAGTTTAATTTCAGATTAACTATCCTTCTTAACTGTATTAGGATTTATGTGCTATTTCAATGCTTTCAAAAGCTACCTACCTATCTATTTTTCTTTCTTTCTATCTATCTATCTATCTATCTATCTATCTATCTATCTATCTATCTATCTATCTATATATCATCTATCTATCTATCTACCTACCTATCATCTATCTATCACCTATCTATCTATCATCTATCTAGTATCTACTATCTATCTATCTATCTATCTATCTATCTATCTATCTATCTATCTATCTATCTATCTATCTATCTATCATCTTTTTATGTAGTGTGTATGTGTATGTGTGTGCACATGCACATACACAGATGATCAGGTGCTTATCTTAAATATTCCAATGGACACTAAAACAAACAGGCATTCAGTGGGCTTTTATCAACACCCTTTAAGTGTTTCGTGGCGGACCTCTTAAGAGCTACAGGGTTTTGCAGCTAAAGCTGAGTCAGGAAACCTCTCTTAGATGAGAGCGCTTGCTTGCCTCTAGCAAGCAGAGCAGACCCGAGAAATTGCTGCTACCCAGAAAACATGCTTTACTCTTTCCCAAGCTTTCTCAGGCTTTCAGTGGTTTCAGTTGTTCACACATCTGGGCATCATTCTGTAGTAGGAGGTGCAGGCTGTGTTCTTGCCGCCCCAGCCCCTGGTCGGAGGCTAGCTTATGCCCCGAAATAACAACAGACAAATTGTATTCTTCTTGAAGTAGATTGGTGCTGCCAGGAGCCGATGTGTCTCAATGTCATGAAACACCCTAAGTTATTAAAACACTAAATAGCATATTCTGTAGTCTTTGAAAGATATGAAGAATGAAGATCTAACTGAAATATATAGCTATATATCTAGAAACTCTAACTAACATGACTACAAACTTGACTATTATTAATGATTATCCATTAGCAACCTATATACATTACATTTTTAAATGAACTACACAATCACAATACCTTAATCAAGATCAGAAACACATATACATATAACAAAATTGACCTTAAATTTAAATCACTAAAGCAAAATTCATATCAATGTAAATTATTCATACCTATATCATATCCCCCTTTAAATGTAAAAGAACATTTAAAAACAATATTTGGGAACATGGGCACAGTTTTTTCTCTCCAAGCTGCTTCCTGCTGAATAGGGGCATCATTAATTAGGTCTTTCAAGGTATAACCTGTGTGCTAGTTTCATCTTAGTTGGCAGTTGAGCGAAGGTTCTGAAGGTTCACAGCAACCCTTCAGATGGACATGGTCCATCATACCATATTGGGATAGAGGCAATCCACAGACTCTCACCCTCTGTGAAAACAAAATAAGAAACTCCTTTCCAAAGCGTCATGTCCTTAGATACAAATTTCAAAGTCAAGGCATTTTCAAAATATCTATGTTGGATTAGTTCAGCAGCATTTATAAACAAATATATTTTAGCAGCTGTTGCTCCTTCCTCAGCATTAAAACAATTCAAAGAGAGCATAATAGCATACACTATCAAGATTCTCTGTGTATTTCTCATCTTTGTGCACCTTTGTTTTAACCTCTATTTCGTTTATTTTTACTTTTAACTTTTTGCTTTTTGAGACAGGTTCTCTTTATATCATTGACCTGGGATAATTCTGTGGACCAGGCTGTCCTTGAAATCTCAGAGATCCTCCTGATTCTGCCTCCCAGGTATTCGGATTAAAGGCGTGTTCTGCCACACCTTGAGGTCACAGAGGTCAATCTCCCTCTGCCTCCCAAGTGTTGGGATTAAAGGTGTGTACTACCACTCCCAACTACTCACTTTATTCCTTTTTTTTTTACTTTAAGAACTTTAACTTTTAGTCTGCATATATTTTTAACACACTGTAAATCATTTAGAAGGTTTTTTTTTAATCTCTCTTTACTGTATCTGTCTCTCTTTTTCTGACCACATGAGCTTTTAAATTACTGAGCAATATGGGTAGGAATAATGCTGTGGCTTTGGTGGCTGTATCCAGCCCATTCCTTAGCTTTCTGCCATTCCAACCTTGTGGCTGAGGTACGATCCAGAGCTGCATTCAGTACCACAAGTCTACAGTGTTTCAAGGTCCTTGCCAGCAAATAAGCTACAACACTCAAATGCTCTCTCTGTAGCTGACCTCCTGCCTCAAAGAGTCAGGGTTTGCCCTGGCAGGATGGCCCACAAAGCCGGCATTTTAAAACAGCACAACTTTTTTCCTGCTACAGTTGAAAACAAACAAACATTCAGTCAGCTTTTATCAACACCATTTAAGTGTTTCATGGCAGGACCTCTTAAGAGCTGCAGGATTTTGCAGCTAAAGCTGAGTCAGGAAGCCTCTCATCTAAGCAAGCAGAGCAGACCCGAGAAATTGCTGCTACCCAGAAAAAATGCTTTACTCTTTCCCAAGCTTTCTCAGGCATTCAGTGGATTCAGTTGTCCACACATCTGGGCGCCATTCTGTAGTAGGAGCTGCTGGCTGTGTTCCTGCCACACCAGCCCCTGGTCGGAGGCTAGCTTATGCCCCGAAAAAACAACAGACAAATTGTATTTTTTTAAACACTGCTTGGTCCCTTAGCCAGATGAAGGTTATAAGGTGATATTCACGATATTTATCAGTATGTCTATAGGATAGGGTCATTTCAGGTTCCCTCTCCTCAGTTGCCCAAGGTACTAGCTGGGGACATCTCCCTGAACACCTACTAGCCCCTTTAGAGACAAGTCTCTTGCCAACCCTAAGATGGTTCCCTTAATTAGGATATATATTTCTCTGCTCCCATATCGACACTTCCTTTATCACAACCATCCCATTCCCCCAAGCTCCCCCCATCTTCCCATTCTTAGATTTCTCACCCCATTTCCCCTTAGCCCCAGTTTTTGCCCGGAAATCTTGTCTACTTCCCATATCCCGGCAGATGACTATATGTTTTCTTTGGGTTCACCTTCTTATTTAACTTCTCAGGGATCACAACTTTTATGCTCAATGTCCTTTATTTATGGCTAGAAACCAATTATGAGTGAGTACATCCCATGTTCATCAATTTGGGTCTGGGATACCTCACTCAGGATAGTGTTTTCTATTTCCATCCATTTGCATGCAAAATTTGAGAAGTCATTGTTTTTTACCTCTGAGTAGTACTCTAATATGTATATATTCTACACTTTCATCATCCATTCTTCCATTGAAGGGCATCTAGGTTGTTTCCAGGTTCTAGCTATTACAAATAATGCTGTCTTGATTTGCATTGCCTTGATAGCTAAGGAGGTTGAGCATAACCTTAAGTTTCTTTTGGACAGTTGAATTTCTTCTGTTGAGAATTCTCTGTTCAGTTCAGTGCCCCATTTTTAATTGGGCCAATTGGCATTTTAATGCCTAGTTCTTGAGCTCTTTATATATTTTGGACGTCAGACCTTTGTCTGTTGCAGGGTTGGTGAAGATCTTCTCCCAGTCAGTGGTTTGCCTTTTGTCTTAGTGACAGTGTCCTTTGCTTTACAGAAGCTTTTAAGTTTCAGGGGGTCCGATTTATTCAATGTTGTCCTTAATGTCTGTGCTGCTGGGGATATACATAGGAAGTGATCTCCTGTGCCCATATGTTGTAGAGTACTTTCCACTTTCTCTTCTATCAGGTTCAGTGTGTTCAGCCTGATATTGAGGTCTTTAATCCATTTGGACTTGAGTTTTGTGCATGGCGATAGATATGGATCTATTTTCATTCTTCTACAGGTTGACAACCAGTTCTGCCAGCACCATTTGTTGAAGATGCTTTCTTTCTTCCATTGAGTACTTTTAGCTCCTTTATCAAAAATCAGGTGTTCATAGGTTTGTGGGTTAAAATCTGGGTCTTCTATTCCATTCCATTGATCGACTTCTCTGTTTTTATGCCAATACCAAGCTGTTTTCAATACTGAAGCTCTGTAATAGAGTTTGAAGTCAGGAATGGTAATGCCTGCAGAAGTTCCTTTATTGAATAAGATTGTTTTGGCTATCCTGGGTGTTTTGGTTTTCCATATAAAATTTATTATCATCTTCTCCAGGTCTGTGAAGAATTTTGATGGAATTTTGATTGGGATTGCATTGAATCTATAGATTGCTTTTGGTAGAATTGCCATTTTTACTATATTGATCCTCCCAATCTAAGAGCAAGGGAGGTCCTTCCATTTTCTGTTATCCTCCTCAATTTCTTTCTTCAAAGATAAAGTTCTTGTCAAATAGATCCTTCACTTCCTTGGTTAGAGTTACCCCAAGATATTTTATGCTATTTGTGGCTATCGTGAAAGGTGATGCTTCTCTGATTTCCCTCTCTGCTTCGTTATCCTTTGTGTATAGGGGGACAACTGATTTTTTGGAATTGATCTTGTATCCTACCATGCTACTAAGGGTGTTTATCAGCTGTAGGAGTTCATTGCTGAGGATTTTTGGGTTGCTTATGTACACTATCATATCATCTGCAAATAATGAAAGTTTAATTTCTTCCTTTCCAATCGAATCCCTTGGAACCTTTTATGTTGTCTTATAGCTATTGCTAGAACTTCAAGTACTATATTGAAGAGGTATGGAGAGAGTGGAGAGCCTTGTCATGTTCTTGATTTTAGTGGAATGGCTTTGATTTTCTCTTCATTAAATTTGATGTTAGCTGTTGGCTTGCTATAAATAGCTTTTATTATAGTTAGGTATGACCCTTGTATCCCTAATGTCTCTAAGACCTTTACCGTAAAGGGATGTTGAATTTTGTCAAATTCTTTTTCAGCATCTAATGAAATGATCATATGATTTTTTTCTTTCAGTTTATTTATATGATGGTTTACATTGATAGGTTTTTGTATGCGGAACCAGCCCTGCATCCCTGGTTTGAAGCCTACTTGATCATAATGGATAATTTTTCTAATGTGCTCTTGGATTCGGTTTTCCAGTATTTTATTGAGGATTTTCGCATCGATGTTCATGAGTGAGATTGGCCTGTAAATCTCTTTCTTGGTTGAGTCTTTGTGTGGTTTTGGTATCAGGGTAACTGTAGCTTCATAAAAGGAATTTGTCAATGACTGTTGTGTTTGTATATTGTGAAATACATTAAGGAGTATAGTTATTAGGTCTTCTTGGAAGTTCTGGTAGAATTCTGCATTGAAATCATCTGGACCTGGGCTCTTTTTGGTAGGGAGATTTTTTTATAACAACTTGTAATCCTTCGCGAATAACAGGTGTATTTAGATTGTTCACCTTGTCCTGGTCTAACATAGGTATATGGTACTTATCTAAAAAAGTGTGTCCATTTCATTAACATTTTCCAATTTTGTGGCATACAGGCTTTTGTAATAAGATCTAATGATTTTCTGAATTTCCCCTGTGTCTGTGGTTATCTCTCCCTTTTCATTTCTGATCTTGTTAATTTGCATATCCTCTCTCCGCCTTTGGATGGGGGTTTATCAATCTTGTTGATTTTCTTTGAGAATCCTGCTTTTTGTTTCCTTGATTGTTTGGATTGTTTTATGTGTTTCTATTTTGTTGATTTCAGTCCTTAGTTTGATTATTTCCAGTCTTCTACACCTCCTTGGTGAATCTGCTTCTTCTTTTTTTTTTTTTTTAGAGCTTTAGCTGGGCTGTTAAGTCTCCAATGTGTGCTTTCTCCATTTTCTTTAAGTGAGCACTTGGTGCTATGAACTTTCCTCTTAGCACTGCTTTCATAGTGTCCCACAGGTTTGAGTATGCTGAGTCTTTATTTTCATTGAATTCAAGAAACACTTTAATTTCTTTCTTTCTTTCTTCCTTGATCCAGGTGTGGTTCAGTAGTTGACTGTCCAGTTTCCTTGAGTTTGTAGGCTTTCTGGGGGTAGCATTGTTGTTGAAATCTAACTTTAATCCATGGTGATCCGATAAGACACAGGTGGTTACTAATTTTTTTTTTTGTAACTGTGTAAGTTGGCTTGGTTACCGAGTATGTGGTCCATTTTCAAGAAGGTTCCATGAGCTGCAGAGAAGAAGGTATATTCTTTCCTATTTGGGTGGAATGATCTATAGATGTCTGTTAAGTCCATTTGATTCATTACCTCCCTTAATCCTCTTATTTCTCTGTTAGGTTTCTGTCTGCTTGACCTGTCCATTGGTGAGAGAGGAGTGTTGAAATCTCCTATTATTAGTGTGTTTTGATGACTGTCCTGAGTTTTAGTATTGTTTCTTTTACATAAGTGGGTGCTTTTATATTAGGGGCATAGATATTCAGGATTGAGTCTTCATCCTGATGAATTGTTCCTGTTATGGGTAAAAAATTTCCCTCTCCATCTCTTCTGATTGATTTTAGTTTGAAGTCAACTTTGTTAGAAATCAGTATGGCCACACCTGCTTGTTTCTTAGGTCCATTTGCTTGATAAACCTTTTCCCAGCCCTTTACTCTGAGTAGAGGTCTGTCTTTGTGGTTGAGGTGTGTTTCTTGTAAACAACAGAATGTTGGATCCTGTTTTCGTATCCAATCTCTTAGCTTGAGCCTCTTTATAGGTGAGTTGAGTCCATTGATATTAAGTGATATTAATGACCAGTGGTTTTTAACTGCGGTAATTTTTTCTTTTCTTTTCTTCTTTTTTTTTTTTTTTGGTAGTAGAGATTGTGTATTTCCCTTCTTCGAGTTGTGCTGGTGAAGGGTCTTTATATGTCTGAGTTATTGTGGGCATTGTTGCATTGTTGGACTCCTTGGGTTGTGATTTTCCTTCTATTACTTTCCTAAGTTTACATGGAAATAATAAGCTTTGTTTTACAAAGTTAGAGTGAAATATAATATAAAATACAAAAGTACTTTCTAAACTATAAATTAGAGGCTCATATGTAACAACTCTACGCATGAAATTTTTGCCTGGATAGGCTGCATGTACCAGATGATGGCATCAATGCCAGGTTTTAAATACAGACTTCTCACCAAGTCATTATCTAGGAGCAAAGTGTAGCCACCAGAATGAGCAAAGTACAATGTTGGGAGCTGTGAACCCCAGATCCTTATATTTTGGTAATCAACTTCTTTTCCCCTGATCTGAGTGCCTACAGCTGCCCTGAGCATGAGACCCTCAGGAGTTCCTGATGGCAGGGGAATGTTTTCTGGTGCATTTGGCTGGGGCGTGGCTATCCCTCTATAAGCTGCCCCTGAACATGGTAAAGGGGACATTTTTTGGCCCTTTTTGGCATCAAGGATGACAGTGTCTCTGCCAAAAAATAAATAAATAAATACAGACTTTCAAAATTAATTCATTTTTAAGGGCAAGGTTATGCATCTCCAAGGATACTGGCAAATAGGCCAGATACTGTGTGCTAATTGGACAACTAATTATTTTAAAACTGCATCTGTCTTTCTAAAGAATATACATATTTCCGACTTTTTTTTCATAAAACAACAGAGCAATATTTGTTCGATTAACTGTTGAGGTTCCCTGTATGCCGTCACTATTCTCTTCTGTTTAAGTTTGCTGTTGCAGGTCAAACGGAAATTAGCCATGTGTCAAATCATTGCTACAGAGGTATTTTTAAACAAGTCTCCTTAGCAGCAATAGTTTAGAATTATCATAAAGGGCTACATGTTCTAGCTTTATCATTCTTATTTGATCAGTCTCTTCACTAATCCAATGTAACATTAGGAAAACTTTTCTTTTATGATGGAATCAGCATGTGAAGAGGAGTTAAACAAAGGGGCTTTCAAATCCTTGGTAATCTTAAAATAACCTAATATCAAGTTTCTTCTTTTATATCCAGAATTTATAATTTTATTTTTTTAATTTATTTATTTATTAAAGATTTCTGTCTCTTCCCCGTGACCGCCTCCCATTTCGCTCCCCCTTCCCCTATCAAGTCCCCTTCCCTCGTCAGGGTTCCCTGCCCTGTGGGAAGTCCAAGGACCACCCATCTCCATCCAGATCTAGTAAGGTGAGCATCCAAACTGCCTAGGCTCCCACAAAGCCAGTACGTGCAGTAGGATCAAAAACCCATTGCCATTGTTCTTGAGTTCTCAGTAGTCCTCATTGTCCGCTTTGTTCAGCGAGTCCGGTTTTATCCCAGGCTTTTAATAAATAAATAAATAAATTTAACAAAAAAGAAACACAGAATTTATAATTTTAAAATTCTTAAACTGGTCACAAAACTATAAAACCTAAGATGGAAACAGATCGGTAAATGGCTCAGTGTGTAAAGGCTTTGACACACACGCAAGATGGTCTGAGCCAAATTTCCAGCATTCATATAAAAAGCCAGGCACGCAGTGTGAGACTGTACCCCAGTGCTGTAAAGGTGAAAATAACAGAACCTCAACATCTCAGCTGGCTGAAGCAAGTTTCAATAAGAAACATTGTCTAAAAAACAAAATGGAGAGCAAACACAAAAGGTGTTTGTAATTGGCCTTGTGTGTCCACACACATAAAACATATCTGTAAATTTATTCGGGAACAAAGACCTTTACAATTTCAGAACATCACATGGCATGCTAAGACACAGTTAGGTGAAAAGTAAAGCCAACCAACAAATGAGCTTAAATATAACTGGAAAATGTTCAAAGTGTGATGACTTTTATTTCCAAGCAATAGATTAACTCTATTCTAGTCTATAGGATTTACAGCACATTGGTTTTAATCCGTAATAAATAGCAAGCTCAGTGAAGAACAAAAAGTATAAAATAACTTGGGGTTTATACTTCCAAGTGGAAAAAGTATCATGGCCTGGTAATTAAGTCATGAGAGTTGGGGTGCATTTTTGGGAGGAAAGATAGAAGAATCAAGAAAGAATAGAGAGAATCAAATTTCTGTTGGCTCAGAAATCTGAATTAGGGTAGAATCCAGCAGGACAATCTATCTATCTCTCTGACAATCTCTTGAATTTTGCCTCCCTTTCCCTTTTGCCTAAGAAATTCCCTCCTGTCCTCAGACACATAGAAAGTTTGCTAATTTGCACAATAGAAGAGTGCCACCTAGCATGAGTGATTTATCATTACTTGCAAAGAGAATTACTACTGCGAGATGTTAATAAATGGTGAAAACCACAGAAATAATCACTAATGGCGGTGTCAGCCCCTTTTAGACAGACAAGTCTTGGGACAGAGTGTGTCCACTCAAGCAGTCATAGGTAAACTCACATCTGAGTATTTCTCACTGCATAACTCATCTCAGCTCATGATCCAGATGTTCACATGATGGGCAACACCTTCATGCTCATATGGAAGAGGTGTTGAATCTTCACCATTTAATGTTACAGGCAGATAATTTAATGTTTATATTTATCTTCAGGCAATGGTTGCTCGTAGAAGAAAAGCTTGAGCTTCCTACACATCAGTTAACAATGTTGGCCATCTTGGTGGAATGACTTCTGCAGATTCTCTATTTTTATGGTACTTATTAACCATTTTTTCACTTAATAGTATTTTAATATTTAATACAATAAAATCTATAACATTACAATAGGAAATACTTAAAAACAATGAAAACTCTATTACAACTTCCTATGGTATTATTTGACCATAGGAGAAGAAAGGCCAGGCACGGTTCTTAAAAGTCTTATGAGGATATCTGTATATGAGGGAACTCTTGGCAATATTCAGGAAACTTAAATATCCAGCCTCACAATCAATGAACACACCAATCTTGTCCAGTGGCTTCTCTAGATAGTGATGGATGACTGGGTTTGTGGTGAGGAGACTGTGATGACTACCCTCCTTCACACAGAAAAGAAGAAATGCACCCTCAGTTTCAACTTCTTTGTTTCTATTCATTAACCAGGAATTGGTACAGACTCCTACAGCCCAGTCACTAGAGTCCTTCAAATCCAGTTCCCAGTAATATTTCCCTGAGATGAAGTTCCGTGATCCCCAGGAGGCCAAATAGTGTCCAGCAGGATCCACAGATGTATACTGATGGTGAAGTCCGAAGCTGGCTCTTCTCATGACATTGAATAGGTTCTTCTTAAAATGCAATTCATGGAGTTTTTCAAAGGAAATGTGCACTTTGAAGTGGTTGAAACTTTCAGTCAGTCCAGTGATGGGGAGGGCAGAGAGTTCTGGTTTCATAGCTTGGGGTATACTCAGCTCCACTGCCTCACTCCTTCTCAATATATTATCCGAACCCTGGAGTAGTATCACATATGGCTCCTGGGACATCGCCATGAGTTCCTGAAACATTTCGCTTAGTTGTTTTCTCTTTTGGATCATCATGGCTTCACTTTCTCCGAGTTTCTCTAAAACACAATCGCCTTCATTTTTCATGCGCACAATATGTTGATCTTCCTGCTCATGTGGGACTGCACGCCACTTCCTATACTCTGTCCTGATCATGTCTTCCCTCATAACCAGGAAGACTCTGAACAAAAGTTTCACTCTGCACTCTGCCTCTAGATTCTCTTTAATTTTTTGGATCTTCTCCTGTAAAGATGTCATTTGCTTTAGAAGTCTCTCCATTTCACCCTCAGCAGCTGCTTCAATGGGAGAGTGTCTGTGACCTCTGTGCATGTGGGAGTCAGAGCAGAGCTGACAGAGGTAGATCCTGGTCTCCATACAGAAGATCCCCTTGGGCTCCTTGTGGATCCCACACTTATTCTCCTCCGAAATCAGGTACTTCAAGAGGCTGGCTTGTTTGGCGATGGACACCAGCTTCTTCAGAACAATGTTGGTTCTGAAGTCCTCCTTCTGCTTGGTTCGTTCCCTACACGAAGGACAATGGCCTGGAAAGAGACCTTCTTCCCAGAAAAGGTGGAGGCAGGCTCGACAGAAGCTGTGGCCACAGCTTATGGTGACTGGGTCTGTAAGGTAGCTCAGGCAGATAGAGCAGTTGAGTTCTTCAGTGAAGGCTTGTAAGAAGGCTGACTCCATTTTGCCAAGAAATTGTCTCTGGCCTCAGCAGTGCTGAATGAGAACACCACAATATTTCCTCAGCTCTAGGGTCCAATCCTCAATGTATGTAGAAGATAGATCCACCGGTTGAAGAGTCAGAATGTATGGAAACACTCTCTATCTGCTCCGGTGAAGAATGCACCAGGCTAAGCTCTGGCGTGTCCTTATATACTCTCTGAAGACCACGCCTACTTCCGCCCATGGCTGCTTTCATTAACACATCCCACTTGTGGCCCTTTGTCAGTACCAGTATTCTGACTGGATGGAAGATTGGATTAACTCTGAGGCCAACCTCCACAAGCAAATCTCCACAACAAGCTTCCCTGAGGGACTGCTTAGCTGGGTGTGGCAGCCCACACCTTTAATCCTTCTGTTTGGATTATCTCTAGAACTGTCACTGTTTCTACTCCATTCATCTATTGGTGCCGATCTTGCCTTTAAGGGCCTAATCTACATTTTGCTTTATGAATTATCATTTTCAAAAGAAAAATATTAAATTAATATTTGTCTAACTTCTGAATCTGGTATCATTCTATTTACAGTTGAAGTCATCTTTGTAAATAAAACAGACAGTGAAGATTTTTTTGACCAAGTATAATTTTAGGAAACGATTCAGTCCTCTTTCCTGGTCCTTCAGCCCTGTCCCAAGCACTCAAAGCTGCTATAAAACACAATGTCAAGACCATAAAACCAAAATGGTCTTTAAAAATTAGCATGTATGACTTCACTGAGATGTTGATCTTGGGAAATTTATTTATTTATTTATTTATTTATTTATTTATTTATTTATTTTTAGTTGTTCAAAAAATAATATTTTCTGCCTCCTCCCGGTTTCACATTTCCCTCCCCCTCTTCCCACACATTACTCCCTACCCCCAATCCACTCCCCCTCGCCCCCTCCCCCCCACTCCATTCCCCCTCCCTCTCAAGAATGAAGAGCAGTCCATATTCACTGCCCTGCTGGAAGTCCAAGGTCCTCCCACTTCTATCCAGGTCCAGGAGGGTGACCCACTTCCATCCAGGTCCAGGAGGGTGAGCATCCAAACAGGCGAGGCTCCCACAAAGCCAGTTCATGTATTGGGATCGAAACCTAGTGCCATTGTCCTTGGCTACTCATCAGCCTTCATTATCAGCCATGTTCAGAAAGTCCGGTTTTAACCTCTATTTCATTTATTTTTACTTTTAACTTTTTGCTTTTTGAGACAGGTTCTCTGTATATATTTGACCTGGAATAACTCTGTGGATCAGGCTCTCCTATAACTCTCAGAGATCCTCCTGATTCTGCCTCCCAGGCAATCGGATTAAAGGCGTGTACTGCCACACCTTGAGGTCACAGAGGTCAATCTCCCTCTGCCTCCCAAGTGTTGGGATTAAAGGTGTGTACTACCATTCCCAACTACTGTCTTTCTTCCTTTTTTTTTTTACTTTAAGAACTTTAACTTTTAGTCTGCATATATTTTTAACACACTGTAAATCATTTAGAAGGTTTTTTTTTAATCTCTCTTTACTGTATCTGTCTCTCTTTTTCTGACCACATGAGCTTTTAAATTACTGAGCAATATGGGTAGGAATAATGCTGTGGCTTTGGTGGCTGGAGCCAGCCCATTCCTGAGCTTTCTGCTATTTCAACCTTGCGGCTGAGGTACAGGGCAGAGGGGCATTCAGTACCACAAGTCTATAGTGTTTCAAGGTCCTTGCCAGCAAATAAGCTACAACACTCAAATGCTCTCTCTGTAGCTGACCTCCTGCCTCAAAGAGTCAGGGTTTGCCCTGGCAGGATGGCCCACAAAGCCGGCATTTTAAAACAGCACCACTTTTTTCCTGCTACAGTTGAAAACAAACAAACATTCAGTCAGCTTTTATCAACACCATTTAAGTGTTTCATGGCAGGACCTCTTAAGAGCTGCAGGATTTTGCAGCTAAAGCTGAGTCAGGAATCCTCTCTTAGATAAGAGCCCTTGCTTGCCTCTAGCAAGCAGAGCAGACCCGAGAAATTGTTGCTACCCAGAAAAAATGTTTTACTTTTTCCCAAACTTTCTCAGGCTTTCAGTGGATTCAGTTGTCCACACATCTGGGCGCCATTCTGTAGTAGTAGCTGCAGGCTGGCAGACTTCTCACCAAGTCATTATCTAGGAGCAAAGTGTAGCCACCAGAATGAGCAAAGTACAATGTTGGGAGCTGTGAACCCCCAGATCCTGATTATCTTGTAAACAACTTGTTTCCCTCTGATCTGAGTGCCTACAGCTGCCCTGAGCATGAGATCCTCAGGAGTTCTTGGTGGCAGGGGAATGGTTTCTGGTTCGTTTGGCTGGGGCATGGCTATCCCTCTATAAACTGCCCCTGAACATGGTAAAGGGGACATTTTTGGCCCTTTTTGGCATCAATGATGACAGTGTCTCTGCCAAAAAATAAATAAATAAATACAGACTTTCAAATTAATTCATTTTGTTGGGCAAAGTTATGCATCTCCAAGGGTACTGGCAATTAGGCCAGATACTGTGTGCTAACTGGACAACTAATTAATTTAAAACTGCATCTGTCTTTCTAAAGAATATAAATATTTCAGGTTCCCTGTATGCATCACTATTCACTGTTGCAGATCAAAGGGAAAGTAGCCATGTGTCAAATCTTTGCAACAGAGGTATTTTTAAACAAGTCTCCTTAGCAGCAATGTTTTAGAATTATCATAAAGCACAACATGTTCTAGCTTTATCATCCTTATTTTATCAGTCTCTTCACTAATCCAATGTCACATTAGCAAGGCTTTTCCTTTATGACGGAATCAGCATGTGAAGAGGAGTTAACCAAAGGGGCTTTTAAATCCTTGTTAATCTTAAAATAACCTAATATCAAGTTTATTCTTTTATATCCAGAATATATAATTTTATTTTTTTAATTTATTTTTTATTAAAGATTTCTGTTTCTCCCCCGCCACCACCCTCCATTTCCCTCCTCCTTCACCAATCAAATCCCCTCCCTCATCAGCCAAAAGAGCAATCAAGGTTCAATGCTCTGTGGGAAGTCCAAGGACCACCCATCTCCATCCAGGTCTAGTAAGGTGAGCATTCAAACTGCCTAGGCTCCCACATATCCAGTACATGCAGTACGATCAAAAACCCATTTCCATTTTTCTTGAGTTCTCAGTAGTCCTCATTGTCCGCTATGTTCAGCGAGTCCGGTTTTATCCCAGGCTTTTAATAAATAAATAAATAAATGAATAAATAAATAAATAAATAAATTTTAAGAAAAGAAAACACAGAATTAATAATTTTAAAATTCTTTTTTTATTATGAAAAGGAAAAAAGAAATATCCGCTTCCTCCCAGCCTCCCATTTCCCTCCCCTTCCTCCCACCTTTCTCCCCCTCCCCCAAACTCCTCTCCCCCTCCCTCACCAGTCCATAGAGTAGTCAGGATTCCCAGCCCTGTGGAAAGTCCAAGGTCTGCCCCCCTCTGTCCATGTCTAGGAAGGTGAACAACCAAACTGGCTAGGCTCCCACAAAGACAGAACATGAAGTAGGGTCAAAACCCCATGCCAATGTCCTTTGCTTCACATCAGCCCTCATTGTTCGCCATGTTCAGAGAGTCCGGTTATATCCCATGCTTTCTCAGTCACAGTCCAGTTGGCCTTGGTGAGCTCCCAAAAGAACAGCCCCCTTGACTCAGTGGCTGGGTGCACCCCTCGTGGTCCCAACTTCTTTGCTCATGTTCTCCCTCCTTCTGTTCCTCATTGGGACCTTGGGAGCTCAGTCCAGTGCTCCAGTGAGTGTCTCTGTCTCTATCTCCATCCATCAATAGATGAAGGTTCTATGGTGATATGCAAGATATGCGTCAGTATTGCTATAGGATAGGGTCATTTCAGGTTCCCTATGCTCAGCTGCCCAAGGGACTAACTGGGGACATCAGCATGGGCTCCTGGGAGCCACTCTAGGTTCCAGTCTCTTGCCAACCCTAAGGTGGCTCCCTTAACTAAGAATTGTGGTTCCATGCTTCCCTGTCCAACCTGCCTTTATCCTAATCCTGTTGTTTCTCCGTGTTCCCCCCTCCTTCCCTTCTAACTTTTCTCTCCCTGTCTCCCCTTACACCCATCCCACCACACCCCCAAGATCCCAATTTTCTCCCCAGCAATTTTTTCTACTTCCCATAGCCAAGAGGATAACTATATGTTTTTCCTCGGGTTCATCTTCTTATTTAGTTTCTTTAGGTTCAACAATTGTAGTGTCCGTGACCCTTATTTATGGCTAGAAACCAATTATGAGTGAGTACATCCCATGTTCATCTTTTTGGGTTGGGGTTACCTCACTCAGGATAGTGTTTTCTTTCAGGATAGTGAGGAGATTGTAATGACTACCCTCCTTCATACAGAAACGAAGAAATGCACCCTCAGTTTCAACTTCTTTGTTTCTATTCATTAACCAGGAATTGATACAGACTCCTACATCCCAATCACTAGAGTCCTACAAATCCAGTTCCCAGTATTTCCCTGAGATGAAGTTCCGTGATCCCCAGGAGGCCAATTATAATCCAGGAGGATCCACTGAATGTTTGTTTGTTTTCAGCTGTAGCAGGAAAAAAGTTGTGCTGTTTTAAAATTCCGGCTTTGTGGGCCATCCTGCCAGGGCAAACCCTGACTATTTGAGGCAGGAGGTCAGCTACAGAGAGAGCATTTGAGTGTTGTAGCTTATTTGCTGGCAAGGACCTTGAAACACTGTAGACTTGTGGTACTGAATGCCCCTCTGCCCTGTACCTCAGCCGCAAGGTTGGAATGGCAGAAAGCTAAGGAATGGGCTGGATCCAGCCACCAAAGCCACGGCATTAATCCTACCCATATTGCTCAGTAATTTAAAAGCTCATGTGGTCATAAAAAGAGAGACAGATACAGTAAAGAGAGATTCAAAAAAAAAAACCTTCTAAATGATTTACAGTGTGTTAAAAATATATGCAGACTAAAAGTTAAAGTTCTTAAAGTAAAAAAAAAAAAAACAAAGAGAGTAGTTAGGTGTGGTAGTACAGACCTTTAATCCTAACACTAGGGAGGCAGAGGGAGATTGACCTCTGTGACCTCAAGGTGTGGCAGTACACGCCTTTAATCCGAATGCCTGGGAGGCAGCATCAGTAGGATCTCTGAGAGTTCAAGGACAGCCTCGTCCACAGAGTTATTCCAGGTCAAAGATATACAGAGAACCTGTCTAAAAAAGCAAAAAGTTAAAAGTAAAAATAAACGAAATAGAGGTTAAAACAAAGCTGCACAAAGATGGAAAATACACAGAGAATCTTGATACTGTATGCTATTATGCTCTCTTTGAATTGTTTTAATGCTGAGGAAGGAGCAACAGCTGCTAAAAGATATTTGTTTATAAATGCTGCTGAACTAATCCAACATAGATATTTTGAAAATGCCTTGACTTTGAAATTTGTATCTAAGGACATGATGCTTTGGAAAGAAGTTTCTTATTTTGTTTTCACAGAGGGTGAGAGTCTGTGGGTTGCCTCTATCCCAATATGGTATGATGGACCATGCCCTCCTGAAGGGTTGCTGTGAACACCTTCATAGATTGCTTTGCGCAACTGCCAACTAAGATGAAACTAGCACACAGGTTATACCATGAAGGACCTAATTAACGATGCCCCCATTCAGCAGGAAGCAGCTTGGCGAGAAAAAACTGTGCCCATGTTCCCAAATACTGTTTTTTAAATGTTCTTTTACATTTAAAGGGGGATATGATATAGGTATGAATAATTTACATTGATATGAATTTTGCTTTAGTGATTTAAATTTAAGGTCAATTTTGTTATATGTATATGTGTTTCTGATCTTGATTAAGGTATTGTGATTGTGTAGTTCACTCAAAAATGTAATGCATATAGGTTGCTAATGGATAATCATTAGTAATAGTCAAGGTTGTAGTCATGTTAGTTAGAGTTTCTAGATATATAGATATATATTTCAGTTAGATCGGCATTCTTCTTATTTTTCAAAGAATACGGAATATGCTATTTAGTGTTTTAATAACTGAGGACTTTTCATGACAATGAGACACGTCTGCTACTGACAGCACCAATCAACTTCAAGAAGAAGATGGGCATCAAAGAGGCACCTTATGGAGTTTGATAGCCATTTGGGCAAGAAACTGCTCTTGCCTGGACTGATGCATAAACTGGACACAGAGAACCCGCAGAGAGAGGACTACTGAACTTGCCTAAAGGTGAGATGATCTTTTGGGGTTCCTGATTCATGAAGGAATCTGCAAGACATTCTGCAGGACACAACAGATAGTGACTGAACTGACTTTGAAATTTCCTGCTTCATGGAAATGTCTCTGGATACTATGGGTCTGTAGGCCGAAGATGGATGTCCCAATGAGACAGAGGAACTTTGGGTGACTGTCAAGGCAGCGAGATGTCTCTATCATTTCTAGAGTTTGAAAGTTGCGTATTTCTTGTTTGCTTAGGTAATATTGTATCTTTCTGGAGTCTTTGATGGAGTTGAAAAATAGTTAGTTATAGTTTTCCTAAGTTATGATAAAGATAAAATGGATGTAAATATTGTAATTTTTACTTGATAATTGTGTTGTTATATGTAATTTTACTATGTTAAAGTTAGAGCCTTTCTTTTTTGTTTAAACAGAAAAAGGGGAAATGATGGAGGAGGGTCATCTTTCTATCTGTTGTTTCATTGGTTAAGTAATAAAGAAACTGCTTGGCCTCATAGCTTAGAACATAGGTCAGTGGAGTAAACAGAACAGAACACTGGGAGGAAGAGGAAGTGAGGTAAGACATCTCAGACAGGCACCATGCAGCTCATCGCCAGGGCAGACGTGATGTAGCTCCGACCCAGGATGGACATAGGCTAGAATCTTCCCAGTAAGCGCAACTTGGGGTGCTATACATATTACGAGAAATGTGCTAGTCCAGGTGCGAGAGTTAGCAGAGAAGAGGCTAGATATAACGGGCCAAACAGTGTTTAAAAGAATACAATTTGTCTGTTGTTATTTCGGGGCATAAGGTAGCCAGGCGACCAGGAGCTGGGGCGGCAGGAACACAGCCTGCAGCTCCTACTACAACTGACGATGGATCCAGATAGAGACAGAGACCCAAATTGGAGCACTGGACTGAGCTCAAGATCCCAATGAGGAGCAAAAGGAGGGAGATCATGAACAAGGAAGTCAGGACCGCGAGGGGTGCACCGACCCACTGACATGGAACTGATCTATTGGGAGCTCACCAAGGCCAGCAGGACTGGGATTGAATAAGCATAGGATGAAACGGGACTTTCTGAACATGGCAGACAATGAAGGCTGATGAGAAGACAAGGATAATGGCACTAGGTTTCGATCCTAATACATGAACTGGCTTTGTGGGAGCCTAGCCTGTTTGGATGCTCACCCTCCTGGACCTTGATAGAAGTGGGAGGACCTTAGACTTCCCTCAGGGCAGGGAATATGGACTGCTCTTCATTCTTGAGAGGGAGGGGGAATGGAGTGGGGGGAGGGGCAAGAAGAAGGGGATTGGGTGTAGGGGGTTATGTGTGGGAAGAGGGGGAGGGAAATGGGAAACCGGGAGGAGGCAGAAAATATTATTTTTTGAACACCTAAAAAATAAATAAATAAATAAATAAATAAATTTCCCAAGATCAACATCTCAGTGAAGTCATACATGCTAATTTTTAAAGACCATTTTGGTTTTATGGTCTTGACATTGTGTTTTATAGCAGCTTTGAGTGCTTGGGACAGGGCTGAAGGACCAGGAAAGAGGACTGAATCGTTTCCTAAAATTATACTTGGTCAAAAAAATCTTCACTGTCTGTTTTATTTACAAAGATGACTTCAACTGTAAATAGAATGATACCAGATTCAGAAGTTAGACAAATATTAATTTAATATTTTTCTTTTGAAAATGATAATTCATAAAGCAAAATGTAGATTAGGCCCTTAAAGGCAAGATCGGCACCAATAGATGAATGGAGTAGAAACAGTGACAGTTCTAGAGATAATCCAAACAGAAGGATTAAAGGTGTGAGCTGCCACACCCAGCTAAGCAGTCCCTCAGGGAAGCTTGTTGTGGAGATTTGCTTGTGGAGGTTGGCCTCAGAGTTAATCCAATCTTCCATCCAGTCAGAATACTGGTACTGACAAAGGGCCACAAGTGGGATGAGTTAATGAAAGCAGCCATGGGCGGAAGTAGGCGTGGTCTTCAGAGAGTATATAAGGACACGCCAGAGCTTAGCCTGGTGCATTCTTCACCGGAGCAGATAGAGAGTGTTTCCATACATTCTGACTCTTCAACCGGTGGATCTATCTTCTACATACATTGAGGATTGGACCCTAGAGCTGAGGAAATATTGTGGTGTTCTCATTCAGCACTGCTGAGGCCAGAGACAATTCCTTGGCAAAATGGAGTCAGCCTTCTTACAAGCCTTCACTGAAGAACTCAACTGCTCTATCTGCCTGAGCTACCTTACAGACCCAGTCACCATAAGCTGTGGCCACAGCTTCTGTCGAGCCTGCCTCCACCTTTTCTGGGAAGAAGGTCTCTTTCCAGGCCATTGTCCTTCGTGTAGGGAACGAACCAAGCAGAAGGAGGACTTCAGAACCAACATTGTTCTGAAGAAGCTGGTGTCCATCGCCAAACAAGCCAGCCTCTTGAAGTACCTGATTTCGGAGGAGAATAAGTGTGGGATCCACAAGGAGCCCAAGGGGATCTTCTGTATGGAGACCAGGATCTACCTCTGTCAGCTCTGCTCTGACTCCCACATGCACAGAGGTCACAGACACTCTCCCATTGAAGCAGCTGCTGAGGGTGAAATGGAGAGACTTCTAAAGCAAATGACATCTTTACAGGAGAAGATCCAAAAAATTAAAGAGAATCTAGAGGCAGAGGGCAGAGTGAAACTTTTGTTCAGAGACTTCCTGGTTATGAGGGAAGACATGATCAGGACAGAGTATAGGAAGTGGCGTGCAGTCCCACATGAGCAGGAAGATCAACATATTGTGCGCATGAAAAATGAAGGCGATTGTGTTTTAGAGAAACTCGGAGAAAGTGAAGCCATGATGATCCAAAAGAGAAAACAACTAAGCGAAATGTTTCAGGAACTCATGGCGATGTCCCAGGAGCCATATGTGATACTACTCCAGGGTTCGGATAATATATTGAGAAGGAGTGAGGCAGTGGAGCTGAGTATACCCCAAGCTATGAAACCAGAACTCTCTGCCCTCCCCATCACTGGACTGACTGAAAGTTTCAACCACTTCAAAGTGCACATTTCCTTTGAAAAACTCCATGAATTGCATTTTAAGAAAAACCTATTTAATGTCATGAGAAGAACCAGCTTCAGAATTCACCATCGGTATACATCTGTGGATCCTGCTGGACACTATTTGGCCTCCTGGGGATCACGGAACTTCATCTCAGGGAAATATTACTGGGAACTGGATTTGAAGGACTCTAGTGACTGGGCTGTAGGAGTCTGTACCAATTCCTGGTTAATGAATAGAAACAAAGAAGTTGAAACTGAGGGTGCATTTCTTCTTTTCTGTGTGAAGGAGGGTAGTCATCACAATCTCCTCACCACAAACCCAGTCATCCATCACTATCTAGAGAAGCCACTGGACAAGATTGGTGTGTTCCTTGATTGTGAGGCTGGATATTTAAGTTTCCTGAATATTGCCAAGAGTTCCCTCATATACAGATATCCTCATAAGACTTTTAAGAACCGTGCCTGGCCTTTCTTCTCCTATGGTCAAATAATACCATAGGAAGTTGTAATAGAGTTTTCATTGTTTTTAAGTATTTCCTATTGTAATGTTATAAGTTTTATTGCATTAAATATTAAAATACTATTAAGTGAAAAAATGGTTAATAAGTACCATAAAAATAGAGAATCTGCAGAAGTCATTCCACCAAGGTGGCCAACATTGTTAACTGATGTGTAGGATGCTCAAGCTTTTCTTCTACGAGCAACCATTGCCTGAAGATAAATATAAACATTAAATTATCTGCCTGTAACATTAAATGGTGAAGATTCAACACCTCTTCCATATGAACATGAAGGTGTTGCCCATCATGTGAACATCTGGATCATGAGCTGAGATGAGTTATGCAGTGAGAAATACTCAGATGTGAGTTTACCTATGACTGCTTGAGTGGACACACTCTGTCCCAAGACTTGTCTGTCTAAAAGGGGCTGACACCGCCATTAGTGATTATTTCTGTGGTTTTCACCATTTATTAACATCTCGCAGTAGTAATTCTCTTTGCAAGTAATGATAAATCACTCATGCTAGGTGGCACTCTTCTATTGTGGAAATTAGCAAACTTTCTATGTGTCTGAGGACAGGAGGGAATTTCTTAGGCAAAAGGGAAAGGGAGGCAAAATTCAAGAGATTGTCAGAGAGATAGATAGATTGTCCTGCTGGATTCTACCCTAATTCAGATTTCTGAGCCAACAGAAATTTGATTCTCTCTATTCTTTCTTGATTCTTCTATCTTTCCTCCCAAAAATGCACCCCAACTATCATGACTTACTTACCAGGCCATGATACTTTTTCCACTTGGAAGTATAAACCCAAAGTTATTTTATACTTTTTGTTCTTCAGTGAGCTTACTATTTATTACGGATTAAAACCAATGTGCTGTAAAATCCTATAGACTAGAATAGAGTTAAACTATTGCTTGGAAATAAAAGTCATCACACTTTGAATATTTTCCAGTTATATTTAAGCTCATTTCTTGGTTGGCTTTACTTTTCACCTAACTGTGTCTTAGCATGCCCCGAGATGTTCTGAAATTGTAAAGGTCTTTGTTCCCGAATAAATTTACAGATATGTTTTATGTGTGTGGACACACAAGGCCAATTACAGACACCTTTTGTGTTTGCTTTCCATTTTGTATTTGAGACAATGTTTCTTATTGAAACTTGCTTCAGCCAGCTGAGATGTTGAGGTTCTGTTATTTTCACCTTTACCGCACTGGGGTACAGTCTCATACCTCGTGCCTTGCTTTTTATATGAGTGCTGGAAGTTTGGCTCAGACCATCTTGCGTGTGTGTCAAAGCCTTTACACAGTGAGCCATTTACCGATCTTCTTTCATCTTAAGTGTTAAAGTTTTGTGACCAGCTTAAGAATTTTAAAATTATAAATTCTGTGTTTCTTTTTTTTAATTAATTAATTTATTTATTTATTAAAAGCCTGGGATAAAACCGGACTCGCTGAACATAGCGGACAATGAGGACTACTGAGAACTCAAGAACAATGGCAATGGGTTTTTGATCCTACTGCACGTACTGGCTTTGTGGGAGCCTAGGCAGTTTAGATACTCACCTTACTAGACCTAGATGGAGATGGGTGGTCTTTGGACTTCCCACAGGGCAGGGATCCCTGATTGCTCTTTGGGATGACGAGTGAAGGGTATTTGACTGGAGAAGGTGGAGGAAAAAGGGAGTCGGTGGCAGGGAAGAGACAGAAATCTTTAATAAAGAAATTAAAAAAAATAAAATTATGCATTCTGGATATAAAAGAAGAAACTTGATATTAGGTTATTTTAAGATTAGCAAGGATTTGAAAGCCCCTTTGGTTAACTCCTTTTCAAACATCTTTTTCATTCTAATTTTAAAAAGTATCCTTGCACTTAGCCTAATAAAATGTAGGGAAACAATTCCAGACATAAAATCTTCCCTCTGAGACTTTAATTAATAGAAGCAATTAACTTTGTACAATACTTAGTGGCAGTTGAGTAGAAAAAATATATTATTGCATTATTTAAAATCAAAGTTCTCCCAATATTACAATTATTTTCTACTAAATAAGACTTTATTAAGCAACCTTCTATGTCATTAGAAGACAAAGCCTGTGTCAGATTCACATAAAGACACCACACAGAGCAGACACCAACAGACAGGTTAAGTCCAAAGTTTAAGGCAATTACTGTTTACTGAAGTCTTCTTTCCCTAGATGTCCACTTCACAGCACTTACTCAGTTGTTCCACAGATTCTTGACCCACTTTTCTTAACTTTTTTTAACTTAAATCATCTGGCAATGAGAAGGCAAGCTTTGGAATTGAACTTTAAAACAGGAAGAGCAGTAATTAGCTGTCTACTACATGTAGAAAAGGAAATCAATTTTCACTGACTGCATAAGACCTTTACTGGATAGCTAGTCTTTGTTGTAGACAAAATGCAATCACACTATAATATTCTTTTCACTAAGAGGAGGCGGATCTCTCAAATGATTGTCACTGAAGAATTACACAGACAACAATGAGCTAGCGTCATCTGGTTATTACCATTCCTTTCGAAGAGGTAGGCAGACACAGTAGGCTAAATTAAACTACATCGAGAAACTGAAACAGAAAACAGTCTTTGATTGTATGAAACTATAATTTATATACACTTATATATGATACCTTGTTTGATAGCTAGCTTTTTAGTGTTAATAAAAAGTGAACAGTTCACTGTAACCCAAATTTCATCCACTTTTAAGATGTTTTAGGGTTTTTGCCTCTTGGAAAGAATATTGTGAGCCCCGTTGAGAATTTTTTATTTAAATGATGAATGTACTATAGATATATTTTAGGAAGCTTTACAGTAGTAGGTTTCCATATGGTTTTTCAAGTGTAAGTTATCCATCCCCATAATCTCTCCTTTGCATTTCCTCCCTTCCTACTCCCTGTTTAATCCTATTTCTCATTCACCATTGAATATTCAGGCAAATAGGTAGTGACATGCTACAACTGAGTATTGCATCTCAAGTTAGAGAGACAAATATCCAGTGTTAATCTCTGTCAAGCAAAGCATTGATTTCAAGTTACACCTGATATCGGAGCTCCCTGTCAACAGATTCAGCTTACTTCATCTGTTTCCCATTAAAATCAGAAATGCTTAATGTTTTAGATCTAACCATTTGATTTTTGTAAAATATTGAATACATTTCACATAACACTGGAACATTCTTTTGTGCAATGAATAATTGTCAAATTAAAATCAACTAACACCCATCTTGAATGCCTTTATAAGATAGTTCTTTTGGTGTATTGACTATAAGAGGAGTTGATAGAAGAAGCACTTTCTGACAACAGAAACAAGGAGAAAATTGCCAACAACTGAGTTAGGAATAGATAAGAAAATTATTTTTATAAGAATAACGATTATAGAAATATAGGTAATAGAAGTGAAAATGATGAGGTATATTTTAGATAATGATTAATACAAGTTGAGAATTTTGAGTATTTCAACAACTAGAATTCTCCTAAACTTTCTATTGGGAATATAGCAACTGAATATCCCTCTCCTAACAGTAGAGTACAATGTATCAAAACCTTCAAATATAGACTCAATATTTTATTGGACTATGAAATGAAACTGCATCCCCTTTGTTCTTCTTAACATATCAGTGAATAAAACAAGCCTCCTTAATACCTTATTGTGTACTAGAGAAGTTATAACATGGCACTCGTCATACGAAATAGCTATCACACATGTACAGTCAATCTATCAATAGAAATTATATTTTATTGCTTTAATCTTTGTCTCTCTAGAAGTGTAGTTTTCTAGATTGTTTTATAACACAACTCTTAGAACACAATGAAGTTAAAACTTTATAAAGCAGAATGTTATTCTCACTTTTTTACTCATTCCCAATCCCTTTATCTGCTTTTACATAAGAAGCTTAAGCCAAACCAGGATTAAGAAAATAGATCAATTACCCTAATTTTCTTTTAAGAAGTGAAAGAATATATAAACTGGGCCTGTTCTGAAGAAAAATTTATTCCTTGCTGACATTCTGCATGTTTTACATTGTTTCAAGAAATCCATGGACCTCTGTAGAAGAATTGAGAAATACAGAATAACATATTTTGTTTTTTTTCTTTTATTGAAAATAAGTTTTTTTCAGAGAGTCCGGTTTTATCACATGATTTTTCAGACCCGGGCCAGCTGGCCTTGGTGAGTTCCCTATAGTTGTCTCAGTGTGTGGGTGCACCCCTCGCGGTCCTGAGTTCCTTGCTCGTGCTCTCTCTCCATCTGCTCCTGATTTGGACCTTGAGATTTCAGTCCGGTGCTCCAATGTGGGTCTCTGTCTCGGTCTCTGTCTCCTTTCATCGCCTGATGAAGGTTAATATTCAGGAGGATGCCTATATGTTTTTCTTTGGGTTCACCTTCTTCTTTAGCTTCTCTAGGATCACGAATTATAGGCTCAATGTCCTTTATTTATGGCTGGAAACCAAATATGAGTGAGTACATCCCATGTTCCTCTTTTTGGGTCTGGCTTACCTCACTCAGGATAGTGTTTTCTATTTCTGTCCATTAGCATGCAAAATTCAAGAAGTCATTGTTTTTTACTGCTGAGTAGTACTCTGATATGTATATATTCCATACTTTTTTCATCCTCGCTGAACATAGCGAGCAATGAGGACTACTGAGAACTCAAGAACAATGGCAGTGGGCTTTTGATCCTACTGCACGTACTGGCTTTGTGGGAGCCTAGGCAGTTTGGATGCTCACCTTACTAGACCTGGATGGAGGTGGGTGGTCCTTGGACTTCCCACAAGGCAGGGAACCCTGATTGCTCTTTGGGCTGACTAAGGAGGGGAACTTGACAGGGAGAGGGGGAAGGAAATGGGAGGCAGTGGCGGGGAGAAGGCAGAATTCTTTAATAAATAGATAAAAAAAAAGTAAAAAACTAGTTAAAAAAAAAGGAAAAGAGGGTTTTTTTTTTCATTTAATATATTCTGATTTTGCTTTTCCACTTACCCTATCTCTCCCAGGTCCTTCCCACCTCCACTCCTATCTGAATACATGAACATTTTGTTTCTTGTTAAAAGAAAATACAAAGGCATCTAAAAAATTGATAATTATTTAAAATCTCAATGATCATATTCATCCTATCTCCTTCTTTTATTTCATTGGAGATCAATCTCCATCTATCACCCTTCAGCAATTTCATATATTCGTTTTCATGTGTCTTTCCTTAAAAGCTCAACAATTCCAGTTTGTGCCATTCAACTATTTCTGAATGTGGGGCCATCAAACGTTATTAACCTACGCACACTTAAAGCACCATGACTTCCCTTCCCTAGAAGATATCGACTATCTGTATCTCCTCCCTTAGGAGTTGGCTTGTGAGTCCTTTACTATTGCTACAATGTTATCTGATTCCATCTCGCTCAGTAGCCTCAGCTGCTGTTAGTTCATGAGAGCAACAATCCAGCCTCGTGTTGAAGGCATTATTTATTTCACTCTATTTTTCCTCCCAGATTTTGTCTTATATAGTCTTTCTGTGATGATCACTAAGACTTAGAAAGCATATGCTACAGATACACCCTTTAAGGCAAAATTTTAGCCAGTAATTTGTTTCATGTACATTGTCTAGTTGTGAGTTTCTGTATTAGCCACCATCCATTGAATGAGAAACTTCTGTGATGATGTCTTAGAGATGCACTAATCTATAGGTAGAGAGATGAATTTAGAGAATGTTTAGTATTGTATCAATTCAGGAAAATAATAATAGTAAGTTCCCCCGCTGGGATAACCCATACCC
Source organism: Microtus pennsylvanicus (assembly GCF_037038515.1). NCBI lineage: Eukaryota > Metazoa > Chordata > Mammalia > Rodentia > Cricetidae > Microtus > Microtus pennsylvanicus. The sequence goes on from NC_134581.1 coordinate 135,523,662, forward strand.
AGAAAGAAAACAAATTTCAAACTTCATATGTTAGTTATAGTGTTGATTCTTTAGATATTTATGATTTGTAGTAGCTATTGAACCCAGAAAACTATTAAGAAAGAATTAATGGGCCGGGCGGTGGTGGCACACGCCTTTAATCCCAGCACTTGGGAGGCAGAGGCAGGCGGATCTCTGTGAGTTCGACACCAGCCTGGTCTACGAAAAAACCAAAAAAAAAAAAAGAATTAATGGGAACAATGAAGAAAGATGTAAATGGAGGGGGAATAATAAGACATATGTAATATGAAGAAAAAATTTGTAAAAATAGGGAGAAAGTTTAAGAGGGGATAGGAATGGGTGGACAGGACAGAAGAGAGCATTGGGAGCAGAATAACTACCATTAAGTACTTTTAAAAATCCACATGGAAAACTATTTTATAAGCTTCATATATGCGTATGTGTATCAATATATATACACATATAATGTGTGTTTATATATACTTTTTCCAAAATAACTTAAGTGCATATTTTAATATACTTAAAGTTCTTTGCATTTTTTATTTGAGAAGTCTCTTTACTTACGCTTGCTTCAACTTCGTTTGGAAATATGAATTTTCTTTTGCATTTTTATATATAAACTGAGTATAACTGCTTTTCAGACTATGTAAAGACCCCACTACTTCTATCTACCTACTTCCTTTCCTCATTCTTAGATGATATCATTTCACTGATTCTATTCAGTTACTGTAGTAGTGTTTCTTACCCTTCATATAGTTTGAATTTATAAATAATTGAATAATATTGATTCTAAGAAATTTATAACAGTAGATGAAGTTTGTACTGTGGAAATTACCTAAAAATTAGTTGATTTTTAGGGTTATGATGAAAACTGAGTGTACAATTTTCTGTTTTTTTCTCTACACAGATCTTTCTTAATTAATTTATGTCTTAAATTTTTTCAAATTTTACATATCAATACCAGTTCCCACTCTCTTCCCTACTCCCGCTCCCTCCACTTTCCCCCAACTCCACTCCCCATTCACTTTTCAGGGACATTTAGACTTCCCATGGAGAACCGGAATAAGACCAAAGTAAGGCCCTCTGAATGTAGGTGACATTTGTATGGCTGGAGCAGTCTGTGGGATCACTGGCCATGGGACCAGGATTTATCCTTACTATTTGAACTGGCTATTTGGAGTTCATTCTCTTTGAAGGAATACCTTGCTCAGCCTAGATATAGTGGGAAGGTCGTGCCTCAAAGTTATGTGCTAGACTTTTCAAACTGCCCATAGGAATCCTTATAAAACTTTTATTATTTACACAATGAAGCGTAACATCAATGGTAAGCAGAATGATCATGTGTAATACATAAATATGAATTATCTATACACCTCTGTAAATCTAACAGATCTAAAGTACATAAAGTTCAAAACATCTTTAAGTGCATATCTTTCAGAGTCTTAATGAACTTATAGAAAACCTTCATGTATCTTGTAAAATTTACACATTTGATTGATATCTTAAGTTTTAGTAGTTTACATTTTCATTAAATTTTGTATAGATCAGTATTTCTGCTAGAAAGTAAAAGTTACATTCATGAGTGCCTCTTCGCTCACAATGTGCATAGCCACAGCTGATGGCACTGCATCTAATTCAAGAGAGTGGAGGTGTTTCACTTGTACTTTGATGCCTGTATAGAAACGTCTCAACTAACCCTTTCTATAAAAGAGACATAGGAAGTTCCTGGCTCTTGTATGACTGAAGGAAGACACTTCAAAGGTCTTCATACTCATTTTGCCTTGTACACAGCTGTCCTGAGAGCACATCAGAATTGGTGGTTGATAGATTCTTGATTTCCTGCCTGTTAGAGTACTCTGGGTTTTATTCTGAAAATATCAATCAAGTTATGCAGATGATACATGCTTAGAAACACTTGATTTTCATAATCCACACATAGTGAGGACAGAAAGCAGAGCCTTCAGGACACGTGTAGAAACTTCAGTAAGAATTTGACCTTGGCACACCTTTAAATCCGTTGACCTATGGTTGGGGTAGACAAACAGTGTTGCAGAATTCATATATCTTATTTTAATGATATTTGATTATATTTGACACCCATTTTCACAGCAATTGGAAACGACTTGCTCAGGGAGGAAACCAAATATTCTGAGAAAGGTCAAGGCCTTCTTTATCTATTTTAAGGTCGATTGTCTGAAAACTATCAAATTCAATTAGTTTCTTTGTTTTTCTGTTTTATTTTATTTCGAGATAGAATCTCACCTTGTAGCTCTAGCTGGCCTGGAATTGTCTCTATGGACCCATTTATCTCAAGCATGAGGTCATTTTCCTACCTCTACCCCCAGAGGGTTGGAATTCCAAGCATGTAATATAACACCAAGTTTAGTTTAATTGCTGTAAGCCCTCCCACCTATACTAATTGAAAACATTTAGCTCTTTAACTTGAAAGTAGCATACTTTTTCAAATTTCCATCTTTTATGCATCAACCTGTCTGTCATCATTTTCTGTCAGAACACACTTCTAATGCCAGGTTAAGTTTGCTTATGTTGGCTCTTGATTTTCATATGTTTGCTTCCTGATTTTAAATATCAGTTGTGGGGTTTACTACTATAATAAAGGTCAAACACAGTATTATATTCAAGGACTATTAATGGAATCATCATTGACCACTAGACAGGATAAATTGCTGCTATTGATGGAGGTGTGTTCAGGGCAGTTTCATCATACCTAGTTTTCAGCATGTATATAAAATCTATGCTTATTATATTTATTCCAGTGGCAAATTACACATACACACACACACACACACACACACAGACATGCACTAAAAGTCTCAGGAATAGAAACCTAAGTAAAGTCTAATTGGTATCTTCTGAGGTAATTCAGTAAGCAGCTCCCCTCGATGACCTTTGCATCACCTCCTGCCTCCAGGTTACTTCCCTGCTTGAATTTCTGTCCTGACTTTCTCCAATGATGGATAATGGTCTGGAAGTATAAGTTCAATAAACCTTTTCTACTCAACTTGATTTTTGGTCATGGTTTTTCATCACAGAAATAGAAACCCTAACTAAGACAACAAATAAAAGCAACATCATGATAAGTGAGCAATTCCATTCTTGGGAATATACCCAAGAGATGCCCAATCATACTACAAAAGCATTTGTCCAACTAGGTTCATAGCAGCACTATTTGTAATAGCCAGAACCTGGAAACAACCTAGGCGCCCCTAAATAGAAGAATGAATAAAGAAGGTGTGACACATATACACTTTAGAGTTTTACTCAGCGGTAAAAAAAAAAATGACATCTTGAATTTTGCATGCAAATTCACTTTACTGTGTGAGATAACCCAGACCCAAAGAGAAGAATATGGTATATACTCACTCATAAGCAGATTCTAGCCATAAGCAAAGGACATTGAGCCTATAGTTCATGATCCTAGAGAAGCTAAATAAGAAGGTGAACCCAAAGAAAAACATATATTTATCCTTTTGGATATTGGAAGTAGACAAGATTGCCGGGCAAAAGTTGGGAGCATGAGGGTAATACGGAGGTGTTAGGGGGAAGGGGAGATGGGGAGAGAGAAGGAAGAAGGGGAGGATTGGGGAGAGCTTGGGAGAATGGGATGGTTGAGATGGAGGAAGGGTCTATATGAGAGCAGGGAAGAAGATATCTTATTTTTTTTTTTTTTTGCTTTTTTCGAGACAGGGTTTCTCTGTGGTTTTGGAGCCTGTCCTGGAACTAGCTCTTGTAGACCAGGCTGGTCTCGAACTCACAGAGATCTGCCTGCCTCTGCCTCCCAAGTGCTGGGATTAAAGGCGTGCGCCACCACCGCCCGGCTAGAAGAAGATATCTTAACTAAGAGCCATTTTAGGGTTGGCAAGAGACTTGGCTCTAGAGGGGTTCCCAGGTGTGCAAGGGGATTTCCACAGCTAGGTCCTTGGTCAGCAGAGATGAGGGTGCCTGAAGTGGCCTTCTCCCATAGCCACACTGATGAATATCTTGCATATCACCATAGAACCTTCATTTGGCGATGGATGGCGGTAGAGACAGAGACCCACATTGGTGCACTGGACTGAGTTCCAAAGGTCCATATGAAGAGCAGAAGGAGGGAGAACATGAGCAAAGAAGGCAGGACCGTGAGGGGTGCGTCCACCCACAGAGACGGTGTGACTGATCTAATGGGAGCTCACCAAGGCCAGCTGGACTGGGATTGAGTGAGCATGTGGTCAAACCGGACTCTCTGAATGTGGCTGACAATGAGGGCAGACTGATAATGAAACAGGGTTTTGATTCTACTGCATGTACTGGCTTTTTGGGAGCTTAGTCTGTTTGGATGCACATCTTCCTAGACCTGGATGAAGTGGGGAAGGCCTTGGACTTCCCACAGGGCAGGGCACCCTGACTTCTCTTAGGACTTGAGAAGGAGGGGGCAGAGTGGAAGAGATGGGAGGAGGCAGAAATTTTTAAGAAATAAAAAAATGCAAACAACATCAATAAATAAATAAATAAATACCCCCCCCCCCCAAGAAGAATATTCTGTGTTGTGTTGTATTATGTGAGTTACCTTTTCCAGGTACACAAAAAATTTGGCTGCCCCATGTTTAAGAAAGATCTATTTTTAAATATTTAAATAAAAAGAATTTAATATTACTGGTAGATTTGAAAAAATGTAAAAGGGGTTAGGGAAACATTAGGTTAAGAAATTTTGTCATTTTGAAATATTGCCTCTGGCCTCCACCCTCACACTTTTAGAGGGCAGTTACCCATAAATCAAAGAGGTTAACAGACATAGAAGAAACACAAACTAATCAGGTTCTATTTAAAATTGCATATTAAGGTCCATTATTTGATTTTCTGTCTCCACTTGATACCAATTAAAACACTGAACAAAAACAGAAGCTTCAGTTTGATATCACTATAAATTTATAAAACATTACATGTTGGAGTGCAGCCACAAGTAATTCCAATTCCATCAGAGGATCCAACACTCTCTTCTGACCTCCACAGGTACCAGACATACATGTGGTTTACACACACACACACACACACACACACACACACACACACACACACACCACATACACAAGGCAGAAGTTCATACATGCAAATAAAAAAGCCCACAAATCTAAAAATTAAAGCATTACATGGTAGCTCTACTCAAATTCCCATTCATGGGCATTTTCCTCTTCCTCAGCAATTCAAATTACTGCTATCTTTCTCTTCCAGTGAATTACAATCTTTTGTAAAATAGGACACAAGCTTTGCTTTTGGTTCTACTACTTAAAATAAAATAGATATGGAGGCTGTGTATGAAAACAATCTCTTCTTTGCTATTCTTCCTCTCAAAATGCTGAGTGGTATACCATACAATCAGAATTTTACATAAGGTATCACACTCATTTTTGTGGAATCTATTTAGTGTTTACTAATCTTCTACCAACTCCCACCTAATTATTGAGACCAAAAATTCACTGTGTCAAGACGTTTGAGCAAACTCCTCTGGAGGAAAGTAGGAGCCTGGATTTCCAGTCTTTCTAAAGTGTAATATGGAGGTGTTTGGTGAGGAAAATCTTAGAGGTGAACAACACCCGAAAGTGGTTTTAAAATATTTAGGCTTATCATCAAAATAGGCAATTACTGAATACATTTAGAAGGCATTCTAACATTTTATATAAAATGGTAATTATTTAAATTTATATCAAATTTGTGTTGAATCCAGGTGAACTCGTTGAAGTTAAAAATGTCTGTATCTTCTCACTATAGTTTAAGAAAATGATCATTCATTGTTGATAGATGACTTCAGTCTTTTCCTAAGAGCCTTGCATGCTTCATAATTTGCATGAAAGCATTGGAATGAAAGCAACATGTAAATGAGGTTATCACATTTTATTTCTTTTAAACAATAAAATAGATACTATGTTTTTACTAAACAGATTAAAGCATGCTGATAATTGTCACACCTAACAAACAACAACAACAAAATAGCTTTTCTCAGACAGTATCATTTGTTGCATTGATTTCAAACCCCATAAACTATAACAGGACATTTTTATTAAAGTACAGTGTCATACAACTTGGTCCCATTAAAATGCTTTCAACACATTCCCTTTTATAAAAACTTCTCTGTGGCACATTTCTAGATTGGAATCAACCTGCACAGCTGAACAAACATTTCACCTAATGAATTTAATTAAAGGGTTTAAATCTGTATTAGAAATGAACTAAATGGTAAACATAGTCCTTGAAGAAATGAGATCAGACAACGCCTGCTCTTTCCATATCTTCTTCACAGAGTATGTGCAAAAGGAGGCTGCTCGTTCGTTTCCTGACTGCTCGGACCCAAATAACCACACAGAAACTATATTAATTACAATGCATTTTGTCCAATAGCTTAGGTATATTCCTGACCAACTCTTATATCTTAAATTAACCAATTTCTATTAATCTATGTATCACCATGAAGCTGTGGCCTACTGTTAAGATGTTCCATTGTCTTTCGCCTTTGTCAGCTACATGGCATCGCTTTGACTCTGTTTACTCTCTGTCACTTTCTCTATCTTGGTTCTGATTGGCCCAAACAACTTTATTCCTTAGCCAATAAAAGTAACATATATACAGAAGTACTTCCCATGTCAAGCATCCTCCCCAGGGGCTTTTCTGAGAAAAATGCCTCCTGGTTTACTGGTCAGTTCACCTGTGTCCTATGCTTAATCTAAAGTTCAACCTCTTAATATAATGAGAGGTTTTTCAATGTGGGGTGTGAACTCTCAGTGTAGAAAGATGTGCATGAATCTTACTTATGAGACAAATGAGAGGCAGGAGTTCTATAAGTAAATCTACATTGCATGTGCTTATAACTGTCAGCATTTGACATGAGTTTAGCCTTGCGGTTATATCACCTTCATTATATTGAAAAGTCAAACTTTTAGGATCTTTTTCAATAGCACTGTTTTTGTCCTTTAGTGCTGTTATTTTTGTTTCATATCTACTTGTAGATTTTAGTAACTGTTTGATTAGAGACAAATTTTGCAATTGCAAGTAGGGAATTAATGTAAACACTGTAAAATGTTCGTATATACCCCATATCCAATTTCACTAATAATATTGGGTATTAGTCGTTGTCTTAAGGAACCTTGATAAATAGATAAATTAGTTTTAAATCCATACTTTTACAGAGTTTTACGTTTTCCTTAATGATTTTTTCAGTCCCTTAATCCATCCATGTCATTAATGAAAATGACTCCTAGCACATTTTGCTATACTCATAGATCATTGGATTCCTTAGCCATCATCAGAGGAACTTCCTCCTGCAGCAGAAGGGAACAAATACAGAGACTCACACTTGGACAATGTGTATAAAGCGAAAGACCTTGGGACACTCAGTCTTCAAAGGAATTCCTCTTTCAAATCCCTCCCTCAAGATTCCGTGAACTCTGAAAGAAAAGGAGGCAGACAGATTGTAAGAAACAGTGAAGATGGCAGTCATAAAGGTAACCAAGCCTTCATGATACAACAGAACTGGTGCACATATGAACTCACAGAAACTATGGCAGTACGCACAGGGCCTGCACAGTTCAAAGTCAGATGGTGTTCCAATGCTAAGAGGGAAAGAAGACATAAGCATCCATCCCTAACCAAAAGCTATCTCCAATTGACAGCACTCACTAAGAAAAAACAGCTCACTGGGTATACAAAACACACACTTAAGGCCCATGCTCAGCAGTAGATGGCCAAAACAAAATGAACTCAATGGTGGTATCTTTTTACCCTTTTATTTTTAATTTATTTTTTTGTATATTTTTAGTCTTACATACCATGGTTTCTGTTTTGTGTTTCACAGAGATTTATGTGTGCAAATATGTGTATCTGTTGTGCTTTTGGGGGACTCTTTGTATTATTTGTTTTTCCTATTCCAGATGGGTTTTTATATTGTTATTATTTTTTATTATTTTTATTTATTTGACTTTCTAAAAAGCGATGGAAAGAGAAGTTGTGTTTTTGGATAGATGGGAAGGTGAAGAGGATCTGGGAGGAGTTGGAGAGGAAAAGTCATAATGAGAAAATATATGAAAAAAATCTGTTTTCAATAAAAATAGAGCAGTATGATTTTTGGTGAAATAACACAGAGATAAGTTCAGCTTACTGCATCAGATCAAGGACAGTCACTGTTAGTATGATTTTTTTTTCCTTGCTGAGTCAATCACCTAACTTAAAGTGGTATTTCTTACTGCAAATTCTATGTCTTATCTTCTCTATCTGTATATTGCAACTTTTAGAATTCCATTACTGTGAAAAGAATAATCTCAAGAATGGAAAGCTATACTAATTCAGGGAGGAAGAATTCTTCTGTGAGACTTTTTCCTAGCCCTTTTAAAGATGTGATTCACTTTGGGATTGTTTATGTGTCATACCGTAACTCTCCATAGTACTTTATGTATTTAGCTTCTTCTCTTGTTCCATCTGTGGCCACTAGAGATCCACGTACTTAATCCTGCATTATCTGACATGTTGGATGGGTTGTTGCTTACTTCTGAGTTTTTATAGACTTTGGGCAAGCAAAACATTCAGGATACTTTTTACGCTGAATATTTTCTGTCTACTTCTTGAAACAACCATTTATCCAAGCAATGTTGATTCATTTGCAGGTGAATTTGATTTTGGAAATGAAGATTGGATGCCATACCAGTTGAATGCAATTCTATTTGTCTAAACAAGCCAATTTATACTGAGTCACATGAGGTTTCAGCCGGTATTATATACACACTGTTAAAGAAAATATCAGTTTATAGCATTGTCTCCAACTGTAATCCATTACCACATGACTCCTTTCTGTCTTCTTCCTTTTCTTTCCTGAAATCTCTCCTGGAGCATTCAAATGTTTAGCCTGCTATTAACTTAACCACTTAGTTAAATTTGAAATATAGGTACTTGCATATATATGTATGCATACGTGGTTAAGGACTGCTCTATTATACCTATGTGCATATTGACTATATCTATGTTTCACAATGCTCTTCTTAGTCTTACAGACAGTATTTATTCTCAAATTTGTTAGGTCAGCCCCTTATTATTCTCCCACACTCTTAGGACATTTCCTATGGCCAGATATAATAAGAAAGACTGTGTTCTCTCATTCTGTGTCCTATCCTCCAATTGAAAACTCCCTAAATATTTTTAAGCCATGTTACATTAAATTTTACTACTCATGTTGCAAGTTATGTGGATTTGAAAGACATTTAATGTATTGCTATTCAGCCTGATACAATCCAACAAAACATATTTACGGCCCAGACAGTCTTTTGGGTCTCATGCTGATCAGACTTTTCACGTATTCCCAACCCTTTGCAGTCAACACACTTTTCATGCCTTCATAGCTTTTTTTTTTTCTAGAATGTTATATGATTGATATCACACAGGGTGCAGCTATTTCATGTTGGCTTCTTTAACATAGTTTTTGTGTCAAGGACAATTTTATGCCATTTACATATTGATAGATCATATCTTCTTACAGACAAATGATAATGCACAATTGACTGAGTTCTTATGCTCTTTCCATCTTAGTCATTTTGCTATGGTAAGAATAATTTTAAAGGGAAAAATGCTAAATAACCCAATTAAAAAATGGGGCACTTAACTGAACAGAGCATTCTCAACAGAAGAAATTCAAATGGTCAAAAGACACTCAAGGTCATGCTCAACCTCCTTAGCGATTAGGGAAATGCAAAGCAAAACAACTTTGAGATATCATCTTACACATGTCAGAATGGCTAAAATAAAAAACACCAATGATAGCCTTTGCTGGAGAGGTTGTGGAGGAAGGGGTACCCTCGTCCATTGCTGGTGGGAATGCAAACTTGTGCAACCACTTTGGAAATCAGTGTGGCGATTTCTCAGAAAATCGGGGATCATCCTACCCCTGGACCCAGCAATACCACTCTTGGGAATATACCCAAGAGATGCCCTATCATACAACAAAAGTATATGCTCAACTATGTTCATAGCAGCATTGTTTGTAATAGCCAGAACCTGGAAACAACCTAGATGCCCTTCAACGGAAAAATGGATGAAGAAAGTGTGGAATATATACACATTAGAGTATTACTCAGCAGTGAAAAACAATGACTTCTCGAATTTTGCATGCAAATGGATGGAAATAGAAAACACTATCCTGAGTGAGGTAACCCAGACCCAAAAAGATGAACATGGGATGTACTCACTCATAATTGGTTTCTAGCCATAAATAAAGGTCACGGAGTCTGTATTTTGTGATCCTAAAGAATCTAAATAAGAAGGTGAACCCAAAGAGAAACATATAGTTATCCTCCCGGCTATGGGAAGTAGACAAGATTGCTGGGCAAAAAACTGGGATCATGGGGGTGGGCGGGATGGGGGTAAGGGGAGGGGGGGAGAAAAGTGAGAAGGGGAGTATGGGGGAAACTTGGGGAAACGGGATGATTGGGATATAGGAGGGTTGGATAGGGGAGCAGGGAAGCACATATCTTAGTTAAAGGAGCCACCTTAGGTTTGGCAAGAGTCTCGAACTTAGAGTGGCTCCCAGGTGCCCCGGGCGATGTCCCCAGTTAGTTCCTTGGGCAGCTGAGGATAGGGAACCTGAAATGACCCTATCCTATAACAATACTGACGAATATCTTGCATATCATCATAGAACCTTCATCTGGTGATGGATGGAGATAGAGACAGAGACCCACACTGGAGCACCAGACTGAGCTCCCAAGGTCCCAATGAGGAGCAGAAGGAGGGAGAACATGAGCAAGGAAGTCGGGACCACGAGGGGTGCACCCACCCACTGAGACAGTGGGGCTGATCTATTGGGAGCTCACCAAGGCCAGATCGTCTGTGACTGAAAAAGCAAGGGATAAAACCGGACTCTCTGAACATGGCGGACAATGAGGGCTGATGAGAAGCCAAGGACAATGGCACGGGGTTTTGATCCTACTTCATGTTCTGGCTTTGTGGGAGCCTAACCAGTTTGGATGTTCACCTTCCTAGACCTGGATGGAGGGGGGAGGACCTTGGATTTTCCACGGGGCAGGGAACCCTGACTGCTCTTTGGACTGGAGAGGGAGGGGGAGAGGAGTGGGGGGAGGGGGAGGGAAATAGGAGCCTGGGAGGAGGCAGAAATTTTTTTTTCTTTTCAATAAAAATAAAAAAGAATAATTTTAACCCCAGAAAACCCAGTGCCAGGCAGGCAAGAAATATTTCCCTTGGACTTGCTGATCAGGGAGACCTACAAAACCCTGATAAAGTACAGGCTATTGGCATTTCTTTGCACTGCCTGCCAATATTTGATAGAAAGATCCTGTTATTAATGATATTATATACTTTAGTTGAATTCAGCAAAATCAAACTGTTACTGATCTGAAAGCCTCCTACCTTGAGTGTATATTATAGTGTCAGAAGGCTATAAGCAAGCTTCTGAGGAAAAATGCTGTCAACAATCCTACCCATCTATAACTATTGCAAACTCCAATAACATAGCAAGGATCTCCAGTGGCATAATAGTGGCCCATTATTCTTAAGACAATCAACAGCTGTTTGATTAGTCTTAAAACCAAGTCATTAGCACAGGGCTCATGCCTGGTGCTGTAAATCTAGTCAAAAACCCATGACTAGAGATGTCATATACCCTAGAAAAAACTTACTGTTGCAAATTTGTTGAATTTATATAGTATCTGACTGCTTTTTAATACTAACCCTTAGACCTGTGCATCATGGAGGCTGTCATGTCTCATCTTTTACATCACACAGGCTATTACAGAGGACCATAACTCTTGCAGGATATGTGATGACACTGTGTGAAGATGTGTCTCTGTCCTTCCTCACTTTTCTAAAGTACCTTCTGATCGGTTTAATGAAGAGCTGTATGGCTAAGAGAGAGAAAGAAGAGGATAGGTGGAATTTCTGGGCAGAGACAGGAACTTGGAAAAAGAATCTGGCAAGGGGATTGGCAAGTCAGAAAGAGAGGAAGTGGGGCATAAGGTACTGAGGAGAGGTAACAAGCTATGTGGCAGAACGTAGATTTGTATAAACAGATTAAATTTTAAGAGCTAGTTGGGAAAAAGTCTAAGATAAGGCCAACTTTTCATAATTAATAAGAGGTCTCACTGTCATTATTTGGCAGCTGGTGGTCCAGACAAAGTTCAACTACACACAACTGGCCAAAGTGAAGAGAATAAATGACTATGATATGCCCATATACAAATGGATGTGTATTACATTCAAGACTGAAGAAATTTCATGGAAGAAGGGGCAGAACGATTGTAAGAGAATTACTTTAGGGACTGATGCAAAGGGGAGTCTTCAGATATGACAATAATGAACTCTTAATGAGATTGATGCTTGCCCAAGACCATACCAATGGTCTTGTCAACACAGGTGGAAAAAGTTTATAAGACCCTACTCCTAATTAAATAATTAGATGCTCTCAGTACCTACAAATAGAGTCAGTTTTCTTCAGAGACAAGGAACCTGATTACTAAAGCCAGAGTGATCATGACTAAACCTATATACAAATCAACTAAACGAGATGAACTCAGAATTGCAGTATTGTGTATATGTATGTGTAAAAATATATATAAAATAATAATTGTGGAAGAGAATAATATTAATTTGATGGGAAGTTAAGTGGACTATGGAAGTAATTGAAAGAGAAATGATTTCTCATTGCAAAGAGGCCGGTAATTTAATCACATTTGCTTTTTCTTGTATATTGCATATCCATTGTCACCATATCAAAGGTAAATTTATTACAGTTTTGTTTTATTGAAAATTCTAGCATATGTATCCTGTAATTTATATAATTTTCCTGTTACAGTCACTAATATATTATGTTATTTTAAATTTTAGGAGTGATGTGTAATTATAGACTACACATTTTCAAATATGATCTTGATTGTTTTTTTGAGCCTGTGTCTTTACCTTTTAATTTGTCATTCAAATTCCAGTCACATTTTAAGGGAGAATAGGAAACTCTGTCTCATTTGATAGGTTAGAAAACTGTTTTCAAGCAAAATGAACTAGATATACGTCAAAAGCAAGTTTGAGTAAATAGTGGAGTATATCAGGGATAGAATAAAATAAAACAACTACAACTGATTTCAATAATTCTTAACTGGTTATTATATCACAGTAATGTTAGTGTTATATGAAAAATGAAATAAATGACAGCAAGACGAAGGGGTTGTTTATATCTCCAAAAGAGGTGAAGCAGTATAGAAATGTTTCAAGTTAGAATTTAAATACATTAAATGCATTTGTAAACATAATATCAAATACTAATATCTTCTATTGAATCTTAATACATGAGATATATTCAATAACTTTTTAGTATAAGTTCATTGAGTAACTTGACTGTTTTAACTATTTGTGGAAGCTATTGGTATCACAGACTCTATATTGCTAAAGCATCAAGCTTTGGTCCTTAATGTTTATGTAGAATTCCTAAGTACCACTCCACAGAGAAACTCTGCATCTTCTTGTCCTTTTCATTAAAATCCACCACTGTTTTATTAGAACTTGTCAGTATGGTTGTATGGTACAAGATCTCTAAAACACTACCCTGTATTAAATATTAGCCTTCTATATGCTATATTTTTTTCTTGTGCCCTTCACTTGTGTTTCTTCCTGCATAATACCTTGTGTCTTGGTTGATTCGGGAAGGATAGAAGGTATTATAATGTGTGATGTCCACTTTACCTAAAATTTTGGACAAGGATATGGAAAAGATTTTGCCTGGGGCCATATTTTGCCTATAGGTAAGACTGCGTATATTTTACAATGATTAGGCTTCTGCCTGGCTGAGACAGGAGAAGGCAAGCTTTCCGGCTTTTTCACTGCTGATAGCCAAGCAAAGTTCCTGCACATAAGTTCATGCAGCTATGGAGTCTCAGCTAAGACGGGAATCTTTATGTACTTATGGAACATTCCATTGAAATGGCTGTCAACACTCAGCAATTTGTCAGATTACATTTTTATTAATATGGGTTCAGAACATTTTTTCTCCATGTAAGCAAGCATCAACTCTAAGTCTCAAAATTCACCTCCTCTTATTCGTAGCAGGTCTTTTACCTTGCAAGTTCCATTCTGTAGCTGATTTAAGAAAAGGATTTGACATTCTGTGTCTGGGTTACCTCACATAGGATGTTTTTTTTTTTCCCCAGTTTCATCCATTTGCCGGCATATTTCATGATATCATTGTTTTTTATAGCTTAATAATACTCCATTGTGTAAATGTAGCACATTTTCTTTATACATTCTTCAGCTGGAGGGCAACTAGGTAGTCTCCAGTTTCTGGATATTACGAATAATGCTGGTATAATCATTGTTTTCTCAAGTGTCCTGTATACTCACTCATAAGTAAATATTAGATGCAAAGGGTAACCAGGCTACTATCCAAAGCTCCAGAGAAGTTAGGTAACAAGGAAAACCCTAAGAGGGCACATGGATCCCCATGGGAAGGAGAATTAGATGAAACTTCCTGAGTAAAGAGCAGGAGATAGGAGATGAGAACATGATAGCATGGGATGGTTGATAGGGGAGAGGGACAGAGTGGGAGAGCAATGAAAGAGAGATATTGAGAGTGAGAGCTACCATGTGTGTAGGAGAAACTTGGTGGTAGCAAATTTCCCAAAAATCTACTAGGTTGCCGTGTTGCAACGTTTATGCAGGGCGGAATGACTTGGTCCTGCCCAGACTTAATGTGCCAGACTTTGTTAACTTTCCATGGGAGCCTTTACGGGTTGGGAGGAGTGGATGGAGGTGTACTGGGGGTGGGGGGAACTGTGGATAGAATGAAAAATGAAATTAAAAAATAATTTAAAAAAGGAAATAAAATGATTTGATTTTCAGACTTTCTGTGTTCTAGCTTCTTTCTCTTACGGTGATGATTTGAGATAACAACTTTCAAGCTGTTAATTGTCTGCTTTTATTTACTTGCAAATATGTCTAGGCTCCTAGCATTGGTAAGAAATCAAAATGTTAGCATCAACTAATTGCTTTGTTTGAGGGTGTAAATATGTGCACAACTTCACTCAACGAAGGATAAAAGTTGAATTATTTTTTGAGGGTTTATCGATTGTTCCCTTGAACAATCCACTGTGTTTGTTGTGAAATGCAGAGCAGAAGGCATGGTTGCTGACATTAGATGTGAACTTGTTCTGGCACTTGTGCTATGCAAGTGTATCCATTATGTAAAAACTGTGCTATCAGATGAGGCATCAAAAAGTGTGCAGGGTGATCCTTCCACAGAACAGAATTAGAAAAAAAATATGTCTGTCATGTTTCCTGAGCTAAATTTATCAGTAATAATAAACTTCTGGTATAGGATGCTAAAGAAAATTAGAGCCAACACTTGACTGCCTACCACCCAGTGAGTGTCCTAAGTCATAAAGCTAGTCAGGAAAGAATAGAGTAGTCTTGATCAGCAATCCACCTGGTTCTCATTAGGTTTGATCATTGAAACTAAGAAAATGGCACAATTGCATGACTGCTACACCTCACTCAGAAAACTCTATCTGTTGTGAAAAGTTCAGAAAATACAGTCTGGCGAAGTGTGGCAGCTATTTCAACAGGAGTCTCCTTCATCTGAGGTAATAAGAAAGATGGAATTGCCTCATGAGTTGTAAACTTCCTTAAGGCATCTCTTTAATATTGTAGAGTATTGACTACATGGAACAACCCCTAACCCAAGTTACAGGGTTATCTTATTGAGTTTGGCACAGATTTATTATTCACTTGGATGAGGTATCTTATTATATTTATCTGTTGTGATAACATGCTAAACAAAATCAACTAGGGGAGGAAATAGTTTATCTTTTTTATTTGTTTGTTTTTGTTTTCTTTAATTGAAAGTATATTCTTTGCTAATGCACTATGTCCTGATTATAGTTTCTCCTCCCTCTACTTCTCCCAATTTCTCCCCACCTCCCCTCCTTCCAGAAGCCAAGATGAGAATCTGGAGGCAGGAATTGAAGCAGAGGTTCTGAGAAATCTTACTGGCTTGTTCAGTCTGCCAAAGTGCACAGGATTTTTCCACATCAATTATTAATCAAGGAAATGCCCCACAGACCAATCAGACGGAGACAATTTCTCAATTAGGGGTCTCATTCCAGGTGGCTCTAGTCTGTGTCAAAGTGATAAAACTAACGAGCACATCATCACATTTTAAAATCAACTAGCTCTCTTTACATTAGAAATAACACATGTCTTCTGATAAAATAACCCAAGGGAATTTACGTGCAACAATAAAATGATTTCAGGATTTCCTAAAGAATATGTTTAGTGGTACACACCTCTGATCTTGTTCCCTACATGCTAGGCAGGTAGACAACATGACACTGGATGCAGAATGAGGCCCCAAAACAAGACATACATACAGACAGAAAGACAGATAGATAGGTAAAGGATGGATAGATAGACAGAGAGACAGACAGACAGAAAAATAATAATGTACCTGCATAATCATGAAGGACAATTTCAAATGGAAGGATAACAGAACTTACCTTTAGATGTCCATGTATACTTAAAATGACAATCTTCAAATTAACAGAAATAAAGTTAAAATATTTTGTTATATATACAAAGGATACTTTGTTCTTTTTAATAAATTTTCAAAAAATTTAAACCAGTAATTAGTATATAAATGCACACCCATTGGTGTTTATTTTTATTTATAGTCCCAGCTCTGAGCTATTTACTTACAAATTTGTCTTACTACCTATTTGCCTTCTATCTTTCCTGTTTTCTATCTGTATATCCCTATTATCTATCCTCTATCTAGACATATATCTGCTTCATCATCATCATCTCAATTATCATCATCATCTATCTATTTGTCATTTATCAATCTGTCTACATGGTCTTCTATTTCTATTGCTGCCTGTTCATAGCTTAGCTGATGAGCAACTTCAGGTTGATGTCTGTAAATCAGGATAACGGGATTTCAAATGACTCTTTCTTGGCTATCTGTGACTTCTTTTTCAAAGAATCACAAATGTGACTAACAACCTTCATTGTGCATCCACTTTCCCATTTACTTGTTATCTGTCTAAACATAAAGCAGAATTGTTAGTCTCCCCCCTTCATAGCATCAATATTTACAAATGAATCTTGAACACAGTTTATGAAGTCTCTTTTGCTTTACAGAGTTTCCAAATAGATTACAATATACAAGATAAACAAACTCTAATTGTTTTATCCAGTCCTTTCAAGTCAGCAAGAAACACATCAAGAATATATTTGTTATATTGTCATACTTTTGCTCCATCCTAAGGTTCCTCACCTTCTGGTGGTGGGGTGTGTGTGTGTGTGTGTGTGTGTGTGTGTAGATAGAGGGAGAGAGAGAGAGGGAGAGAGAGAAGGAGAGAGAAAGAGAAAGAGAGAAAGAGAAGGATAGAGAAAGAGAGAGAGAAAGAGAGAGAGAGAGAGAGAGAGAGAGAGAGAGAGAGAGAGAGAGAGAGAGAGAGAGAGAGAGTTTACCGGTATCTTTGTGTGTTATTTTTCAATCTCATTCTTGAGATGAGTATTCAATTCTTACTGGAAAGTACTGAGCGTTTTCAAAAATGCCTACAGCTATGTATTTTCCATCCGAATACATACTCCACAGTTTCATCACACTGAGATACTCACATTTGCTTTGCAGCTCTGAATTCTATCATCCATCATTTGGCAAACATTGGTCTATCATTGTATCCCTGTAGTTTTGACATTTTGTTAAAAGCGGCAACAACATTTATTTCTAGATAAATGTTAGGTTCATTTGTATGCTGTTGCAGTTCTCATCTCTCTCACAATTCAGGAAAGGACTTACAGAGTTTGATATTGATCAGAAAAATCTCACTCCTACTCACTAAGAGGTATCCAATACCTCAGGTCAGATGTGAAAGCTGAAGGATTGGAAGGATAGCTCTCTGACTCTGTCCTCTGGATATGATATAACTTTTGCACACAAGAACTGAAAGCAGCTATGGTTCTTTGCTCAATCCCTGTAAAAATCAAGCTAATTAAGCAAGGTGGGCTGAGAGATTTCTGAGGCCCCTACCTAGTAGAGGAACTAAGTATTTGTGACTTTTATCACTATTCCTGTATAACAAACCATTATAAATTTGATAGAGCATACTTGACTGCATAAGTCAGTTTGAGATGTGGACTTTTTAGCAACAGTAATTCTTTCAGTCCCCAATCATGAGTGCTATTCCCTTTACCTTATTTGTTTTTGTTCTATTGCTACTAATCTGTTTTGAGATACTTTTTTTGGAGTTTATAAAAACAGCACTGACTTTTTAAAGTATATTTTAAACATTGAAAGCACTATGAGATTTATTAGTTTTAGTATTTTTGTAGATGAGTGGTGTTTACTGTATAAACAAAAATCACTTAATCTGCAGACACTTTTAATTCTTTTCTTCTGATTTGGATGATTTTGTCTTTTTTTTCTAATTATGCTGGTAGGACTCACAACATTGTGTTGAATAGAGATAAAAATATAGGATTGTTAATTTACTGATCATAATAGGGATAATATAGCTTTTGAAAATTAAACATGAAGTGAGATAAAGAATTTTCATGTATTTCCTTTTTATGTGGGAGCACATATACTATTTCTACATCTAAATTTTGAGAATTTTTTAACATGAAAAAATATTGAATTGCTAAATTCTTATTCTGTATATATGGACATCATTGTCACTTTTAGCTATATTTTATCAGTGTCATAATGTTGAATTTTTTTTTCTTCAGGATAAATTTGACATAAATGTGGTATGCATTTTTTTAATATACTGCTTAATTATATTAGCTAATACCTGTTGTAAATAATTTTATCAATGTTTATAAATGAGGGTTTCATTGTGCTATAATTTCTATTCAGGTTTTTCTTTGATATCAATAAACTGATTAATGTTTGCCTAATGAGTTTGGATGTGCTTTTCCTACAGTCTTTGAAACAATGTTTGAAAGATAGATGAAACTATTTTAATTCTATTTTCGCTCTTCTGATCTTAGCTATTTGTTTGTTCAAACACATTTATTATTGCTTCCTCCGTAAAAGCTTCAGTACATTCATGGTTCAATTTCTCCTTATTGTATCTTTCAAGTAATTTTGTCACTTTTCTATTTTCAATTTGGTGGCACATATTTGTTCATGACAGTCTGTTCTGTTTGTATTTTGATGCTTGTGAATTTGCAATATCTCCTCTTTTAGTTACAACGTTGAATTTTTTTCTAATTTTCTTTTCCAAATGATCAACTCAGTACCTTAAGGGTCTACAACTAAAATCAGTTAACTGTGTATTATAGGAGATGGAACTTCAGGTTCCTCTCTTTCCCCTTTGTGGACAGTGGTTCCCATTCTCTTCAAAGTAGACAGTCATAGAGTTGGACACAGTGGCTAAGGCTATGGTTGCCCACACTGTTCACTGGTTGTTCTCAAAGTCTTTGGGATCTCTTGGAATTTTGAAAGATCCTATCTGTTATCTAAAGTTCCCAAAGAGGCACTATTATCTAAGAATTGCTAACAAGTTGATGTCATTGAAATATATGAGCAAGGGGAACACCTATTCTGCCATTGGGCTAATTCTTTGTGACTTCATTGTTATGGAACTGAGAAACTCAAAAGTAAAGACATTTAACAAATGGTCCAATATAACTCATCAAAGCAAATGTTCAGCTAGTAAGCCAATACTTCTTGTACAAAGGATTTGATAAGTACATCACTTCTCTACTGTCAAACATAAGTAACACTCAGCTTTTACTGGGTTTAAATGACAGTGTATATTCATCATCTGAAAGCTTCTGTGCAAGAATTTGATGCCAGCCAGACAGAGAAGTTCTGGCTTTGAGGCAAATTGTCCCAAATTTCACTAAATATTCTGGATCCTTAGTTAAGTGACTTGTGTATTAAAACCTAAACACAAAGATTAATGTTCTCCCCTGTATGTTGCTTCAAGCTTGCCTGAAGATTAGAGGGCAAAGTTAAGTCACTAGAGGCCAGGGAGTGGTGCCACAAACCTTTAATCCCAGCACATGGGATCTGGGCAGTGGTGGCACATTCCTTTAATTCCAGCACTGGGAAAGTAGAGACAGGAGTGATATGGTTGGCTGGAGAGAGGAATATAAGACCATAAGAGACAGGAACTCATTACAGTCTAAGGTTTGGTGGAGACAGATGCAATCCGCAGTTACTGTCTGAGGACAGGATCACCCTTTAGGTCTGAGTACTGGTAGAGTTAAAGAATTCTTTAGTGGCTGGCCGTCCTGTTTCTCTGCTTCAGCATTAACCCCTATATCTGACTGTGGATCCAAGACTGTTGTGATCAATATTTCCAGTCTTTAGGGATAATTCTATTACAAGTTGACTATGCTTTATGAATGTTGAATGCATGCCATATAAAACTCTTGCAGCCCTGAACCTCCTTAAATCTAACATTGCCACAGGAGTCCAATCAGCTTTTATAGAGCTTCCATCATTTGACAAGGCCAGTAAGGTTACTTGATATATTAAAGTTGATTATTTAAAACCTTAGGCTGTTCCTCACTAACCTTATAATGCAATAATAAAATTGGTTCTCTATTAAATTTTTGGTCTAGATTTGAATATCTCTATGATCTGTTTCATGAAATTTTTCTAAGGCCTATATCTTGACATACATAGCAAACAACTTTTTAAGAGACAAACCAATTATTATCAAAGCAACAGCAAGGATTATCAAAATGGTAATTAACAGTATGTAAATCCTAGTTAACTTGATTTTCCCTTTATTTAATAGTCCCATTTTCAGATAATGCATTATGTAATCATAGAGAGCTCTAACTTTGTCATAATTGTGGTTTTTTGTTTTTTTTTATTATTTTAATCTTTTTCTTTATTGAGAAAATGAGAAAAAAAACAAATTTCCACCTCCTCCCAGCCTCCCATTTCCCTCCCCCTCCTCCCACCCTTCTCCCCCTCCCCCCACTCCTTTCCCCCTCCCTTTCCAGTCCAAAGAGCTGTCAGGGTTCCCTGCCCTGTGGTAAGTCCTAGGTCCTCCCCCCTCCGTCCATATCTAGGAAGGTGAACATCCAAACTGGGTAGGCTCCCACAAAGCCAGCACATTACGTAGGATCAAAACCCCTTGCTATTGTCCTTGGCGTCTCATCAGCTCTCATTGTTCGCCATGATCAGAGAGTCCAGTTTTATCCCATGCTTTTTCAGTCACAGTCCAGCTGGCCTTGGTGAGCTCCCAATACATCAGCTCCGCTGTCTCAGTGGGTGGGTGCACCCCTCGTGGTCCCGACTTCTTTGCTCTTGTTCTCCCTCCTTCTGCTCCTCATTGGGACCTTGGGAGCTCAGTCCAGTGCTCCAGTGTGGGTCTCTGTCTCTATCTCCATCCATCACCAGATGAAGGTTCTATGATGATATGCAAGATATTCGTCAGTATTGCTCTAGGATAGGGTCATTTCAGGTTGCCTATCCCCAGCTGCCCAAGGAATTAACTGGGGACATCGGCTTGGGCACCTGGGAGCCATTCTAGGTTCAAATCTCTTGCCAACCCTAAGGTGGCTCCCTTAACTAAGAATTGTGCTTCCGTGCTCCCCTATCCAACCTTCCTTTATCCCAATCCTCCTTTTTCTCCAAGTTCCCCCCTTCCTCCCCTTCTCCCTTTTCTCTCCCCATCTCCGCTTACCCCCATCCCACCCCACCCGCAAGATCTCAATTTTCTCTCCGGCAGCTTTGTCTACTTCCCATAGTCAAGAGGATAGCTATATGTTTTTCCTTTGGTTCACCTTCTTATTTAGTTTCTTTAGGATCACCAATTGTAGGCTCCGTGTCCCTTATTTATGGCTAGAAACCAATAAATGGGACCTACTAAAACTGAGAAGCTTCTGTAAAGCAAAGGACACTGTCACCAAGACAAAAAGGCAACCTACTGACTGGGAGAAGATCTTCACCAACCCCACAACAGACAAAGGTCTGATCTCCAAAATATATAGAGAACTCAGGAAACTAGACTTTAAAATGCTAATTAACCCAATTAAAAAATGGGGCACTGATCTGAACAGAGAATTCTCAGCAGAGGAAGTTCAAATGGCCAAAAGACACTTAAGGTCATGCTCAACCTCCTTAGCGATCAGGGAAATGCAAATCAAAACAACTTTGAGATACCATCTTACACCTGTCAGAATGGCTAAAATAAAAAACTCCAATGATAGCCTTTGCTGGAGAGGCTGTGGAGGACGGGGTACCCTCATCCATTGCTGGTGGGAATGCAATCTTGTGCAACCACTTTGGAAATCAGTGTTTCGGTTTCTCAGGAAATTTGGGATCAACCTACCCCTCGACCCAGCAATACCACTCCTGGGAATATACCCAAGAGATGCCCTATCATATGACAAGAGCATTTGTTCAACTATGTTCATAGCTGCATTATTTGTAATAGCCAGAACCTGGAAACAACCTAGATGCCCTTCAATGGAAGAATGGATGAAGAAAGTGTGGAATATCTACACATTAGAGTACTATGCTGTGGTAAAAAAACAATGACTTCTCGAATTTTGCATGCAAATGGATGGAAATAGAAAACACTATCCTGAGTGAGGTAACCCAGACCCAAAAAGATGAAAATGGGATGTACTCACTCATAATTGGTTTTTTGTTTTTTAACATGGGAAAATCTCTCTTTCAACTAATTGTTTCCTTTAAGAATTTCCAATTTTCTCAATAAATCTTCCAATAATGACAATGTAGATGTAGAACTGAGTGCTGTTTTATAGAACAGTAAAAGCCTGACCAGATTTCAAGGCAGGTACCATATTTCATAGCATCCCAAGAAGGAGGTTCTGGGAAAGCCCATCAGGAGAGAAAATTAAAACCTGGCTAGTAGGGCAGTCAGTGACTCTGGCCACAAGTAGCTCTAAACTATGCCAGTGGCTGCAAAGCCACAGGCAACCAGCCTTTTTATGAATTTTCCCCCAAATATAGATGCTAGATGTGGCACGAATTCAATCTACTTCAGAGAAGAAGATGGCATTGAAGAAACTCCACCATAGAGTTTACTCTCTTTATGACAAAAGCCAGTCTCTGGACAAGAAAGTTCTTTTGCCTTGATTGTTGATGATATTATATCCAAATTGAACAACATGACACAAAAGAAAGTGACTGACAAACTTTCTCATGACAAGGAGAGACAGTCCTTCAAAATATCCAGCTTCACAGAAAAGCCTCTCAGATATGCTAGACCTGTTGCCCAAAGACCGATGCTCCAGTTCTGTAGAGGAACTTTGAGTTACTATGCAAGCAGTGAGGTGTTTTTGTCATTTTTCACATACTATGGAAGTCACTTGCTTGAACTTTCTGCTACTTACTAAGTTAAAATTATTTCCTTCTCTGGACTCCGAGCGAGTTGAAGACTAGATGTTACAGTTTTCCTTGTTTACCATTTTCAGAAAAGGAACTCGTTAAGGAGCTGTAATGTGTATAAGTTTATGAAATATCAAGAGGTAGTTTGGAATGGTAATGCAAGTTATGATAAATAGCAAATTAGGTACAAGTCTTGGGACTCACCAAGACAGGATAGATAATGGAGTATATTCTCTGCATTTATCAAATGCAAATTTGCCATTGCTGATGTATTTATTGCCCAGATATATTGTTTTTAGTTATTGTACTTATTTTATATAGTTGTCCTTATATTTGTTATAGCATTCTTTTTATGTTAGATCAAAAAAGGAAATATAGTAATATTTTGTTTGTGTTTTAACAGTTAAAGTTAGCCTGAAGATCAAAGTTCAGAGCTAAGCCACTAGTGGTCAGGGAGTGGTGGCACAGATCTTTAATCCCAGCACTAGGAGGGTGGAAACAAGAGTGATATGGTAGGGTGGAAAGAAGAATATAGCGGTAGAGGAGTTTTAAGTCTTAGACTTTTTTTAACAGTGAGACAAGTCTGCTCCTGGAAGTACCAATTACTTCAAGAGGATGATGGGCATTGAAGAAGCTTGTTGTGAAATTTGCCTTCAATATGACAAGGCTAGCCATTTGGGCAAGAAACTGCCTTTGCCTGAACTACTTGATGGGATGTTATATTAACTGGACATGCAGGACCCACAAAAAATGACTGCTGAACTTGCTTAAAGAAGGTTAAGACAGTCCTTCATGGTTCCTGCTTCATAAAACAATCTGCCAGAAATTCTGCAGGACACAAAAGAAAGTAACTGACAAACTGCCAATATGGGCAAAAGTGTCTTTCAAATTTCCTGCTTCATGGAAAAGTCTTCCAGATACTATGGGACTGTAAGCTGAAGATGGATGCCCCAAAGTTATAGAAGAACTTTGGGTGGCTGTCCAGACAGTGATAGGTCTCTAGAGTTTTGGAAGTTGCTTACAGTGCACTTCCTGTTTACTTAGGTAATATTATATCCTTCTGGAATCTTTGATGGAGTTAAAAACTGGGTAATTTTAGTTATAGTTTACCTTAGTTATGATAAATGATAAATTACACACAAAACTTTAGACTCACAAAGAAATGATAAATGAAAGAGTAGTTTCTTTAATCTTTGTCATATACAAATGGACTAAATATTATAACTCTTACTTGATAACTGTTTTATTATATGTAATTTTACATGCTAAAGTTAAAACCTTCCTTTTTATTTAGACAGAAATGGGGATGTGAGGTGAAATCCCCTCTGCATGCTGTGAATATATTTTATCACCATTGGGCTAAACAGCTTTTTTATTAACCCTGGTAATAAAACATATTCACAGTTTGCAGAGGGGAATCTCACCTGAAACCCCTATATCTGACTCTGGGTTTTTATTATTGAGACCAAGTAGAATTCATGCTACACTCCTTGATATGAATTAGTTTTTAGAAGAATTCGAAAAGCTGATGGTCAAGCAGCAACTTCAGTCTTGTGGTATCTATGTAATGTATAAGTCGGTTTATGACATCAACTTGAGTTCAGTGCCACATTTCTAGTAAATGTATTGTCAAACTGTTTAAATTATATGCAGTAAAGTGACTATAGTCAAAATCCCACACTGTCATATATTAAATGTTATGAAAAAATCTACCCCTTCACATCATTCCTCAGGGATATTTGTGTTTCCTATGGGCTGATAATGGTAAATACCATATCAAAGAATCAAAATCTCCAGAGTGATTGGCTATAAATACAAATATAACCTAAGGTTTATCGTTAAAATAAAATAATAGAGCATTCTAGGATCATTTAACCTTTGCACTAAGTGGGGTTAGATACTTTGTTGTTATGAGAGTTTGACTAAATTCTCTAGGGGAGAATTCCGGCATGCAAATTGTCTCCTGAAAAGTAGAAAATGAAATCTGGTGTAATCAAACTCCTAAGGTCCAAGATCCTTGATACTTTGTGATTGTGTCAAATGAATTTTCCCAAAGTGCTGTTGAATGCTTAATTCTGAGCACATCAATGATTAAGACACTTGGTTTTATGTTCTCTTTTCAATAATTCAATGTGGACACTCTTATATTCTTATTCTGCTTATCTATGCTCACCATCAATACATTTTCCATCTCACATATATCCAATATGTATATTAATATCTCTTCATTTATCTTCAGACAATTCTCCCTCATTTTCAGTATAATTATTTGTTCTTTATATTTGTTTTGAATCCGATAGCAAGACAGACTCTATTGTAGTTCTGTTTTGATTTCTTTGCAAACCCGATTTCCAGAGGCAGCTTTCCCATCCTCAGGCTCTTTAAATTGCTTTCTTGTCCTTCAGGTTGGCAATAATTTCATGGTATTTTCACTAACTTGATTTAAGATATTGGCACAATTGCAACATAATAATAGCTGTCATTTCTTTTTATTTGCTTTTAAATAAAATCTAGACTTTCATGGCCAAACTCATGTTTGAATCCCAGTCATAATTCATACCTAGAATCCTCCTGAGTTCATGCATGACCCTGATTCTCCAGTCTAAAGATAAGACAGTTTACCAAATGGGAACACTTCTTGTTTCCTTCCCCAAAATAAATACAGTTACTGGTAACATTTCTAATGCTGCCTATGCATAGTCACTAAAAGTTAAAGCTAGAAATCCAAGTAAGTGTTCTTTGTATTTATGCAGATCAGCAGGCTTGCTGAGAAAGAAAATGTTTCATCCAACAGTGTTTGGATATTACAAGCTGCTTAGGAATCTCTTGAAATACTCAGCATAGTTACAGGACCACATTTAAATGTCAATATCTTGCATTACAAAAGGCCAACAGCAGTCAGAGTAGTCTCTGGGTATTTGCATATGACCTAACAATGCATTCTACAATTTAAGGTTTCAATTTAATACTCATCTCCAAAGAGAAGCAAGGAGAGCCCTTTTTAAATTTTTCACCTAAAGGAGGACGAACCTTCAAATATTTTTAAGAGTAGGTAGAAGAAGGCAAATAACTAATGGATTTTTAAATGAAAATAAAGTCAAGAATAGATAGCTATGTTAATGAGTCAGAGCCCCAAAAATAAACATCAAATTGGTGCATTATATTTTAAAAATAGTTAAGGAAAAATACATTTAAAGACAATTTCAGTGGATAACAAAAATCACAATAAAGCACTGAATTCCTGACATGTAATGGATACTTTATACATTTTAGTTGTTTCAAAAGTGCATGAAAGATGTAAGATGGTATCTTAAAGTTGTCTTGAATGGCTAAAATCAGAAACACCAATGATAGCCTTTGCTGGAGAGGTTGTGGAGTAAGGGGTACACTCATCCATTGCTGGTGGGAATGCAAACTTGTGCAACAACTTTGGAAAGCAGTGTGGCGGTTTCTCAGAAAATTGGGGATCATCCTACCCCTGGACCCAGAAATACCACTCTTGGGAATATACCCAAGAGATGACCTATCGTACAACAAAAGTATATGCTCAACTATGTTCATAGCAACATTGTTTGTAATAGCCAGAACCTGGAAACAACCTAGATGCCCTTCAACGGAAGAATGGATGAAGAAAGTATGGAATATATACATATCAGAGTACTACTCAGCAGTAAAAAACAAGGACTTCTTGAATTTTGCATGCAAATGGTCGGAAATAGAAAACACTATCCTGAGTGAGGTAAGCCAGACCCAAAAAGAGGAACAGGGGATGTACTCACTCATTTTGGTTTCTAGCCATAAATAAAGGACATTGAGCCTATAATTTGTGATCCTAGAGAAGCTAAATAAGAAGGTGAACCCAAAGAAAAACATATAGGCATCCTCCTGAATATTAACTTTCATCAGGCGATGAAAGGAGACAGAGACAGAGACCCACATTGGAGCACCGAACTGAAATCCCAAGGTCCAAATCAGGAGCAGAAGGAGAGAGCACGAGCGAGGAACTCAGGACCGCGAGGGGTGCACCCACACTCTGAGCCAATGGGCATGTTCTATCGGGGACTCACCAAGGCCAACTGGCCTGGGTCTGAAAAGCATGGGATAAAACCGGACTTGCTGAACATAGCAGACAATGAGGACTACTGAGAACTCAAGAACAATGGCAATGGGTTTTGATCCTACTGCATGTACTGGCTTTGTGGGAACCTAGGCAGTTTGGATGCTCACCTAACTAGACCTGGAAGGAAGTGGGTGGTCCTTGGACTTCCCACAGGGCAGGGAACCCTGATTGCTCTTTGGGCTGACGAGGGAGGGGGACTTGATTGGGGGAGGGGGAGGGAATTGGGAGGCGGTGGCAGGGAGGAGGCAGAAATCTTTAATAAATAAATAAAGAAAGAAAGAAAGAAAAAGAAAAAGGAAAAAAAAGAAGCCATGCATATATTCTCCTAAAAAAGTGCATGAAAATGTTTTTTTAATTCAGAGATACATAGATTAATTTATGAATATTATGTGACCTTGTCATTACTTATTATGGGGCTAAGAACACAAAGGGGCCCATTTGCTTCAAGGTAAATATATTATTAAATTCTAAGCAAACCATTCATTGGAGACAAGGCCCATTTGTTATTTTAGTTGCTCAAACCAATAAAATCTTAAGTGAAAAGGTGGAAAAATAGAATAAGATTCTCATAACCAAACAACAATCAGAAGGTGGAAAAAGGAGGACCTCAATGAGATAGAATCCGTGGTGAAGAAGTTGAGTGAGTACTTGGCAAGCCAGTGCTACCTAGCAAGACCATACCTCACAGCAAATAACGATAACATGTAAACATGTGTCATCTCTGGTTCTCTTTGTTTTTCTGCCATGTCTAAAAATGCTTATCAATGAACTTATCTTTCCAAAGGTGCACTGTGAGGTAGCTGATCCGACAGCCCTCAGAGGCAAACTCAGTGATGAAGTCCTAATTGCTAACTTCAATCTTAATAAACACTCGTCCTCTTCTTTGAAAAAAAAATATCATGAAAAACAGTGTGATATCTAAGCTGTGGTAGAGTATAAAAAAAAAATCACCCAAATTAAAAACAAAACAGAACCTCACTATGTTTACCAATCCTATGTAAATACTAACACTTTCTTACCACCTCCAAGGGCAAAATCCCAGTTAACACAAATCATGTGATAGACTCTGAAGTTTGTACTCTTGCAGCTGCTGAAACGTAACTAATACACTATGCTGAGTGCTTGCGAGTGAGGGAAAAGAAAGAGAAGGTGTGACTGCTTATATACATGGAAAATCATACTGTGATACTTACACAATTTCACTACTTATTTCCCTCTGCTGGCCGAGGAAAGAAAAGAATTGGATTATAGTTAATGTCGATTGTTATCTATGAGAATAAAATGAGGTTAAATCACTTTATCACATTTTAGAGAACTAGGAAGCAGTGCAGGAAGAACACATGATGTGGAGGTTAAGATGGTGTGCTCTGGAGAGGGTAGGAGTGTGCGTATTCACTCTGATGTGCATATCATCACTCAGGAGTGCATGCATCACACTCTGTCAGAGACCACACCTAAATGGCAGTAGTTCAGAGTTGGTTTTATGTAATACATAATTATTTATTACAATATCCTTGTTAATTATTATTATTAATATTTTTTTTGGAGGCAGTGTTTCTCTGTGTAATTCTGACTATCCTGGAACTTTCTTTGTAGGCCAGGCTGACCTGGAACTCACAGAAATCTGCTTGCCTCTGTCTCCCCAGCTCTAGGATTAGAGGTGTGTGCCACAACCACCAAGCACTATTATTTTTGCTGGTGGCCCATTATTATTCCATTTTCTACAGCAAAGATGTAACGGAGTTCATAAATAGGGTTGGGTTTTGTTTCTGATGAGTCTATCTAGTTTTGATGAACTTTGCTCATGGATTATTGATTTCCACAATACAATTTTCAATGTATTGCCTTTTATTCTATCGCTCTGCAAAATCAATGTCCCTGCTTTTGCAGAGGATTAGAGGAGGTTTACTGAGAAATACTGTGTATTACTTTTTCATAACAAAGGGCCCCCTCACATTCTTAAAAGCCTCTCTAATACTCTTACTTTATATCAACACTAAAGTAGTGACAATTGTAGCTAGTATTCTTCCCCCTAAGACCTGGTCCATTCTTCTTTCCCATCCTTCTGGAAACCCCTCATGCTCCGCATTAATTGTCAATATTAATCCTGTTATTTTTGAAGCAATGTTCTGGATTCTAGGCCATGTCCTATGCGGTGTATTTTAGGAGCCAATTATCAGTTTAATATACTTTCCTAGGTTAAAATAGAAGATAATTATTCTAGCTAGAGATAGTAGCTATGATTTATAAAGCATTTACTTTGTCAGGCATATTTTTTTTTTGGGGAGACATGTTCCAGCAACAGTAACAGAAACTTCAGTGGAGAGTAAAACATGCAATTCAGAAGTTAAAACAAGTTACAGAATTTCACAGTCAGATAATATCAACTTCAGGATTTGAATATGTTTCATGTGTTCCATGGAGAGTGGGCCCTTGTTCCATCCCTGCAGCCTGGCTAGCTTATACCCGAAATAACCACACAGAAACTTATTAATTAAATCACTGCCTGGCCCATTATCTCTAGCCTCTTACTGGCTAACCCTCACATTTTGATTTAATCCATTTCTATTAATCTGTATATCACCACAAGGTTGTGGCTTACCGGGAAAGATTTGGCATGTCTGATTTTGGCAGCTCCATGGCAGCTCTCTCTCTCTCTCTTTCTCCCAGAATTCAGTTCTGTTTTCTTTGCCTACCTAAGTTCTACCCTGTCAATTAGGCCAAGGCAGTTTTTTTATTCATTATCCAATGAAAGCAACACACAAACAGAAGGAACTCCTACACCATTCATGGACCATACAACTTTGAAATATGCTTTTCTTTTTTTTTATGATTTATTAATGTGCATGGGTTGTATACCAAGAATGCATTACTTGCCTACATGGATATTAAGAAACCGTTCTCCAGTATTTTCTTCAAAGAGTTTTATATTTTCAGGTATAAGTTTTTTAATGTATTTTAAGTTGATTTTTGAGTTTGGCATAAGATAAATTTCTGTCTTTACTTTTTTTTTTTTCAAAATACACCTTAAACATTTTCCTTTGGGTAATTTTGTCAACTGCTTGAATGATACTCTATTATCAAGAAAGGAAAAAAATGAAGTAAAGTCCAGAGAAAACAATAAAAATCAAATACCACTGCCCACTATAGCCATATGCATGGTTGTATATTAAATTGTAACATGTAGAAACATAGGCAGACTTATCCATAGAGAGATGTTTTTATTGATATCCTCATTTGATGGTAAATTTGATTCATTTCAAAATTAGAGCTTCCTGTCAACTTCACAAACATGAAGATAATCAAGCAAATGGGAAATTGTATTCCTCCATAGTGGTGGTATTGAACACATCTTCATGGTAGTCCTGGAATACAATCAAACAAGAGCAACATCGAATGTCAAGCATAAGTCCTATATGACAACTGCATCAGATGAAAATGAACACCAATATACATATACTTGGAAGATCAGTTTCTGAATTTGATAATAGATTACACTGATAACTATATTAGCAGATAAACAAAGAATTGTAAGATAGAACCATCTCTATATCTCTATCATTTATTCGTCAGAGCTAGTACTGGGAACCAGTAGCTAGAGTTAATCTCCGTATTTCCATTGCCTGGCTTCTCATTCATTTGGAGTAAATATCTATTTGTATTTGACATGCTAATCAAAACACTGAATTATAATTTCAGGAGAATCAGGCAGTTCGCAATAAAATGTAAAAGAGATATTTTCTAATACTGAAAAATATTTAAAACCAATAGTGAGCTGTTCGGAAGGATGAAGCACTTCATGACACTGACCATGTTTACTGAGAGCCCAGGAACACTCAAGGGAATAATGTTTGAGATGCTAGAGGTTAAACTTGGATCAATACTCCCATGATCCTACATACATCATTTAACTTTTAAATGTGTTTTGTGTGAGCCTGGATCTTTCTATAAATAGTCATGACCTTATTTCCATCTCCAATCAACAATAACACTTTATAGTGTTCCCGTGTTGTTAATTTAGCTTCATTTAGCTCTAGGCTAAACTGCATCATTTCCTTGGTTGTTACCCAAACCCTTTTTTTAGAAACTGTTTTTCCATGATTCGCCATAAAATTCCTATGTGTTAATAATGGGAGCTATTTCTATTTTATACTCAATAACTGAAAAAATACATAAAAGTTGGTATTTTGAGATTTGTAACATTAATTTATGAAGAGGTTCACCACCTGAAGATGTTACATTTTTAGCCCGAGGAGAAAACTGCTGTATAGTTTCATAGTCTAGACCCGTGGCTTTTACACTTCCCAAAACACAATCCTTTAATATATTACCCTATGCTGTGGCTATACCAGTGGCTCTCGGCTTTCCTAATGCCGCAACCCTTTAACGTATTTCCTCATGCTGCGGTGACCGCTGATCATAGAACTGCTTTATTGCTACTTCATTTGTAATTTTGCTACTTTTCTGAATCATAATATAAATATTTGATAAACAGAATATCTAAAAAGTGACCTCTGTGAAAGGGTCATTGAACTCCCCAAATTGTCACAACCCAGAGGTTGACAATCACTGGTCCACATCACACTGCCACTCAAGATTTAAACTCAGGTGATTTTTATTTTATACTGATGTAGACTCCAAATTAAAACCAAAATTTTTATTTGAGGGCTTTTAAGAAGAGAATCTGTACAAATTATCATGATGGGTTATGAAAAAATTACAGGTTTTGAAACTGCACACACTACGCACACACACACACACACACACTGAATTATCACCTAGTTATCCAGAAGATAACAAGTATCAACTGTTTAAACAGCAAACTTCAAAGTTTCAGTGTTATCCTTTAATAAACTGGATACTATGTATAAATATTATTCCAGCCATAGAAACCGTAAATGGAAGTTATGTTTCCTTAGAAGTCAGTACATCTTTTTGGAGACTATAACCGATGATACTTGATATATTACATTTCCTCAGCTCGGTACATTTATTAATAAGCAACTGTCCAACGGCTATTAAAATAGACCTAAAGGCATATAGTGCAAAATAATAAAGCATATGTACAGAATTGTACCCGTTTTCCTCATGATTGGTAATTATTCTCCCTATTTTTTAAAAAAAATTCTCCAAGTTCCATGAGATATTTCTCCATAATTTGATAAAGATATATGTTGAAATTTTTTGAGTAATCCTCCTCAACTTGCTACTTAAAGAATTGGCACTGCATAAAAATACTACAAACAGCTGTAAAACTTGAACATAATTTTGGCATGTTTATGTGCCTTAGGTTGGTGAGTTTCAGGAAGCAAACTTTTTTTTTTTTGCATGTGTAGGTCTCATAAACTCTGTAAAACGTAAGTGCATAAACCCAGAGTAATGGCTTTAGATTCTCCCCACATCTTGTGAAATTGAGTCCTGTTACAGCGGCACTAATGGTCCAGATCCTCTTAGCCATCTCTCTGTGCCCCATTTTCCAAAATTGGTCAGCCAATTCTCTTGGCGTCTGTATTTTTGCCACTCTGCACCCTTCATCTAGTTTGAAGTACTGTTACAGAATGACTGCCGCCTCTTTTCTGGAACAGCGAAGTTCCCCTACCCTGAAGCAGCAAAGTTCAGTGTTAAGTTACCTGGTCATTAAACTTCTGTCCTAGGAGTGAAATATATTTGATGTGTAACTATTTTATGTGTCCTTGTATTTGGGAAACATGTGCCAAAACAATGTTAGATGAAATCAAATGAGAAACAATTGCACGAATAGAAAAATGCAGGATGAATTTTGTGCTGTCCTCATAGTGTAAAACAAATGCATAGAAAACCAAACCAATACGCTTTGTATGTTCAAGCTGGTAGTGCTGGTGTTAACTGAAAATCTAACGTGGAGACCCCCAGGAGATCCTTCTGTGAAGAGTTAGAACACTCTTCTGATTGGAAGCACACAGCCTCATAGCTACACTGTAATTTCGAATGGTATCCTACTTTAGTATTACTTTCTAATTCACTGAAAACCATTCTGTTATTGATACCTTTATGAACAACTTTCTCAAATCCCAGTATCCATGATAGTAGTAGATTAGAATATAGCACTATGCTCTCTGCACAGCAAGATAACAAATGAACACAAGCTTCTTGTTCTCTGGGTTAGCTGGTTTCTAAATGATATAGGTTGGTTCGTTCTCTCCAGAAGTGTGAGATAACTTACACTGTGTTTAAATTGCACTTGAACTTTGTGAATTCTTTTATGTCCCTCTACTTTTGTCCAGATTCCTGCTGAAGATATCATTTATAGTCTCTAGCCTCAATGTTATTAAACATTGAAAAAGCAGTAAAAACTATAGTATCTTAAGCATTGTAATCTCTATTCAAACTAAATGCATATATTTAGAAAAATGCCTTCATTAAGAAGGCAATAAACATAAAACATGATGGAGAATAAGATTTTTCAGGTTTCTTTGATTTTGATGACATAATTTCTACCTATGATTTAAGTTCTTCCAAGTGCTTGTTACTTTACTAAAGAACTATGTCTAAGTTATTATCCATATTGGAGGTTGTCTAAATGTTCTCCATATTTTTGTGCTTAATGAATATAATAGGTTTTTGAAAGGTTTTTCATTAGTAACTGAAATAGTTCATCATTGTTTTGTAAAATATAACAAATAGTGATAAAATTAGACTTAATTCTGCCATACACACAAACTCCACATCATACACATACAAGAACACACACATCGCATTTTCTTCTATTTACTCAAGAGGAACAAGGATTAACTGCTTAAATAGCAAAGTTGGGATGTGGTTTCAGTTTAATCAGATATAAAATTATGCTATTATAATTAATATTATAATTTATCCAATGAGGAATTGAAACAATATTTTCAGAATAGGAGCTAGCATTGCAATAGATAGTGTTTTTATTTTCATTTTCTTTTTTATTATTCATGATATTTATTTAACGTGCAACTTACAAATGTTATCTATTAAATTTTTCACTTTTATCAAATGTCTTCCATTCAAATGAATCCATAGTATTAGTGTTAAACATAAATTATAAAAACCTTAAATATAAGGTGACATAAATTAGTGGCTCTATATCAAGCATTGAACTGAAATTAATTACACAGTTTTCAGTCAATCATTTCCAACTAATTGCTGTACTATATTCTAGCCAATGTATCAGCAATCTTAATATAGAATGCATTATTCTTAACCATTGAAAGAGCAGCAAAAACTATAGTATCTTAAGCATTGTAATCTCAATCTTTCTGTCTGTCTCTTTGCTTCTGTCTCTCTCTCTCTCTCTCTCTCTCTCTCTCTCTCTCTCTCTCTCTCTCTCTCTCTCTCACACACACACACACAGACACACACACACACGCATGCATATTCTGTTGACTCTGAGAAACTACATTTTACCACTTCAAATTTAGATCTGACTCAAGAAGGATAGTGATGAGGGAAGCCATTTCAGGCCACAATTGGGGAAGCCACGTCATTTCAGCATTCCCGCAGAATTATATCAAACCCTTCAACTTCAAAGAAGCAACTTTAAGAAGTATGTGCTCAGAGAGCATGAAAGTGAAAGTTTTTAAAGCTCCAGGTTACTCTGTGTCCTGAGTTCCTGATACTTGATTTTCTGGTTCCAGAATTTTGTAGTGTTCAGCTATGTTTCTTCCCTAACATTTTGAGAATTTGCCCAAACCTTTCCTTTAATAATTCAAGATATTTTGACTTTATATTTATGTTTCAGAATTTCATTAGGCAAAGGCATGGTTTATTAAACATCTGAAATACAACAAAATGTTTTTACTGATCAAAAAATAAAACATGTAAAACTTAAAAGAATTTCAAGTTTATTAAGCTATTGCCAAATTTGTTCATATGATGCAGATTTTGTTTCACTGACATTTTATAAGTGATTCACACTCAGTAGCAAAGACAAAAGAATATTTACCTAAAAAGAGTGGATGCCCCTACTCTCAGACTTACTGGGAAATGATTAAAATATGAGACAAACATTGTAATCACAATGAAATGACATTTTTCTGTTCCACCAGAATCCACACTTCTGGAAGAGTAAAATATGAAGGCAATTTTAGCAGGTGAATTGGGAGTACTACGGGCTTTATATATCACAATAGAAATTAGTGTTTCTAGGATCTTCTGTTTTCTTTCTTTCTGTCTCCTTTTCCTTCCTAGTAGCATTATAAGAGAAAATGGATTTTTGGAGCATTGAGTCAAAAAGAAAACTTCTTTAAATAAGTGTCAGAGTTAAAGGAGTAGACCAGGATAAAGTAAATACATCTGAGAATCTTTCTCAGGGTATTCTAGCACAGAGTTTTTGCATCCAGGAAAATTCTGCCACTTCTTCAAAACTGGTATCAGTGGGAGACAAAAGAGCCTCACAGCAGAGTGAGGTCCTGACATTAGTAGAGCCCATTTGGCTGATAAATGGGTAGTTAAGGTGATGTCATGTTCAGGGAACATGGAGGAAAAATTTCCTAAATCAATTATTTAAAACTGCTGCACTGTATGACTAACCTTTACTCTGTAGGCTCATGAGAAGTATCATATAATTATATCTCTGAAAAGTGAGGAAAATGTAATCAATATGAATTAGTACTAGCAAGCCCTCCCCCCGCCCCCGTTTGGTTGGAAGTATGTAGGCAATAAAGTCATTGAAAAGGGTAGAAAGATGTTCTGTTTTTATCTTAACCTTAATCCTCACAGCATCCCTATGTAATCATTTAGGGTTTTCCATCATTGTGTGTTCTAGCTCCTTCTCCGTGGCTAAATCTCCAGGCATCTCTAGGAAACTGGAGTGAACCTCAGCATTGCTACAGCTGCAGTATTCTTCTCCACACAGGGGCGCAGAAACTGATAGTCAACACTGGAACTTTTATTCTATAGTTTGACTCTGTACCACAGCAAGCACTTTCCTGGTCTCCACACCTTCAATAATTGAGTGTTTTATGTTTTCTCAGTTATGCTTTTAATAAACTAACTTCGGTTAACCAGATGTCTAAAACAAGACTTTTTTTCCTGGCATTTATTTTTATGTTAAAGTCATAACCATAAAACACCTATGATTTCATCAAAGAAAGGAGAAGAAAATTAATCTTGGAAAACAAGCCAGATTTCCATTCATCAAAATCTAATACTTGCAAAGAGACGTTACACACTTGAATTACAGGGTCTGATCTACTCTCAACCATGACTTATAGTATGTGCTGAGGTTGATTGAAGGTAATTCTTGTTTTTAAAAGGACCTTGAACTCACAGTAATTGCTTACATTCTGGAGAAATAAAGTCTCTTTTAATCTAATTCTCTTGATGTGACTTCTCATGGAAGTAATTTACACACTTACATTCCTTTTAAAAAGGACCATTTTCACTTGAAGACATTCTGCTTTTATTCCTCTTAAAAGATTTTTAAATTCTTAAAATAACTCAACATCACATAGCCCTGTTTTATAGATAGTAAGTCTAGACAACAAAGAAAATCAGAAGTCATTTTCACCATGCATAAGTGGGATGTTCCTTATCTTCTCCTCGGCATCTAGGTATCAAATACTGAAATTTTTGTGCACATTTTTTGACCTTTCTGAGTTGATGACTTGAGGTTGACATTTATTTAGATTGTTGGTATTTCACAATTTCTTCTCCTATTTTATTTTATTTATTAAGGTTTAATATGTATTTTTATAGTCTTTACAATTTTTTTATACTTTGGTCGTATTCACCCTTTCCCCTAAACTCTTTACAGATCCACTTTTATTTCATATCCAAACAATTCTTTGTCTTTGTAATTGTTAAAGCCCATCAATTACAAATTGATGTCTATGAACTCTTTTGTATTTTGCCATCTACTGAAGCATGTCCTACCAACCCTTAAAGAATACTAACTCTCCCTTTCCCAGAAGCTGTTAAGTACTATTGGCTACATAGCTAGGGGTGAGACATAGCCACTAGCTCTCCCATCTATGTTGCATTTAGCTTTGTCTTGGACAGGTCTTGGGCATGCTGTCATAACCACTGTGTCATTACCTGTACAACTTCCCTGTTAAGTCCAGTAATCAGTCATTGTAGACAAAAGTGACACAAATACCACAGAGTAACCAACCACTTTCTGGTTGGATTCAAGGCCACTTCTACAAAATGGAACTTTTATCTGGCACCAACCACTACATAGGCCAAGAACCTGCAGCTAGATACTAAATACATCCTAGGCTCTAGGAGACGAAGCATTTCAGGATCCTAGATTTAGAGTGTACCCACACAATTCACATGTGTGCATCTGCTTATTTAATTGACTACTCACTCTCATTCATGACTAATCTTCAGCAGAAACTCTGGGGAAAATACTTATTATGGACTGAACAGGAACCACATCGTTCCCTGACATTTTTTTAAATCACAAACTTGTTTTCATTGATAATGTATTTGATTTGTAATCATGTGTAAATATGTGTCTGTAAGGTGAGCACGTATGTGCACATATGTGTGGATGGCATCAGAAACTAGAAGATGGTGTCATCACTCATGAAACTGGTTTTAGAAGCAGTAAATAAAGTCCTTCATAAGACAACAAATGCTCTTAAATCACCTCTCAAGCCGAAAGGTCACAACTTTTAATCAACTTAGTGGAAGCTATGTGAAAGATAACAGCAAGCCTAAAATAAAGCCTGCTCCTTAAACTATGTATAAATATCCAAGATGAGAGGAAGAAAAGCAAAATCACCTGACAATGTAACCAAAGTGCCAGCGCACCGTGCCTCCGTGTCTGCGCTCTGTGCGCTATTACCCAGTTCGCGAGCTTGGGGCAAGGGGGCTGGAGGTTAAAATACACAGACACACACAGACAGAGAGACAGCGACACGGGTCATCCTTGAATTCCCCAAGAATGCCCCCTTTATTGTATTCAGGGGCAGATTATATAGAGATAGCCAAGCCCCATCCAAACCCACCAGAAACCACTCTCCTGCCATCAGGAACTCCTGAAGGTCTCCTGCTCAGAGCAGCTGTAGGCACGCAGATCAGGGGATAACAAGTTGTTGACAAGAAATTCAGGATCTGGGGTCTCACTGCTCCCAACACCAAAGGTAAACCAATTTGGAGATTTCAGTGTCTCTAGAGTGACAACCTGAGCCAAAAGGCCAAATATCTAAAGGTACCCTCTTTGGCCTTAAAATTGTATTAAATGTTTTCTTCTGATTAGAATACAGAGAATATTGATATAATTTAGTTAAGCAGAAGCAACAGAGAAACTATCCCCACCTTGGTGTTAATGACATGTGAACTGATCCTAACCTAGCAAGGGATCCAAGGTGTGTAAACTGGAAAACATGAGCCTGCATGCATTATTACATAGAGGCCGATGTCTAGATCTTGTGGAATTTTTCTTCACTGTGTGGTTAGCGAGTCAATTAAAGAAATTTTAGAAAAAGACTCAACAAAGATTGGTCTGCGTTACAGGTGTGAAAGGTCACATCAACCAGACATCTGCTTGTGGTTGAATGAGTTTTGATTTTTAATGAATGACTGTTAGAATGCACTGGTCTTTTAGTGATTTTCCAAGTACTTATTACCTTATATTTCATTCTTTTATAGATTAATTCAAAAGCTTTCAAGAATGCATTTAATAGATTTTAGTTTGAAAAGGTACGTGTCAGGCAGAGGTGCTGTGTTTGTATCTCATATCATTTTTAAATCACTTCAGAGGAATGTTGCAGTGGTTAAATGCAAGTTTAGATGATTTTAGTGAGTGCTGACTTATTACCCTCTAATGTTACAATAGATGTTGTGTATGATATCAGGCAGATATATATTTTTACTTTGGAAAAGAAATTGTGAGATGTTTTCGTTATAGATATGTATATTCTTTCTGGAAGACTGCCATACTATATTTTCATCAATCCCTTAAAAACACTTATCAAGATGTTTATTGAATATTTTGATTTTACTTTTGTGGAGCAAAAAAAAAAAACAACAAATAGCACATAATGTGACATGAAAGAGTCACGCTAAAAGTAGAATAGGCATTTGTACCCTCCCAGCTGTCTGGACTTATGGAGACCCAAGTGGCCCCCTTTTATGAGGACAAATTTTTGTCTCTCATAGAAATTCTCTTCCACAAGAGACAGAAATAGTTTTATTTTTTCCTCTTGGAATTCAATCATGTTTATGTGAATCTCTTAATCTCAAAAGTTCAAAGTATACATTCTTAATCTTTTAAAAGTTATCATATGCCGTCAATCTATCCGTTTGTGAATTACGTTATGTCCTTGCTTGTATTACATATCCATATCTAGCTTTTGTTGTATTTTATTTAATCAATGTCTTATTTTTTATTGTTGATTTAAAGAGGTATATACCTCTTCTGTATTACCCTAGTAGTGTTGGGTAGGAATATTCTGGAATATATTTCATAATGACTCTATCAGACGTTGTCTCTACTCTAAAATACCTACCTAACACATTGATACACCGGTGACTCTAGATATACACATTGTAGATATTACTACAGAAGGATTGCACCAAATTGCTTACTACCCAGCAACATTCTTTTTGTTCTGTTATCATATCTTACTAATGTAAGACTTAAATTCTCATCTCTGATATTTTTGAATTGATATCAGACTTTTAATTTTACATTTAATTATTATTTACTTTTAGAAAATTGAACTTTTTGAAAAAATTAGGCCTTCATGTTTTTATTTTAAAAAATGCATATATAATTTATATTTTCTACTCTGATTTAGTTAGATCTACAAGTTTACTACTTAGTGTTTATTTTTAATTAAAATATCTTAATCTCATACAACATACAAATATCTACTAATTCCCAAAAATAGAATAATATTAACTTGTGCAATCTGTTGAGTTTTAATGTAGCTACTTTGTAGACAAAAATTATTTTTTAAAGATTTGTTGGGACATTCTTAAATGTCTATGTAAGGTCAGATTTCATAAGTATACTTTATATGCTGTAGAAAAAATGGTATTTTTTGTTGCAGAATATTTATTTACACTATTTAAAGATGTATCACTTTGATTGGCTTGTTGCAAAGCTAAATAGCAAATAGCTAGGCAGAAGGTACAGGCAGAACTTTGGGACAGAGAGATTTCTGGGAAGAAGAAAGGTAGAGTCACCAACTAGACTCAGAGGAAGACATGCAGGAGTCAGGCAAAGGACATTTTTGGTGGAATTGGCTCTCCATAATATGCTTAGTATTCATTGCTTCACAGTTTTCAGTGATTCTTATGGGCAGTGATAGATTGATATGATTGCTTCTTGTCATTCAAAGAATCAACATTTGAAATGATACATATTACAGATTCTTTCTCTTGAGGGATTTCTACTTAATTTCATATGGAAACAAATTAAATAAGTATTAATAGCATATATTTAAATATATAAGTATTGTTTAAATATTTAAATAATTAAATATTTTAAATATATTAATTTTTTATTTGACTACCCTCTTACTTTTTAAAATGAATTTTATTATTATTATTTTACATCCTAACAGCAGTTTTCCCTCTCTTCTCCCCACCAAGTCCCTCTCTTCCACTTCCCTTCTGTCCCCCAATCCACTATTCTCTAGCTCTATTTAGAAAAGGACAGGTCTCCCATGGATATCAAACAAACAGGGCATATCAAGTTCTATTATGAGTAGACACCATCTCTTATTTTAAGACTGTGCAAGCAACGCAGTATGATGAGTAGGGTCCCAAAAGTAAGGAAAAGTATCCGGGTTAGGGTCAGTTTTTTAATTTGACTGATTTCTTATTTTTAAGTGTGATTTTTTGTAATTTTTATTAGGGAATAGTATAAGCTTCTTGACACATATTTAGATCAGCAGTGTATGCTGATCTAAGATATAGAAATATTTTACTATCAACTGTAATCCTTTTGTAATTTAATAACTACTGCATAGCATAAAATATGACCAATAGAGATATCAAAATATAGGATCATTATATAGATCAAATTTTCTTCTTTCTTTGTGTAATGTATTTTCTGGTTGAATGCATTTATTCTCTTTTATGAAATATTATTATGTTAATCTTTCAAAATGCCTAAAATTAAGCAATTTAGCCCCCTCTCATAAATGGGAGATACATTCTGAGAGCTAGAAATAAAAATTTAGATACAGGAATATTGCTGCTATTTCTAGTTCTACTAGCATATGCAGACAGATATTGATGGAAAAAGTCAGTGACTGTTTCTCACTCTCAATAGTCTTAGAAATTAATTTCAGTCATAATACAAATCTCCCATGCAAAGGATTTCATCATACTGAATTCCTTCCCATAGTATTGATACTAAGCCACAATTTTAATTCCACACAACTGAACTGATAGTCTCTTACAGACATTTCAACTCCTCTCAGAAATCAATACATTTTTACAAAGACTGGAAGGAAATTTTAGTGAGCAAAAGTCAGGAAGGACATCAGTAATAAGCTAACCTGGATGTTGCAATCAGTAAATACAGTTAAATTCAGTACATACCATAGATTTTGAATAAAACTTTATATCTCTCCTGCCAGGGAATTGCTGTACTTCTCAAATGATGTTATTGATTTCTGTTGTTGTTGCTTTTTGTTTGCAGAGCTGGTGATATCTCGTTCATTTTAGTATCCTCATTTTTTCTTATTCTTCGAACAATAGAATGTTATTGGGGCATGGTTAATGTTTATGGCTAAGGATGATCTCAAACTCAGTTAATACAAGAAAAGTTAAGCCTTTTTATTTTAATTTATTCTTCTCTCATTTCTTACCTCCCAACTACATTATCTCCTCCCTTTACTCCTCCCAGTTCCACTCCCCACCACCTCCCATCTTCCAGAGATCCACTTCCTCTCCTTTTCCCTTCAGAAAAGAGATTGTGAGGCCATTAAAGGCTAGGCTACAACCAAACACACAAGTTAAGCTTTTAAATGCAACTTCCTTCTAAATTAGAACTGATTGTCCCTGCTGTCATAACCATGGGCCCCTTTTCTAAATATCATCTTTATTTTCTAATGTTCCCTAATACTCACATTAAAGTTGACTAATGTTAATGTACTATAATAATTTTAATTTTAAGAAAACAAATTAGTTATAAGATATGTTCAAAACATTTAAAAGAGATACTTTATTTCAATTGCATTCTACTTCATATATTTAATATATACCACACAATCATGATATTGGCAAGTCATTTTAAGTATAAGATATAGACTAACAAATATAATGCAAATGAATTATACGTAGTATAGCTACATATAATTATACTACAGCGTATGGGTGAGTGATTAATTTTTTTAAAATATCTACAAAAGTTACAAAAGTGCCAAAACAAGAACTAATGAAGACTTATATACAAATGTATAGTTACATACGTATCCTAGGGATTATGTTTTATTTTTGTTATAATCACAAGTTAGTAAAATATAATTTAACTTATTTATAATTCAAAACACAGCAGGTATTTTGCTTCATAATTAAGCAGGCAAATTAACCAGTTAGCATGCTAACATATACATATATGTGTATAGATGTACTAAGTGGTTAATATAGTGTGTGTGTGTGTGTGTGTGTGCGCGCACGTGCGCATGTGCATGCATACGTGCATGTGTAGTATGCGTGAGTCTGTGTTTGGTGAGTACATTTAAATATTCTCTCAGTACTACTTATATCAGA
This sequence comes from Microtus pennsylvanicus, assembly GCF_037038515.1. Lineage (NCBI taxonomy): Eukaryota > Metazoa > Chordata > Mammalia > Rodentia > Cricetidae > Microtus > Microtus pennsylvanicus. The sequence goes on from NC_134581.1 coordinate 135,566,825, forward strand.
GGTACTATGCAGATAAGTAGTCTAAATAGATATTTGCTGCCTTGGCCAAATTTCCTATTCCTTTGTTTGATAACCTCCATCATTTGCATTCTCTTCTGAGTTATAGATTCTTGTCATAGAAGGAAGATAATGAAGATTTATTTTGTAATATTGGATTATCTATGTCCATGTGCCTGTATGTACACATGAATGCAAGAATTAAAGGACTAAAGAACATGGTATTAGATCCCCTTGACCCAAAATTTCAGCCAGCTGTGAGCTTCAAGACCTTTGTACAAAGAAACAAATCCAGGTACTTTTCTGATGTACTAATTTAAAAGGCGTCAGAGTATTAGTTCACAAGTGCAAGGTTTAGATGATGTATTAAGGAACTCAAAAATGATGGCTAGTATCAGACATGTCAGTGCTTGCATGTAATTCTAGTACTTGGGGCTAGTCATTAAGGTCATAGGAATGAAGACAGCCTGGACTGCAAAACAATTCTTCTCAAGTTAAAATAATACAAACAGGAATAAAAGAACAAAACAATGACATCTTTAGCAAAAGGATCACAGCTGTGTTTACTCTAATACCCAAAATTATACATTATTAAAAGCCTATAATAATTAAAGTGGCATGATATTTGTATAAAATGGACACATGAAGTTATAGGAAAGATTAGAGGAGCAGATGTAAACCTTTGTAATCTTGTCTAATAGCTTTTGTAGAAAGTTGACAGAAGTACAATAGAAAAAAATGAATATTTCAATAAAAATAACTGGGAGAACTACATATTATTGTGCCAAAGAGTTAAATTGGACACTTATATCATACATAAAATTAAATCCGATTTGATGAATAGGAGAGAACAGACTAGAATTGACTCCTGTCTTTAAATTCTCAAAACCCAACCCTGGGGGCACACTTCCTCCAGAAAATCCACACCTCCCAAACCTCCAAATCAGCACCATCAATTGGGGGCAAGTATTCAAATTCAGATCCCTCTGAGGGAAATTATCACTCAAACCAACATTGGACCCATCAGAACACTGAACACCGAGTTTGCAATACAGTTGTACAGTCAACAATCATTTATATCAATGCCATAGGTATACAAAAAAATCACCTTTTTAATAAACTGATAGATAAACTGGAGATCCATATGCACAAGAGAGGAATCAGATCATTTTCTCAGTTTATATATATATATATATATATATATATATATATATATATATATAAACTTAAAGTGAATAAAAGACTTAAACTGAGTGCCTGAAAGCTATAAAAGCATAATAAGAAAAAGCAAAGGGAACCTTTTGAACAAGGATCTTGGCAAAGACTTCTATGTATAATCCCAAAAGCAAAATGTAAAATCTTCCAGAGAATACCTGATGAGAAAATCCCAAAATGGGGCAAGGAAATACCAGTACATCTTTATCTGCATGAAGAAAATACAGGAAATGGACAGCAGGGAAGAAAGGCAAAGTGCTACGGGATAATACACTTGTACACTATTAGAATTGTCACTCTTATTAGTTTAAGAAAGTACTGATTGGCCAATAGCCAGGCAGGAAGTACAAGCGAGATGACCCAACTAAAAGAATTCTGGGAAGAGGAAAGGCAGAGAGGAAGTCACTAGCCAGACACAGAGGAAGCAAGATGAGAATACCTTACTAAGAAAAGGTCGCAAGCCAAGTGACTAAACATAGACAAAAATTATGGGTTATTTTAAGTTGTAAGAGTTAGTTAATGATGAGACTGAGCTAATAGGGCAAACAGTTTATAGTTAATATAAGCTTTCATGTGTTCTGTGGGACTGAATAGCTACGGGACTGGGCAGGTCAGGAACTTCTGTCTACAGTAGTGTGGTGATAACAAAATGCTATGAGTACAAAATGTTATAAGCTCTTTGGAAGTTTGGCAGTTTCTATTGTAAGCATATTGGTATATATGTATGTGAATATGAAGGCATATGTTTACCTTCAAAATAAATCTTCACAGAAAATTTTGAATAGCTACATAGTTGTTGTATTAGGAACTAACAAATATCAGAAATAATCAGGGCATTGTTGAGCAGTTATAGATAGTCAGTACTGGGTTAAAATACAGGATTAACTGACATAAAACTTCAAGAGTAGATGTAATAACAGAAATGATAGAGGTAGAAAAGTAAAGATGCTAAGACAAAGTCAGCCAGATGCTGAATTTAACTATATAAAGAGTTTTGATAAATTTTGCAGCTTTAAAAAGAAAGGTGGCACGATTTCTTCTATTAGAACATGCTATTGTAACTTTAAGGTCACAATCTCTCTGTACCAAAATGCTTTGCATTTCTCTTAACCTTTAAATGGACATTTTAAAATAAGCCATTTGTTTGATGATAGGCATGCATTTCTTATAACTAGAAGATCCAAATATCATCAAATAAAAATCTAAAATAAAAGTAACAGTTGAGTAAAAGAACCTTAAGTATCAGGTTTAAGATAGCAGTTGGATAAATTATTTTAAATCCAATTTGGATTAAAATAACACAAATCTAACTTACCAAGAACGTCCATCAGGAATTACAAGTGGTTCAGTCTTGTGGTCACTTCAAACTCTGACAGTCCTGCAAACTTAAGGTTTTCTTTGTCTTCTTCCTAGAATGATGGTTTTTGCCTGTCTTGTCTTTTTTTTTTAAGTCTTTCCCTTCCTGCCTTTTTACTCACTCCCTTACTCCCTTCCTCCTCTGTGTTTTCTTCTTAAAACCATCTTGAATATTTATTCAGCTCAAACTCTATTTTCTAAACACTGATTTTCTTGGCCATCTCATTTCTTTAATTGTACAAACTCAACTTAGCTTTACATCATTAAATCTAGAGACAGCATCAAGTGTTCTTGGAATTCTTCTCTTTCTTTCTTTCTTTCTTTCTTTCTTTCTTTCTTCCTTCCTTCCTTCCTTCCTTCCTTCCTTCCTTCCTTTCTTTCTTTCTTTCTTTCTTTTTTCTTTTAAGCAAAGTCCTTACTGAATACTGTTTCTTTTTGTTTGTTTCTCTATCTATGTTTTCTGGATGTTTATTTGTGTATTCTTGAATGTTTCTAGTGATTTTACTTTTAAAACTCCGTAGCTATAATTTTAGAATAGGTATCTTCCACGTTGTTCAATGAATCCTATGTATTTTTCTTAGTCCTTTTGTTTTTCTAACACTGGCTATATTTTCATTTCACATTGTGTTTTCTCTTCTCTAAAACTATTTGATTAATTTACTGCACTCTTCTTCTATCTCATGGGCTCATTCTATGACTACTGAGGTTGGTTCACTGAATATACTTTGGAGTTCTACGTACAGTTTGAGTTCTCATCCAAGACCTACTTTCCCTTCTTCTCTTTCTTTGCCTTCTTTTCCTCCTTCTTTGAAACAGGGGAATCACCTGCAGAGTCTTTCTTGTCTTTCTTCTTGTCTTTTTTGTCTTTCTTAGCATCCTCCTTTGAATCTCCTGCCTTCTTTTCCTTTTTACTTTCCTTCTTCTTGATTTCTTTCTTGCCCTCTTTCTTTAAACCTCCCTTCTCACTTTCAGAATCTACAGGTGTCTCTTTGATCTTTGAAGGCTTTTTAGTAAGTTTGTTTCCTTTCTTTTCACCAGGCTTGTCAGCTTCTGAATATGCAGGTGTATCCTTGGAACCCTTTGGCTCCTTACCTTTTTTGGCTTCTTTCTTCCCACCAGGCTTTTCACTTTCAGATTCTGAGGCTGCTTTCTCTTTTTCCTTTGTCCCTTTTTTATCTTTTTTGGCATCTTTCTTTTCAGCAGCCTTTTCAGGTTCAGATTCTGAGACTGACCCTTTATCCTTTGGTTCCTTTTTACCTTTCTTGGCATCTTTCTTCTCACCAGGTTTTTCACCTTCAGACTCTGAGAGTAACAGTTTATCCTTTGTCCCCTTTTTACCTTTTTTGGCCTCTTTCTTCTCACTAGCCTTTTCACCTTCGGATTCTGAGATTGATCCTTTATCCTTTGGTTCCTTCTTACCTTTTTTGGCTTCTTTCTTTTTATCAGCCTTTACACTGTCAGATTCCGAGACTGACACCTTATCCTTCTGGGATTCCTTTGAACTTTTCTTAACAACTTGTTTGGCACTTTCTTCCTTGGTTTTCTTTGACACTGTCTTCTCTTTGGCTTCAGATTCACCTTTTTTCACTTTCTCTTCTTTCTTTGTTTTCTCTGAAGACGAAATTTTGTGTGGGCTTGCTACTTTAGACTCCCCCTTGCCAGAACGAGATGGTTTCAGTGAAAGACCCTTCCTGGCAGCTAAATAAACAGATGGTCTCTCGGAAATTCTCATCAGAGAACGGTGCATCCATAATGGTGGTCTGTGAATTCCTAATTTTTCTTCATCAATTACCTCAATATTGGTAAGAATAATAAGAAAAAAAAACATGTTATATAGCCTTTAGCAGTAAAATACCACATACATATTTTAATTTCAAATGGAAATATTTTTGAATATTTTCAAAATCTGTTTTGAAAAACAATGTATTAATAATGGATTTTAAAGTCTATTTCAAATTGAATTTCATTATAATTTAAAGTAATGAGCAATTATGTCCCTACTTGTGGTCTGCTTTCAATTTAGAGGAACCACATTTTTTCTTTGAGATTTAACATTAAAATTTGTTAGAGACCTCCAGGGATGCATGACACATCAGAACCTCTCTTCATTCTTAGGAGAGGCTATAATGACCCTATTGTGAGGGTTTATATCTGGGGAACATCCTTTAGCTATTCATACTAATTATGAGTTAAAGTATCTTGACTTTTCTTTTCTTCCTCTGTAAACAAAATATTATAGGTGCGAGTACTGAATGAGCAGTTAGCATACAATAAGCTATGAACAATAATGAAAGAGGGGTGGCAATTATGTAAAATATATCCACCGTGAGAGGACTCATGTTAGCCGTCACCCACACAGGGCAGTTAGTAATGTATTTATGACTTTGCAAGATTATTGTTCCTAAGTAGTAGTTATTAATATATACATGATATTTTCCTATACTCACAGGAGCTGTATTGTTTCGTAACTGGGAAGGTAGTGATCTCCGTTTCTTTCCTGGTCTTGGTGGTTTGGGAAATGCCAGGGAAAAGTATTGCTGATTCCATGATTTTTTGCTTAATTCACTGACTAAAATAAGAAAGACAACATACGTTTTGCTATAAATAGAATCTTGTCTGAACTGAAGTGTCCCTGAGTGCATATATCATACAAATAAATAAATGATGCAAATTATAGCTTCATTTATTTGATAGTTTAAAGTTTTCAGTGATCAAAATGAGAAACTTTTATTTTCTACATGGAGAGATTTTAAAATAAATGACTAATTTGATCAGTAACTATATAAAGTACCCATAATGAAATCAGTGTGACCTATAATATAAAGGAAGAAAAGAGTACTACTGTTCTCATTTTAATATTGCTGTCTCTTCCAGTTTAGATTCTAGCCATATGTTCTTTTGATTTGAATATAATCTAGATCAGAAAGATAATGTGTAAATTCTTCTGTAGCCACCAAAGAACTTAGCACATTTTTTTACATAACATATGCAGAAAATACATGCTTGAATTTACAGATTTAAAATCCCATCAGTTAACATTCCCTTTCTCAGCTGTAAGAGGACATGTAGTATACTAAAAAGATACGCTGTTATAGAAGGTTAGTTTAATAAAAAAAAAAAAGGTAAATAAATACAAAATGGGACTGAGACAGTGATGTTACCAGAAATAGCAATAGAAATTATTTGGGTGCTTCAGTGACAACTGAGGTCAATGAGGAACACCATCGCTGTGGTAGTGCACATTAAATATTCCAATTTTAGAAAAAAGACTTGCTACTTTCCAAAGGACATTAGAATCAGTGTTCAAATGTGCAGAATAAATGTCATATTGAAGTTTAATTGAAGAGAGAAAACAAGCTGCTACTAAAAGCTATTCAATATTAAACAGATTTTTCTTTTCTAGTACTGATATGAGCTAAATATAAACAATCTGGAATTCAGTAAAAGATTCTGGGCTAAAAGTATTCATTCTGATTCTTCATCACTTTTCAAATTCAAGACCCCATGTTATATTATTTCTAAAATCAAAGTATTTCAGAAAATTTAAAACCAAATATATACAATATGTACCTATGTGAAATGTATTCCCTGTGCCCATGAGAAAGGTTCTTTGGCAAATAAGCATAGCATATTAATTAGAGACCACAGCAGCTTATATGACTTTAAACTGAAGATAATAAACACACGTCTAAAATTAATCAGGCAAAGCTTGTAGGAATAATGAACTAATATCTGAGTGGCCCAGTCTATGAGATAGAACCTATACCCAACTTTGCTTGGTGACTAAGATCCAGAGACTAGATAGCCCAAAGAGCTAAGATGAAACCAAACATTATTAAAAGAAAAGGAAGAAAAAGTGATAAAAAAGAAGAAAGACAGTGATAAAATGACTCTTAATGATATTCTGCTATACTCATAGATCAGTGTGCCTTGTTCAGCCATCATCAGAGAAGCTTCCTCCCACAGACGAAAACAAATACAAAGATGTACACACACACACACACACACACACACACACACACAGAGAGAGAGAGAGAGAGAGAGAGAGAGAGAGAGAGAGAGAGAGAATGACATTGTTCTAAATGGAATATGTGTGTCAACTTCCTCTCCTCAAGACTCAGAAAACCTATGGAAATTGAAGTGAAAAAGTCATAAGGGATGGAGGTCACCAAAATATCAAATCTATCTTCACAGAGGTCATATGAATGCATAGAGACTAAATCAGTAATCACAAGGCCTGCACAGGTCTGCACCAGGTCCTTGACTGTATACTACACTTGTAGTTTAGAGATTTTAATGGGACTCCTGACTGTGTGAATGAGTGGGTCTCTAACTCTTAGGCCTTATTTTGGGCTCTTTTGCTTTTGTTGATACACCTTATCCAACTTGGATGTGGTGGTTTTTGTCTTGTTACTATATTTTATTTTGTTAAGTTTTATATTTTTCTCTTAGAAGCCTGTTTTTTCTAGTGAGAGACAGAAAGGGACTAGATCCTGATGAGGGGAAGTGGAGGGAAGGAACTAGGAGATTTAGAAGGAAGGAAAACTGTAATCAGGAAAAGCAAAAATAATTTATTCTCAATATAAAGGAAAAATATTTAAAAATAAAATCTTGCATTCAAAAAATAAATATTGATCTTGCATCTTACCTGGAATATAATTATCATATGGTCCATATGTTACTTTTAGGCTATTAAAATAAAAGAGAAAATTAAAAATTGTTTAGACAAGTATCATATATCAAATGATCATTATTGTATGTAAAAATCACCACCTATTAGACAATTATTGGATTCTCCTTATTATGCAAGTTGATTTCATCTGCAGGAGAGTAGGGATGAACAAATTACTCCAACCTTAACAAAACTAAGTTAGGATGAGAAGAATATGTAGGTGTGAGAGAAAGGTACACATATACTTACCTACCTTCTTGTCACATCCGAATTTTAGAGTCTTTTTAAATTAATTTCTAAAACACTGATCAAGTTATTTTTCTAAGTCATAGCACAAATCCTCTTGGAATTGACATTTAGCTATGATATCACTTTATAACCCATGTTTAACTAGATCAAATAATATCTTCTCATAAGTTAGCAAAATCTAGGTCATTAAATAATATATGTTTGTGGGCATGTGTATGTGTCAGGATTGTGTACTCTAAGTATTGACAAAGAATTACATTGTGTACATAATCTAGAAAAATAAAACAAATTAATAAGGTATTTTGTAAACAGATTTCCATCAATAACTTTTAACTTATCTGATTTAATCATTGAGAAATATTGGTTAGAAGGAAAGAATATTTTATTAACTTTTTTTATTTGTTTAAACAAAGACCAATGGTAATATGCATTAGTATGATTGTCCTATAATGTTCTACTATGGAACGAAAGGATATCTTTTGTTGATCTGAATGAATCTGAGTATTAATTATATACTTATGTAAACCTAGTATCTCAGTTTTCAATTTATTAGTTGGATATGTATGTGTATGTTGTATGCATATGTATGCATGTCTGTATTATGTGCAGGTAAAAGTGCATGTTGATGCATGTGCATATATATATATATATCAGAAAGTCAAACTCAATGATTCTCTTCAATATGTATTGAAGCATGTTATCTCACTTGATCCCAGAGCTCACTGATTCAGTGAATCGAACTAGCTTTCTCTAGCAATTCTGTCTTTGCCTTCCATGCTCTGCGATTATAACCAAGCATTCACGCACTAATGACAGCTACCTGTATTCTGGTTAGACTCCTGTCCTTATGCTCGGACAACAACCACTTCATACAATAAACCGCCTCTTTATTGCCTATATTTTACTTATATATACGTGTGTGTGTGTATATATGTATACTTTACTTATATATATATGTATAACTTTATATGTATGAAGTTAGAATTAATGTTCACACTTTGTCCCAATGGAAGAGCAATTTTCTGGTAGACGAATATACAGAACTGAAAATTTTAATTGTTCTGATTTAATGTTAATGAAGACTTTTTTAAAAAAGTTAAGAGTTAAATGCAAAATAATGTTTCAAACTAATAGGACATTAAAATAGTTTGCAAAACAGAACCTACAGATTTAATATCTCATTATGCAAAGCAATTGTTTAAAATCACTGAATTTTTGCATCAAATTAGTTAAACAGAATAAAGCCACCAGGAGGGGAGAAAATAGTTTGAATCTTTCTTTGGGCCAATATTAACATACCCCAAGCTTCCAAGATTATTATTAAAGTTAGTATTACAAAAAACACTCATTAATAATCAAATCCATAATACTTTAAATTTAAACATATTCTACTAAAAAATAAAATGATGAGCCAAATAATATTATGACTGAGGTTTGTACTCAACAATATAATTTAGTTAAAAATAAGATCAACTGGCACATTCATCCTAAATGAAAATAATAAATAAGCATAATGCGATCAATTCAGTATATGTTGAACCAATTATGAAAACAATAGTATGCAATTATATTTCATTCATTTATTGGAAAAAATGGACCTAGAAAATATCTTCCAAATTTCAATAAAGTTAGTCTAGAAACTATGTGCTGTTAACATTGAAATCAGTAAATTAAGATGAACTTTCTCCTCTAATCTGAAAGCAAAATACTCACTCCCATGAGCACTGCAGCTAATATCCATCCCATGCCCCAAGGCAATAGAAGCAAGGGGACTGTAAAGAACAGTCAATATATCTCTATTCATGTGGAGCTGAGTGGGTAAATAAAATAGTTAATAGAATCCATAAAAGCAATGCATTTTAAACGAGTATACAAGGTTCTAGATTTGAATTGTTTGTGTGATGGTAAGCTTTAATTGTTGGTTACAGTATAGGATCACTGGAGGGAAAGAATGCTTAGGAGGGACTGTCTTGATTACAATGACTGATGTGGGAAGACCCACCCACTGTGGGCAGATCTCTTTCATTTATCAGGTCGCTCAATTTCTGGTTATTTTTATTTGATTTATTGAATTGGCATACAAAACAAATTTCCTTGTGCTATTTTCACACATGCTTTGATTTAGTTGATACTGTCCCCCAGAAATCCCTCTCTCCCTGCCTTTCTCACGCTATGTATCTTACACACAGAGACACACACACATACACACATACATACACATACCAGGTTACTTAATTTACTAAAACATTTTTTAATTTCATCTATTTCCCTACACACTTTTAGTGTCATTCTCCCCCACTGAATGAAATTCCACTCTGTATACCATAATTTCACCTTTGGATGGACACCTAGGCTGATTCTATTTCCTTGCCTTTATTAAAAGATGAGAAAATATCTTTGTGTTGAATAGTCAGTATATTAATAAAGAAATAGAATAAAAAATTAAATTTATTTAAACAAATAAGTATGGAAATGCAGTATACCCCCCCAAAATTCCACCAATAGGGTTGTTCATAAAAATTAAATGCCACATCAAATATTTGGAAGTATTTCCAACAAATACACTATACTGTACTTTAAAGAGATGTGAAAACAAGAAAGAGAATTCAAACATATTGCATTTGGAAACTAAGGTAGCATAGAAAGTCAGGGAAGAGATAATCTCAGAGATAAAAGATAGAACTGCTAATATCAGAGAAGTAGGTGTAGAATGGTGGTGATTAATACTATAGAGCTTGTCTTAATGCTTTTCCTATTGATGGGATACAATACCCAGACAAGGGAGGTAGAGGTAGGAGATGTCTAACTTTGATGCTAGTCTGGTCTACAGAATAAGTTCCAGGATAGCATGCTATTTTCCAGAAGAGTGCTTAGTTTTATATATCCAGATCTATTGAAATTTAGACATATTTATGACAAATGCATGCAAAGCATTTTCAGACTCTTCTTTAAGTAACAATATTTTCCAAAGAAGTAGTATTGGGGCCCACAGGAAAGTTTCTTTGATATTCACATTTATACAGAATAGATCATCTGCAATTTACAGGAACTGTTAAATCTTTAAAAGGCCCGTCTTCCCTTTATATCCCAGAATTCCATTCTTTCATCTCACCTTCAGGTTTTCTTCACCAATTTTAAATAATTTAAAGGTACTGGATCTATCTATCTATCTATCTATCTATCTATCTATCTATCTATCTATCTATCTATCTATCTATCTATCCAACTATCTATCTATCTATCTATCTATCTATCTATCTATCTATCTATCTATCTATCTATCTATCTATCTATCTGTCTGTCTTTCCATCTATCTAGTTTTTTTCCTAACTTATTTGGACAGAAATTTGTAAGTGGCTCAGAAAGAGATGATAAGCCCCTAGTTAACAATAATTCATTATGTCATTTGATAATCTCCAAATAATTTGTGACATTAAATTAAGACTTCTAGAAAAAAGAAACAAAAGTCCAAGTCTCTACATTTTACTGAAGTAGAACAAAAATATCTTACATTGGAGTAGCTAACACTATTGCACATGAGTGAGGGCCTTATTAAAACCTTCACCCATGTTTATGATTGGCTGAGTAAGAACATGATAAGCATCACTTTAGAGAAAAGACAATATAACATGAAGACTTACAATCTTGGTATAGACATTTCTCCCACTTGTGACTTGCCAGGGCCTAAGTTTGGTAATGTGGAAAGGTGATGTCATAAAGAGAACTAGAACCCTGTGATTTAAGGACAAGGGCGAGAGTTCCTTCTGTTTGGGTTTTCTGACATCTAAAACTCTAAGATTAAAGTTTCCTGTCACTTATCTTTACTGAGTAAGCTTACAAATCACAGTCACATTCTAATATATACTTAAGTTTTAATACTTCTACTTTATTAATGTGTTTGGGCTTTGGTTTGGTGGTTTGAGTCAAAATCTCTCAATGTAGTCCTGGCTGTTCTGGAACTCACAATGTAGACCAGGTTGGCCTCAAACTCCTCCATCCTTACAAGTGCTGAAAAAGGCATGTGCCACCATGCTGGACCTTATTAACACATTGAACAAAAATATAAACTTCAGTATTTAGCTCTGACAATTTATAATAATCCCAACTCATTTACATTCATTTACCTTGTGTTAAATCTTTGCCTAACTTTCTATTTCGTTTTGCCTTCTTAATCTGATATAGACTCTACTTGTAAAACATGTCTGAAGCTTCAGACAGCCTGGAACTGAAGATATGACTCAGAATTTACAAGTATTTGCTGTTCTTGCAGAGGAATTTGTTCAGTTCCTAGCACCCATGTTGGATTTGTCACAAATTCTTATATTTCCAGCTCCAAGAAATATGACATCCTCTCTTGGCTTCTGAGTGCACATACTCACATCCATCTATATAACTAAAAGCAAATCTTAGGAAAAGCATAATACTTAAAAATTGCAAATATAATGAAACAACTACAGACATTTGAAATTATAGAAATCATGAGATGTTTGAATTTCTGAATCTGGCTTGTTGCTCCTGTTTTCAATTCTTTTCATTTTTTTTCTTAATCTTACAGTTTTTCTTTCACTTTATGAGTAAATAACTATTCATTTTATATATTCTCCTTTTATTTATTCAATGTTCACTTGATAATGGATTTAGGTTGAATCTATTCTAAGAACCAGTAGACATGTATGTAGAAGAACTTATAGTCCTTTGGAAATGTTTTGTGCAATCATTGTTTTGGTCTTTGCCATCACTTACCATCATGCTGAGCAGGAAATGTCACAGCAGTTTGAGGTGTGTATGATGGGGCAAATTGCTCTCATCATTTCCAGGAAGCAGAGGGAGAGAGAGAAGAGAGAGAGAGAGAGAGAGAGAGAGAGAGAGAGAGAGAGAGAGAGAGAGAGAGAGGAGTGCAGAGGAGAAGATGAGATGAAGGAAGTAAAGGGAGAAGGGAGAGAGAAGAGAGAAACTGGGATCCCAAGGCTTCTTCAGAAACATTTAATTGCATAACAGCCTCCTACTATGCACTACATACTGATAACACTACCCTGTAGATTATTAAATCAACACCTAAACATTCAAGGACCATTTATACAAAGCATGACAGGAAAAATATACCATTGTTAGACTTTATTTTAGGAAACCATTAAGAAATCTTTTTGATTCTGCACAACAATAAAAGTTCACATATGCTAAAGCACAAGCCTGGAAAATAAAACATAGATATAAATTTTTATATTTTCCTTAATTCTCTTAATTATTTATATTGCACTTCTATTATGGCCTACAAGTTGTATATGCTATTAAGTAGATGGTTTATTACTGATGATATGTGTTTATATATTATATGATTTATCACGTGATTTAGTTAATCATCTCAATCATATACCTAGAAGCTTGCTTGCCTTCCATTTTACTTAGCTGCAAATTTAATTTATTCCAATATTTCCTTCCTCTTACAAAGATATTTTTGCTTAAAAAACATAAATTATGTCAATGAAATAACTTCAGTGGTGCATACAAGAATATGACACATCTACAATTTCTTCTGTGTCATGTAGAAGAAAGCTGTGTTGTAAATGGCAATGCGAGAATAGAATATTTTGCCTTTGGGAGAATTGATTTAACAAGTACCAGAGAATATTTTCCAACTGTGCCTTTCCAATCTGATATTAATATACATCTGTTTCATTTGTTTGAAGATTATTCTCTGAGTGCAAATATGTGTCAAATTAAAAAATGTGTTGCAGTGTGAATGTCAAAATATTGTATTTCTGAGTCTAAGAATCTGCAGTAGCCGCTTTAACCTGGATCATTTGTTTTTAGATTACAGATGTTCAGTTCATATTTTCACCCTTACAAGAAAATTTCTTTTTAATTTTATTGTATGATCCATGAAATGCAAAAACTATAACTGTTATAATTTTCATTGAACCTATCAAGTTACAGAAACCTAGAGATAGTTTCTGGTCAATTTCTGTAAAATGATAAAAAAAACTGAAGACAATTGATTTATCTAACAGGTTATATAATTCAGAATATAATATAGTTCCTCATATTATCTCCATTACTAACCTGAATCATGAAGGAAGATTTTTGGCTGAATTTCAGATCAAGTAGTTTTACCTAGGCATTTTGAAAACAAAATTGGTCATCTTCACCACTGTGGAAGCAGTTCGTAATTTTTCTATCTGCAAAAGTGTATTGACAGAGATTTGTAATTTTATGTAACTACCCAGGAAAGAAAAACGGCCTCGAGAGTATGAAGAATGGACAGAATGGACATTTTAAAATTGATTTTTATTGAGCTCTACATTTTTCTCTGCTCTCCTCTCTGTCTCTTCTCTCCCCTTCAACCCTCTCCCAATTTACTCAGGAGATCGTGTCTTTTTCTACTTCTCATGTAGATTAGATCTATGTGTGTCTCTCATAGAGTCCTCATTGTTTTCTAGGTTCTCTGGGGTTGTGATTTGTGGGCTGGTTTTCTTTGTTTTCTGTTTAAAAACTACTTATTAGTGAGTGCATGTGATAATTGTCTTTCTGCGTCTGGGTTACTTCACTCAAAATGGCGTTTTCTAGCTCCACCCATTTTCCTGCAAAATTCAAGATGTTGTTATTTTTTTTCTGCTGTTTAGTACTCCATTGTGTAAATGTACATTTTCCTTATCATTCTTCAGTCTAGGGAAATTTAGGTTGTTTCCACGTTCTGCTATGACAAGCAATGCTGCTATGAACATAGTTGAGCACATGTCCTTGTGGCACAATTGAGCGTCCTTTGGATATATACCCAAAAGTGGTATTACTGGGTCTGAGAAATCGTCACACTGACACCCAAAGGGTCTGTACCAGCTTGCATTTCCACCAGCAATACAGAACAGACTTTTGTATGTTTTGTGGTTTAGATGCAGTTTATCTCTGAATGTTCACTACATACAAGTTGATCCCAGTGGGTTTGTGTTGATGGAGCATTAAAGAGATACTACTTTTGGAAAGTAATTGAGACTTTATTCCATTACTGTAATAAATTAAAGCTTTAATGATAGTGTGTGCTGGGTCATAGGTCAAAAAATTAGTGTGACTTAAAAATTGAGGATGGCTGTTATAAAGTAAGTTTATACAACAGCATATTTGGTTCTTTGTGTAGGTGGCTGTTTTGATTTATGTTTCTTAGTCATGTTGTATCCCAGCCATGATTTCCTTCCACAGGACATTGATGGCATACTTCTTGGACCTTGCAACTATTAAAACTATATGTCAAATGAACTTCATCTTAACACAAAACGTGATTAACAAAGTTCAGAAGGTTTCTGAATGACAGAAATAAGGCATTCAAATTTTTTAAATTATATAAGAATCATTTGAATTATTTCTTCCAATTCAACATAGTGGTTTTCATTAATTACCTGACACTTGCCTAGTAAAAGAATTTTTTATTTTTATTATAAAATTTTGTAAATATCAAATATGTAAACTCATTTATAAATTCAATGCAGATTTGTGGTAGTATATACATAAAAGCCCTGTATTTGTTATTTTGAGTAGTAGTTAATTCTTGGGGGAATAAAATTCATTCTTAGAGTCTAAATGCTAATGCTTTCAGTAGAATTTGAAGCTAGGCTTTTGTATGTGGAAAGAGGTGTGAAGCAAGAGTATGATTGAAACTGTCTGTAACTGAGAATCTATTTGTATGTTATTTATGGCAATTAACATAATTTAAAACTTTCTTACACAAATGATTATAAATGGAACAACTGTTGAAGAAGTATAATTATCTCCACTATATACAGATGTTGTGAATGAATACAAGTTTATATATAAAGATACCTAGTTGGTAATATTTGGTATACAACAAATGTTCCAGAATTATTTATTTATTTCACCATTTTTATAGCAGTTTAAAAAATATTATACTTTGTGAAGGTAAAATTATTGTTGGGACCATTTGGAGTCCTGGCCTTCAGGATGCTCTTCCCTGCTCAAGCCTTCTGATTAGAGTTACTAAAAGCTGTGCCTTGCTTTAAGGATCAGAGGATAAGGTTTTCACCTGTTGGCCCACTTGACTGTTGGGTATATAAGCCTCCATGGTACTATTGAATAAAGGGCTTCTTACCAGGGATTAGACGTCCCTGTGTCTGTCTGTCTCTGTGTGTGTTTGTGTATTTCAACCTCCATCCCCTTGCCTGAAGCTCACAAACTGTATTGTAGTGCATAGATGAGGGTTCAGTGTGCCGCAAATTATATATATATGACTTAAAAATAGGACAAAGTTAGAGAAAAGATGAAAAATGCTAGCACTTATCTTTTAGCTTCTAAGTTTAAGAGAAAGAAAGAAAAGCCTGGAAATCAAAGTTAAAAATAGTATAAAATGCTAAAAATTACCAAAGAAATGAATAGCTTGCTTCTTATAACACTTTGGAGCAACATGTGAAAGAAGAAAATATAGCAATTTTGAACTTAGATAGATGTGGCCAGTCGATATGTGAAAATTCAAGAGGGAGCATGGCATTGCCCCTGCAATTTACAGCCTAACACCCAGTGGTGGTGTTGTTAATACAAAAGAGCCTAGAAAAGGAATAGAGATATACTAATCTAGCTAGATTGCTTAAGGGATGTTTTGAGCATGAAAAATAGATTTTTGATTATTTATTTATTTAGTTAGTTTTATCATTTAGTGTGGCCTTAGAGAAAAATCTGTTACAAATGTCCTTTTCCAAGCTTTGGGATATCTTGGGTTTATCTAATAATCTAGCACTATCAGAATGAGAAGTAAGATTACTTCATTTCCTATCGACATTATTTTTATTTTTCCATTCAAAAATTTACACTTCCTACCCTCCTCCCATTCCCCTCCTGCTCCTCCATTCCCTCTCCTCTCTCCCCCTCCCTACTTGAGAGACTGCAGGGAACCCTGCCCTGTGGGAAGTCCAAGGCCCTCCCCCCTACATCCAGGCATAAGAAGCTGTGCATTCAAATAGAGTAGGGTCCCAAAAAGCCAGTACATGCAGTAAAAACAAGTCCCAGTGCCTTTATCAATGGCTTCTCAGTCAGCTCCCATTGTCAGCCACAATCAGAGAGTCCGGTTTGATCACATGTTCCTTCAGTCCCCGTCCAGCTGTATTTGTTGAGCTCCCATTAGAACAGGCACACTGACTCAGTAGGTGTACCAACCCCTCGCAGTGCTGACTTCCTTGCTCATCTTTTCCTTTTCTGCCCTTCAACTGGACCTTGGGAGCTCAGGCCTTGCTCTGATGAGGGTCATCTGTCCCCGGAGAAAGATTCTATGGTGATATTCGAAATAATCATCAGTGTGATAGTGAGGCAAGGCCAGTTCAGGCACCCTCTCCTCTGCTGCCCATAGACTTAGCTGGGGATAACCCCCTGGACACCTGGGATCCCTTCGAGCGCCAAGTCTCTGCCAACCCTAAAATGGATCCCTTAATGTAGATATCTTCTTCCCTGCTCCTATATCTGCCCTTCTTCCATCTCCACCCTCCCAGTCCCCCAAGCTCTCCCCAGTCTTTCCCTTCTTCCAACCCCACCCTCATCCCTACCCTCACCCCCATGCTCCCAATTTTCTGACATTCCACATTGTAATATCTGCAAACAGCAAAAATATAAAATGAGTGCTGAATATAAAGAAAAACGTATACATAGGCAGTTTTCTGCTTTAAATGTGTGTGATTGGTAGGGTAGCATTGGGAGAAAATAAGACTCCATACCGATTGTATAGGAAAAAATGACGTCATAGTGCTCTGACTATAAGTTGCTTAATAGATTTAGGGAAATGAACGGTGACACCAAGTGGCCAAGCCACTACCCATTGCCCCACGATCAAACTTTCCATTAGAGACCTGTGTTTCACAAGAGTTGTTCTAACGTTATGTGCTCATTAGCTGACCCAGTTCACACCTGCTTTTCTCACTTCAAGACACAGAGTATATCTCTCTGCAATTAGGGAGGACCAAAATGAATTCGTGTGGACTGCATTGACCCAACAGCCTGCAGCTCACACCAAAGAGGCACACACCAATGAGGCTCACACCAATTTGGTATACAAGGTCTTCCTGAATATGTTTTACAGCAACGAGGAAGATGCAAAAGCTCACACTCACCTTGACTGACGCATTCCAGAGAAAGAGGGCCGTAGTATTATTTCCAATTCAGAACAGGTACCAACCTGTTTATCCATCATAAGTTTTAAAATATGCAGTTGCCATTTATCAACCATATTTAAAGGTTGCTCTGCTAAATATTAATGCCAATAATTTCTACTTTGCATACTGATTTAATTTTTAGCAGAGCACAGCATAAAGATGGACAAATAATTCTTTCTGATACCAGAGTTTTCAATTTGTTCTGTTTGCCACTCTGAGGAAATATAAGACTAATCTTTGAAAGAAAAATGTGATCTGTGTTTTCCAGTGCGGTCAGATATAAAATATATAGCTTTAAGAAAAAGGTGTTGAAAACAATGTGTGCAATTGGTGATTTCAACACTGAAAAGACAACGACCATAAAATTTTTCTTGTTTTTAAGAGTAAGGACCATATGCCTCTTTCATGGGGGTAAATACAATATTCAAATAAATTTTAAATTAAAATCATTTTTATAATATCCAATTTATATGTGCTAGTAATTATTGCATGGATTTTTATATACATCTGAAATAAAAATACTAAAGTACACATATTTTTAAAGGATGATTATGACGTCTATGGAAGATAGTAAAAGTTTGATTTTCAAGGCAAGAATTTTTGTCTAAATTTTGCTTTATTTAGTCACTAAAATCTTAAGCAGAAATGCCCCACAAAACAAATTGGTTAGATCTAAGTATAAAACATGTTGTGTTTATTTCTGCTTCTTTTCATATACTTGTAATATTTTAATAACTGTATCCCCAAAACAAAACAAAGCAACTATAACAACAACATGGTCCATATTTTCTTAGAGATGTAATTGATTTATATCAAAAGAAGGTCAAAGCTAGGGGGCCAGTTTTGATTTAAGAGTATTAATAAGGGGAGCCAATACTCGGACAACATTTTTACTATTACAGTATATTTGAAAGAGATTTAAAAATGCCTTTTGAAGTGCAGGAGGTAGCCGGAATTATGAGTGCTAAATTTTATGATTCAAACGGCTTTTTCTATGAAATAAACAAAATTAATAAACAAAACCATAATTAGAATTATTAGTGAAACTGACCACAGGTCAGTAGCATTGCCCCTTTAAATTTTAGTTAGGGTTTTAAGATGAACTCTCTATCCTAGACTGGATATAAACTCTGTACAGAAGAGATTGACCTAGCTCGTGTCAAATAAGCACTCTACCAATAGAATTCCTACTCTAATCTCTGTATTGTAGGTTTGGAGCAGATTTGATTTTATTATGTTAGCATCCACAGTGCTGTGATATAACAGGAGTTTTGTCATTTTGCACTAACAACTGTAATGTACACTTAAATTTAATAAATTAAAGTGTGCACTTCTCAAATGCACATGAAAACAGTTAATTCCCTTAATTATCTAACTGTAAAATAATCCAAACGTATATTTCTTCCAAATAAAAATAGCCATTTCCTGTTCTTCCACTCGTATTAACTAAAGAGTTTCATGTCACAGGGCCAAGTCATGGCAAGGTAGACTAATTCAAGTGTTCATGGAGTACTGGGTAATATTGAAGGAGGTGGAAAATCAGCCTCTAGTGTGGACAGCTCATGACAGCGACTCATATGTCTCCTCTGTTTAAAACTAATATGAGAATTGCAGTAATAAATCAAAATGAAATTTTTCTAATAATTCACTGCTATGAGATTTCCACATACAATTAATTTATATTAATTTACAAGTAAACAGAGAAAAATTTGAATTCAAAAAATGTCTACTAAGCTGGTTTTCTTCAAAATCTGAACTGTGCTACAAAGTACAGTTAAATAACTTTATAAAACACAGACCTAATTTAAATATACTTTGTGAAAATAACTGATATAAGTCCATCTATTTATTGATTTGGGATTACAAAATTAAATATTGGATAAAGAGTAGGAGGCAAAATTGGGACAAAGGAATGACATTACCCATAACAATATGACAAAATATTGCATAGTTATTTTGCCAGGTAGTTTTATATGTTGAATGAAACAGTAACATATGATGAGGATAAGGGATCTTCCTCTGACTTCCACATGGCTGGCACTCTGAATAAAAAAAAATGAATAAGTGAATGAATGAATGAATGAATGAAGAAATAAATAAGTAAATAAATAAAGCAGCAAACTATTTTTAAATTAGTACTATTTTGAACATTATATTAGAAATCTGTGACCTTATTAGTTTAAATCCTTATTACAATATATACATCATTGCACATCTCTAATGGACTTGTTAAAGTATTATGAGTCAAGATAGTTACAGGATACTGAAGTTCAAATGCATTTGAGAAGATTGATTTGTTTTTACAAGATTTGTGTTAGAACCTCAGAAATTACTTCAATTCATAGGATACTGTGTGGTCATTTACTTCAAGAACCAGCATGAAAAATATGTAAGTTGAGTAAAACAGAGCACCTCAATTTATTAGTCATCCTATGCTGCTGAGTATTTCAAGGTTGTATTTGAGTTCTTTACAGCCAGATGTGCTAAACTGCCAATCATTCAAATTTTAACCAAGGAATATATATATATTCATTCAGTGTACATTTGGTCATTTAATAAATATATTTTGAGATAAAGTATGTAGCTATTTTAAGATTATCTTTTCAGAGCTACTGGGTTATATGTGATGAGAACTTCTTATTTTATGAAATAGTCATGTGTTCTCTATAAGCAACATCGGTTACTGTTTACTGACTAATGTAGAGTGTACCTGAAAATATTTAATGTTAAAATCTTGGAGAATGTCAAGCACAGTAATTAAATTATCTCAAACCTTTTCAATAGGTATTAACTGTCAACAGTTGAAGCCAGCATTTTAATTATTTTTCCATAGATTTTCAGACCACAAATACCTCAAATTAAATTGAAGGAGGAAAATTTTGTGTCTATGTCATTTATTCTTTTGTGACTTTTAAGTAAGCATCTACAACTTCTTATATATGCTAGATAATTGTTCATTGAATTTATTAATTTTTAAAGTCCTGTTATTATCATTGTGTTCATATGTATACAGTGTTTATGGTTGGGGTTTGGGGAGAGCATTGCCAAGTTCCTGTGTAGATCAGAATACAACATTGTGGAGTAGATCCTCTCTTTCCATTTGGGCTCAGGGCACTGAATTCAGGTAGACAAGCTTGCAAGATACTTTCACCACCAGAGATGTCTCACTTGCCCTTGCAATTTTGTACACAAACTCTTTAGTTTTTTTTCTTAATCTGTGTTCCAGTTCTCTATTACTTGCTTATAGAAAGTTATCATCTTCACATATGTAATGCTTATCCATCTGTGTTATTCATGATATGATACTCTTCATGTAATAGAGAGTTTGGAGCATATGGGAAAATATTCAGAAAATATATACCTTACCTGATATTATATTTTCTTCAGCATACCATATAACTATCTGCTAAAATTTCTATTTAATATCATGTTGTTTTAGATCAGGTCATTCCTTTTGTCCAAATTCTTATGTCTGTGGTAAACAATGCATTCTCTTTCCCCACTTGTTCTTTCTTTTCTCAATATCAGAGCTAAAGATAGGTAGAAAAGTATCATTTATTTTTAAAAGGAGTGTTTTGATATTAGGGATGGTGTTTTATAAAATCATTCAACTTCAGTTTGTATCACAGTGACAAGTTGAAAATGTAATAAGACTTGAAAACATGCAAAACTTAAAAAAAAATACATCACAAAAACATGACTCTAAGCACAGGGAATGCACAGAACAGACAAAACTGCCGAGCTAGAATTCAGCAATTTGGAGAAAAGTGGGTAAAAGGATAAATAATAATGAACATGGTGAATTCTTTTTGAGATTGTGGCTCACTTTTTAAAAATAATTCTTTCACAGGCATTGAATTTGCATCATTTTCCTGCTCCTCCACCATCCTTATCCTCCCACAATCTCCCACAGCTAACTAGTGGCTAGCTCCACACTCTGATCTTCAGATAAGCTTTATTTGTTAGATCACAAAACTGTGCATGTGTGCTTGTGTGTGTGTGTGTGTGTGTGTGTGTTTCACTTTATATCCTAGGATGGCCTGAAACAGTCTTAGGTTCCTCCAGCCTTGTGCATGTGTCCTTGGAATTTAGATCTGAAGCAATACCTAATATGTCTATATAACTAGAAGCTGTTTTTAATTTAAAATATTTTATTTTTTCTTATGCAACAGTTCTTAGTATATGTAGCTCTGGGACCACAAAGACCAATAAATCTCTATCCAGGATTCATCACAGGGAAAAGAAAACATCCAACTGCCCCAATGCATGCTAAAAACAATCAACAGCAACACTGCAAAGATAGGAGTTTGGGTGGTTACTCATAATGCAACCTTTTGTAAATATGAGTTACTGCTCAGTGTCTATCAACTCTTAGGTCACACCTTCTTTGTTACTCCAAGTGTTTTCCCCTTCATGACTTGTAACATGAGCTGTATTATAGGCATCAGTTGATAGAGCAAGTGCCCTGCTAAGAATCACATGACAAAGAAGTTCTGTAACTCGCCTAGTACTCACAGCTTCTTACATCAAAATGAGAGCAATTTATTTACTATGAGAATGTTTACATCGATTATCTCTGTAGAGAAGTAGAGAGGACAACAACCTTAGGTTCTTACTGTCTGTGAGAAATTCTGCAGTGAAAAGTGTGGCTATGGAATATGTGGATACCCGTCACCCAAGACAACAATAGGGCAGGTGTTTCAAAGCCTAGATCATTTCTTCACTGTCTCTTTTTCTTGTCATCACTGTGATCAAATTCCTCAAAAGAGATGCCATAAAGAGGGAAGACTTATTATTGACTCATAGTGTCAGATGGCTAAGTAAATTGTGGCAGAGACGGAGTGAGTCAGGAAGCAGAACAATTCACATCACAGTGGGCTAGGAAACAGAAAATCGCTTCCGGTGCTCAGCTGCCTTTCTTTTCTCCCCTCTGCTTTTGTTCTCCTTGAATTCCCAGCACATAAAATCATGCTGCTTACATACTGTGTGGCTATTTTCCCAACAGTGGATCCTACTGGGAATGTCTTCTCTCTGTACACAGAAGTATGCCTCAATGTCTTCTGCAATTCCAAATCTGGTCAATTAAATAATGCACATGAAACATCACAACTTTGAGCTCTCAGAGTCAGTCTTCTCCTTCTTCCCTACTCTTTTCCATTCATCGGGCAAATAATAGATTTACTGTCCTTTTTATAGTTTTGTCAGTAATATTTTAATGAACCAACAAGAAAGAAAAAAAAATGGGCCATCACTGGACTCCAGCTTTTCCTTAAAGTTACAGACTCTGTGAAATTTGAGAGTGCAGAATAGGGTGGAGTCCAGGGTAAGTGGAAAAAGCCAGGCTTCTCAGTTCTCAGCACAGAATAAAAGAACACAGCAAATGTATGTAGTGATATTTTGTTTGTGATCTAACAAATAAAGCTTGCCTGAAGATTAGAGTGTGGAGCCAACCACTAGTTAGTCATAGAGGGCAAGCAGTGGTGATGACAGACACCTTTAATCCCAGCACTTGGGAGACAACAGCAGAGGAATATCTGTGAGTTCAAGGCCAGCCTGGGCTACACAAGATTAATTAAATCACAAAGAGAAACAGAGTTAGGCAGTGGTGGCTCACACACTTAGTCCAAGCACTTGGGAGTCACAAATCTTTAATACTAGCACTAGGGAGGTGGAGACAGGAAGGGATACGCCTGGGCAGAGAGAAGATATGTGCTCAAAGCATTAAGTCTGAGGATTTTTAGAGACAGAATCTTGCCCCCTTGGTTCTGAGGATTTTATAAGGGTAAGACCTAGTGGCTGACTACTCTGCTCCTTTGACCTTGCAGCCTTCATCCCCTAGTATCTGACTCTGGATTTTTATTTTTAAGACCAACTAGAATTCGAGCTAAAGATGCATCTAAAAGAACAGTATCCAGGCAGACAGGAAGAGGGTAGCTCAAAGCCAACCTAGGCTACAGTGTGGCATTGTGTCTCAAAACTGAAGATTCTACTGTGTCTAGTCACTAATTTGAAAGGTCCATGAGCTCATGTCCAATCTTACCAAAGTCTACACATTAGCCTCCAGTACTTGCCGTTTGCCAAATACTTCTATGTTTGTTTTTATTAGAGGACAATTTACTCTGTTCTGGCTGGTATGAAGATTTTTTTTACCTTTCTAATATCAAAATGTTCTAAAAATTATTACAAATGCCTCTACAAAATGTATATTGGTTATGGAATCTTAGAAAGTTGGTAAAATAAACTGATTGGATTTATTACTACACCAGGAGACAATTAATTCAATGAGAGAGAGAGGGAGAGAGAGAGAGAGAGAGAGAGAGAGAGAGAGTCTTATCTCAGTCATTCCAGTGACCTGCAGAACTCTCACTGGGCTCTGCCTCTTAAAGTTTTTATATTCTTTCTCAGTTGTTCTCAAGGTCCTAATGCTGGACCCTTTAATACAGTTCTTCATGCTGTGGTGACCCCAATCATAAAATTATTTCATTGTAGCTTCATAACTGTAATTTACTATTGTCATGATATTATAATATAAATATTCAATATACAGGATATCAATCCCCAAAGAGTCTCAACCCAGAGGTTGAGAATCACTATTCTAGTGTCTCTCAATAACACCAAGCTGAAGACCCAGCTTTTAATACTTGAGCTTGAGGGAAAATCAAGATCTAAATCCTGGTAAAGGCTCAATTCACCAGATTTTAGCTTTGATCATACCTTTTTATCCCTACATGCTATTCTCATTGTCAGAGGTCTGAGTCTTAGTTTTCTTTTCTTTTAACACCTACAAATGTCACTAGAAATGAGTCATATGTAGTCCACATCATAACAGCCCCACATTTATATTAAGTCATGTGTCAGATTACTCAAATAAATACTTGTAGGCAAAAGAAAAAATTGTGGTCATACAGGAAAATATTTTATATGTGGACACAAACATATAGTAATGTACATGCCTCTGGCAGAAGTTATATTGCTACCATGTGTAAATATCAAGAACTAATATATTTTGTATAACATGCCAGTGGCTATAAATAGACATGAGAATCCTTTCTAATAATAAGAATTGTAAATGTCTCAACATTAGGCATTCTGAAGAGAAAGTATGACAGTCCTAGACTTGGCTCTAAATATCTACAAGATATGTGTTTGTAAAAGTGTCATAGCCACTCACATAATGTTAAAAAATGATGCTGAACAAATTCCTGTAAGTGGAGGAGAAAGAAAACTAGGTGTATTTGTTGTTACAAAAGTCTAAAGCAGCTTAGAAATTGCTGAGTAGAATGAAGCTCAATGGAGCTGGTTGTTTGCAATGTTCATTCCGTGCAGAGACTGAGCTTTCTGCATAACATGTTTAGATTCATTTTCCTTTACTACTGACTTCCCATCTGGCGCCAACTACAGTTCTACTCTCTGGTTCTGACCTGTTTACTTTTTTTTTCTTTTAAAGATTCTACATATATCAATGAGATCATACAGGATAAATTTTATGTTGATGACTTAGATCACTTTAAATCTTTAGAAGAGAAACTTGAACAATACTTTTGATATGGAAAATTAAAGATTTGATAACTGGCCGGGCGATGGTGGCGCACGCCTTTAATCCCAGCACTCGGGAGGCAGAGGCAGACAGATCTCTGTGAGTTCGAGACTAGCCTGGTCTACAGAGCGAGTTCCAGGACAGGCCCCAAAGCTACAGAGAAACCCTGTCTCGAAAAACCAAAAAAAAAAAAAAAAAAAAAAAAAAAGATTTGATAACTGACTATTCCAAGTGTTAGTACATTAAAAAGTGGTAGCAAAATATTAACATATATGGATAGTATTCCACGTGCCATATTTCTTTCTGCTAACACTGACTTACCCCAGGTTCTTGCAGGGATTTCACTCCATTAAATCTGTTCAAGTCACTGTACCTAAGTGATTTCTCTGACTACACTGTACATAGACAACCCTCCCCATATTTTGTCACTTTCATCTTTGTACCTTTGGTTGCTGTTGTTTTCATTCAGAAAAGAAAAGTTTGTGTATGACTCTAATTATTCAATTTTATACAAACTCACAGATGCATGCATTTCTGTTAAATTCAATATGTAGATATGCATATTCTCTCAAGAGTAAATATGCCCAATCCTGACTTTCATCAATAAGTAGTGTTTATAGCTGCTTATTAGTAGCATCATTCTAGAATCCTGAAACAATATTGTATTTCTGTATTTTTATAGGCAACTAGATGCATCTATTTATATGAGCATAACATGACGATCTTGTTTCATTTAAAGTCCAGGAAATTAACTTGTGAAGGATATAGTTTTATTTTATTTCTAATTTATTACTAGTATTACCTATCTGTCTGTCTATCTGTCTGTCTATCTATCTATCTATCTATCTATCTATCTATCTATCTATCTATCTATCTATCTGTCTATCTATCTATGTATCATCTATCTACAACAAATATCTCTATCTACTCATTTGTCTTTTTTCCTTCCTTCCTTTCTTTCTTCTTTCTTTCTTTGTAAAATTTACTATAATTAACAGAATATTCTTGAATTCAAAGCAATCTTCTTACACCTCTGTACTTTTAATCACCGGGGACACACATGTGCCACCACACTCTGTAATAGAATTGTGTATATTTGTTCTTGCTGTAGTTTTCTTTGTTCGTATCTGTTTCTTTCCCTTTGCTCTTGAAAATTATATTTTATACACATTTATATATAAACTATGATGTGGAAATTATTAATTATATTTGTCATTTTATATTACGTTATATTATTTAATAACTTCTAGGTTATGAAAATTTTCATATTAAAGAACTCTGTGCATTTTAATAGCAGGAGTAACATGTTAAAAATACTTAAATCACACAAAACATATGTGCAATAAGATAAACCATAATGTCAAAAATTATTTGACATAGTAATAAAAAAATTGAGATTCATGAATAGGAAAGACCATTACTATCATTTGAAATTTACAGAAATAACACACAGTGCATTAGAGGAAAATTTTGTCTTAACTGTATTGCATCCTGTACCTGTGAACATATGAACTCCAGATCGCATCTGGACCACCTCAAAGAGTGATAAGAATGATGAAAGGATAATCTAACATTTCTGGCATTTAAGACTTGGGGATGGAACAAACAAATGGATCATCATTTCTTAACAAGTTTTTTAAGGATGCCAATACTGTTGCTCCTAATAGCACAGGTGGAGAGCTGCTGGCCTAGAGCAGTCTCCATTCAGCACATAGCAGGATACTGTAGTGCATCCAACACTTGACTCTTTAGAAAAGTAGGTTCCTACTGTAGAGGGCGAGGTAATCAGTCCCTGCACTCCTTCCTTCATACAGGAAGGAGTAATAAGTGCCATTCTTTCAATATGATTCTGCATGTATGGACATGGTCACATGAACTTATCAGACATTCTAATTGTGATGTTTATTTTCATTAAGTTTATGCAAATTTATTTCATTTCTGCTTTAAAAAATTATGCACAGAAACAGAAAGAAAAAGTAAAAGATAGAAACCTAACCAAGGCTGATCATGCCAGAGCTCAGCAGTCATTTATTTGGTGATAATCTACATCTAGACCTTGATAATAGTGATTATTTTCAACACTTACTATTTTTACAGCCATTTAAAGGTTATTTGGGACCGTATAGCATTTTAATTTTTTTCATAGAGGACTTATATTCACCTTTTAAAAATTAATCGAGGGTTTGTAAAGACAGCTCAGTGGAAAAATGATTCTCATGCAAACATGACCACTACAGTTCAGATTCCTGGAACTCGTATAAAAACCAAGAAAGCACGGTGGCTACCTATCATTGTAGTACTCAGGAGGCTGAGGCTAAAGATCCCTGGACTAGCCAACCCATACTCAATTTAAAAGAAGAATGAAGGAGGAGGAGGAGGAGGAGGAGGAGGAGGAGGAGGAAGAAGAAGAAGAAGAAGAAGAAGAAGAAGAAGAAGAAGAAGAAGAAGAAGAAGAAGAAGAAGAAGAAGAAGAAGAAATAAAGAAGAGATAAAAGGGAGGCAGCCAACATCAATATAAATCTAAAATATGTTCTCAGGAGTAGAATTACTGACCCTTAATAGTAGCTCTACTTATACAGTAAGAACACACTCTTTTCTATAACGGCTATAATCACTTTTTCACCATTGATGTGCATAAGCTCCCTTTGTTCCAGATCTTCATTAATACTGTGTCTTGTGTCCAGTAACAGGCATCTCAGCAGAGGTGTGGCGTCTCCTCCCTTTAGTTTGGACTTGCATGACTTGGTTTCTATAAATGTTGACCTTTGATCATCTACTTTTAGTCAGTATGATGTCTTCCATTTAGAAATGTCCTTTCACATACTTTGAATAGTTCTAAAACTGTATTTTCTTGCTTGAGTTTTTGAGTATTTTGATATCTCGCTTTTAATATGAATTTTAAAATATTTTGTGCCATTCCATAAGAAATCTCTCCATACTGTTGGTGGTTTCCTTTGCTCCACAGAAAGTTTTCAGTTTTAGTCCATCTGTAAAAGTTGTTTCTATCACTAGCAGACAATTTGAAAACTCATTACTCTCTATAGACTAAGAGCTGCAAAATGTTAGCATTGTGATAAATTTGCATGCCCATTAGTGAACAGAAGCCCCAGATGCCCTCTGGGCAAACACTGATGTCATGAGTTCACATTTCAGCACCTATGGGAGCATACTTACAGACAGAAGAAAACCAAGCTTTGATTTATTGGAAAATTGGAGTTCTGAAGAAAAGTCTAGCTTTCATCACTGAATATATTTTGATAGGACATACAAGCAAAAGGAATCTACTATACTCTGACAAATAGAGAAGGGGGAGAGAGAAAAAGAGAAAGAAAGAAAGAAAGAAAGAAAGAAAGAAAGAAAGAAAGAAAGAAAGAAGACTATATATTTAAAATCGTGTGCATGAATTTATTTGCTTAGCTAAAGTTGTAAAAAACTAAGAATAAAAGAGAATGGAAAGAAACATTTAAACACCCTTCTGTCATACCTGCTAAATCATATGTAAAGGAAATGACTTAAAGCTAAAGCCTTCTCTTTAGCCGCAAACAATCTGTCAGAAGCTGAGTTGTACAATAAGTGAAGCTTGTAATTGCGGGAAAAAAAAATATTTGCTTTTTATTACAAAATCAAATCCAGTGAGGATGGCTTAGTGAATACTTCATAGTTGTGCAGTTGTTATTCAAAGAGCTATAGTGAGCCGGGCGGTGGTGGCGCACGCCTTTAATCCCAGCACTCGGGAGGCAGAGGCAGGCGGATCTCTGTAAGTTCGAGGCCAGCGTGGTCTACAAGAGCTAGTTCCAGGACAGGAACCAAAAGCTACGGAGAAACACTGTCTCAAAAAATCAAAAAAAGATAAAGAGCTTGTGAATTAGATTATTTTTGAGGTCATGTGGAAGAGAAAATTTCTCACACACTCAACTGGGCTTGGTCAGATTTTGTAAAGCTGTTAGTTGAACTTCAAAAACTGTGAGCTGGTTGACTCAGTCTTTATTTATTTAATTTGTCACCCAAAGAATTTCCTCAGACTCCAAAATATTTAAGCTTGAAATTAAGAAAAGGGAGGGAGGGAGGGAGGGAGGGAGGGAGGGAGGGAGAGAGAGAGAGAGAGAGAGAGAGAGAGAGAGAGAGGTATTGTTAGGTATATAGCGGTAAACATGCAGCTGCTGGGCATTTAATTCTGGTCTTACATTTATTTGATGTGACAACTCTCGGCAAGATACCTAATGTGCTTGTGTGTCGGGTCCTTGTCTGTGAAATTGTCTGGGGTTGCACTAATGCCTACTTTTAGTGTCGCTTCAGGATTAAATGGAGTCGTCGAAAGTGCTCGGAAGGATGCACGCCCATTGTTAACCTGGTAATTTTATTAAAATCTGAAAATCAGTATTGCCACAATTACAATAAAAGTGCAAGAACTTCTGTAAAAAAAAGAGCTATAGTGAAAGTGACTATATTAATTGAACAATCATTACTGGTGTTCATTGTATCCCTTCAGTGAATCAGGTCCTATGTAACACTGTTAGCAATATTCCAAAATAATACTCCAGTTGAAAAATAAGGAAAATTCGGGATCAACCTACCCCTGGATCCAGCAATACCACTCTTGGGAATATACCCAAGAGAGGCCCTATCATACAACAAAAGTATATGCTCTACGATGTTCATAGCAGCATTGTTTGTGATAGCCAGAACCTGGAAACAACCTAGATGCCCTTCAATGGAAGAATGGATGAAGAAAGTATGGAATATATACATATTAGAGTACTACTCAGCAATAAAAAACAAGGACTTCTTGAATTTTGCATGCAAATGGATGGAAATAGAAAACACTATCCTGAGTGAGGTAAGCCAGACCCAAAAAGAGCAACCTGGGATGTACTCACTCATATTTGGTTTCTAGCCATAAACCAAGGACATTGAGCCTATAATTAGTGATACTAGAGAAGCTAAATAAGGAGAACCCAAAGAAAAACATATAGGCATCCTCCTGAATATTAACCTTCAGCAGGTGATGAAAGGAGACAGAGACAGAGACCCACATTGGAGCACCGGACTGAAATCTCAAGGTCCAAATCAGGAGCAGAAGGAGAGAGAGCATGAGCAAGGAACTCAGGACCGCAAGGGGTGCATCCACACACTGAGACAATGGGGATGTTCTACTGGGAACTCACCAAGGCCACCTGGCCTGGGTCTGGAAAAGCCTGGGATAAAACCGGACTCTCTGAACATAGCAGACAATGAGGACTAATGAGAACTCAAGAACAATGGCAATGGGTTTCTGATCCTACTGCATGCACTGGCTTTGTGGGAGCCTAGGCAGTTTGGATGCTCAACTTACTAGACCTGGATGGAGGTGGGGGTTCCTTGGACCTCCCACAGGACAGGGAACCCTGATTGCTTTTCGGGCTGGGTGGGGACTTAATTGGGAGAGGGGGAGGGAAATGGGAGGCGGTGGCGGGGAAGAGACAGAAATCTTTAATAAATAAATAAATCTATAAAAAAAAGAAAAATAAGGAAAATAAGCTTTAAATATCTAAAGATTTAAGAAGAATCTTAGATGTAGAAATATCCCTCATGCTTGCCATAATCTTTCATTCTATTTCTCTTGTTCCTACTTTCTGGATTCATATGCGGTGACACTGTTGTCTTTCATGTCAATCACACAAGCCTTGGGAGCTTCATCAATTCAAAGTGATGAACACCCCAAATCCAGGCTTAGGAAACCAATACATTGGTTATGACTGTATTTCAAGTCAAGTAGTCTAACTTCAGGACCCAGTAGTTTCAGACTATCGTAGTCTATCTAACCTCAAATATATTGTACATGTTTAAAGGAAATGCAGAAAGCATAATTTGCAATGTTTTTTTAAACATTTTTTTTTTATTTTTCCAGTCAAATATTTAAACTTCCTTCCCTCCTCCCAATACCCTCCTGCTCCCCCACACTACCTCTTCCCTCTCCCTCCCTGCTTGAGAGAGGGCAGGGAACCTTGCTCTGTGGGAAGTCCAAGGCCCTGCCCCCCACATCCAGGCCTAGGGAGCTGTGCATCCAAATAGAGTAGGGTCCCCAAAAGCCAGAACATCCCATACAAACAAGTCCCAGTGCCTTTATCAGTGGCTTCTCAGTCAGCCCCCACTGTCAGCCACAATCAGTGAGTCCAGTTTGATCACATGCTCATTCAGACCCGGTCCAGCTGGATTTGGTGAGCTCCCATTAGAGCAGGCACACTGCCTCAGTTGGTGAACCAACCTCTCGCGGTCCTGATTTCCTTGCTCCTTTTCTCCCTCCTTCTGCCTTTCAACTAGACCTTGGGAGCTCAGTTCGTTGATCTGATGAGGGTCTCTGTCTCTATCTCCATCTGTCACCGGATGAAGATTCTCAACTTATTTATGTTGTTTTATTTCTAATCATATCTGGAAATATAACAGCTGTGAGGAAGGAAAAATTCAAACAGCATGAAGGCAAACTGATCAAACTTATTTGGGACATTTATATCTTTATCATAATGTATGCTATAATTAACTTTAAATGTATTTTAAATAGCCAATATAATGAAAAGAAAACATTTCCAACATCATTGTAACCCAAGAGTTTAAATTCACAGAGAATAGTGGAACCAATAATAAGCAAAAGTGGCAAAAAATATTTAGTACCAGTCCAGAAATTATTAGAAATAATTTCCCAATCTTAAACCCAAATTAATTTAGTTGAACTCCTGCTTCCATGTTAAATATAAAATTTGAATATTCAACACAATCCAGTCAAAGATAGACTAGTTTAATATTTACATGCTGCAGAATAACAACAGGAAACCAGAAAAAGCCTTTGTATTCCATACTTAACCCTTTTACTTCTGTACTAACAGAAGCTTTTGTACGTGTCTTAAAACACTGCAGTCTCTACTATACGACCCTCATGACTCTGAGCCATGAGGTGTCTTGGCATAATGTGAAATGAGAGCAAACACAGTGCAAAAGCTGCAGGCTAGTTAGGTTATGATGTGGAGACTAGTGTTGACAGACGCCTCAGATTCGTTAAGCATTTGGTTTCATATTAAAATTTGATTGTTGTGTGTTAAGAAACATTTACCATTGCAAGTTTGGGGTTCCCTAAATTGTCACCCCCACATGGAATTCAATCTAATGAGTTTAGATCTGCAAAACAGTGTTCTATACATCACAAGAGGATGATATAGTTGGTTTTGTTTTTTTGTTTTGTTTTGGTTTTTTTTTTTTAGTTGTTTGTTTGCTTCAGGCTTTTGGCAAAAATGGTGACAAGTTAATACTTTGAAGTGATGAGGATTCTAAGGCACTTATGACTGTCATGACACACAACAATGCCTGCACCAAAGTAAAAGGAATATAAATCAGAAATTAGGCTCAAGAGAAACAGAATTAAAAGGTCATTTCAAACATGAGGGATATTCAATTTTATGATGAAGGAATGGAATTCAGGTAATGATAAGGAGCATAGGAATTTAGGAAAGAAAGCCTTGAAATTTTCAATTTTTTAAATAATAATATCATATGTATTCATTGAAAAATTCATATATATGATGCATTTTATCTTAGCCACTGTTCACTCCCCATACAACTAACTCCTCCTAAGATATTTCAAATTGTCTCCCACCCACTTCATGAAATGTTGTTGTTAATCACCCACTGAGTCCAGTTAGTGCTGGTCATGCATGAACTGGTAAGGGCCCATCCACAAGGTCACAGGCAACCATACATTTAAAGAAAAGTGAGTCTCTCTCCATCAGCATGCTTCCACTAAGATCAGGAACAGAACAAAGGTGTCACCTTCTCGATTAATATCCTGTACGTTGTTTGGAGTCTTAGCCAGAGCAGTAAGACAAGGGAATGAAATAAGAGGGACACAAATGGTATGTTAGAATCAAGATATTACTATTTGCAGATGATTTGACCAGTTGCACAAAAGATCCCAAAGACTACACTAAATAAATAAATAAATCTTAGATTTGCTGAATTGTAGCTTTTAAATGCCTATTATTCGAAACTGTTTTATCTATATGGAGGCCATCAATAAGCTCTTAAAAAAACAAATAACATTGTATGAGTATGTAATCAAAGGTATTTTTACCATTACATTCATGAATTCCCAGCTGTGGTTGCCTACACAATGTTAGTTGATAAAGCCAGTCAGTATTTTAACATAGAGGAAGAAAGGATCAATGAGCCCTTCCATCAGCAGAGAAGCTAGGGATGGTTGATAGATTCTGGAGTAGAAAGTGTTGGTCTTCCAAAGATGTATCCTGGTAGGTTGTTCATAAATAAATTGGCCTACACCCAGAAATACGTGGACAGCACAAATTACAGATAATGGGTTATTAAGTTACAATGTAAGAGGATGTGGAATTGTGACTGGGTAAGAAGGTGTGTGTGTACTAAGTTTAAAACTGCACAAAATAGGAAAATATGGAAAATGTGCATTTTATGTATTTCTATTTTATTTTATTTTACTTTTTGATTGTGTGTTGTTCTACAAGATGTGCTCATAGTGTCAAAATGCTGGAGCATAAAATTTTCGTGAACTTTTTATTAAGGATTCTATTTTATGAGGCAGAGTCTGATGATGGCATGAAGGAAAGCTTCCCCGCCCCCAATTCAGTTTCATTTATTTATTTTTAAATGTTCTTCAAAATTCTAGAATTCGATCTCCTGCAATTTTATTTAAATATTTCAAGAGTTGGTGGAAACTTTTTCTTGATATTCTGTTTGTCCTGAAATTTGCAGGAAAGTTTAGAGGAGAAAATATGGGCTGCCAATAAACTAAATCTCTTATATAGTAGAACTTCTCATAGCATTTAATTTAGTGGGAATTGAGGTAGATTTTTTTCCGAAAAAGCTGTAAGAAACCTTTATAAATAATTTTCTTTTCCATTTATTTTAAGATAACTGAGTGTGTACAACCAACAATAGGTTAATATTAAACCCGATTTTTTCACTATTCAGTACAAAGATAAGTAAACATCCATAGGCCAGTTCACTTAATTACAACTATAAACTCTTTGTAAATTTGATTGTGTTGTCTCCAATGACTATTGACTGTGTGTGTGTGTGTATATATATATATATATATATATATATATATATATATATATATAGAGAGAGAGAGAGAGAGAGAGAGAGCATTATCTGATCTTAAAGCTGCTGTGACTCACAATTGCTTACAAGTTCAGGGGCTCTGACTCTGTCTTCTTGCCTTCTAGAAAAAAAAATTGCACCCACGTGTAGCACCCACACACACAGATGCATATGCACACGCATAATTAAGAGGTGAAAATAATCTTTTTAAATGATAAAACAAGATAAGTCTAAGTATGACGAAGGATAATCCTACTTTGGGAAAAAATGATGTGTTGAGTGAGAGGGAGAATAATTTACATTACAAAGCCTCCAGGGAATGGAAAAAAGAGATTCAATCTACCAAATTTCTCAATTGTGAAGGGTAGTGAATGCGAACGAGGAAAACGAACCGAACAAGAGCAAATCTCCCAAACATGTTGCACTGCTGCATTGACTAACACCTCTTGCTATACTGGCATGCAAGGCAACTGTGTGACGTTAGGTACAAAAGCAATCAAGGCGAGTGAATGCACCTCATTTTTTAAACGAGAAGAGGTGTATACAGAGAGATGAGGGAAAATGTGTCTTTCTTGTTCCTACTTACATTTTACATTAGGATAGAATTTCTCATTACTGTGCTTTCCACTTCATGAATAGTCATTAACATGAAGCATGAGAAGGCAGAAATACCTTTGAGTAAGAAAAGGGCTTCTGAAATTTGACAAAGAAATGGCCCTTGCCTTTGACTCCATCTATTAAGGAGTGGCTTTGTTATCTATATCCCAATGATTATAATTGCTTTCCCCTTGCTCCAATCAATACACAGGAGAACATTGTAAAGAGTGAAAAAGTTTGTTGCTTCACATTTTTTTTCTTTCTTTCTCTACTATCCATCCCTTTGCAATTCTCTAATACCTTTTGTTCTGGTTCTTTTTGCTGCTAATTCTTGATGAACATGTGAAAAAGTCCATATCACACATTATAGGCTACACTGTCTTCCAGTTTTTCCTCCAAATGAATTAGACCGTTATTTCTAAACATGACCAAATTCAAATACTCAAGACACAGCAGATGTATGCAAATTATTTGCGGAAACATTATGGTCCCCTGTAAAGGAAGGCTGCTTGTTCATTCCTGGGTGCCCAGACCTGAAATAATCACACTGAAATTATATTATTACAACACTGCTTGACCTATTATCTTATGCATATTTCTAGTTAGCTCTTATATTCTAAATTAACATATCTCCATTACTCTGTGCATCGCTACAAGGTTGTGGCCTACAGGCAAAGTTCTGGGGGGCTACAGCGGTGACATCTGTCTCTTGTGGCAGCTCTATGCCTTCTGTCTGACTCCACCTACTCTCTCAATCTATATATTTATATCTTCCATCCTGGCTACAATCTGCCCTGCTATAGGCTGGAGCAGCTTTTTTTTTTTATTAACCAATGGTAGTATAACATATTCATAGCATACAAACAGGAATTCCTCATCACCTCTCCATTTCTGTCTTAATAAAAAGGAAGGTTTTAACTTTAACATAGCAAGATTACATACAACAAAATAATTATCAAGCAAGAATTATAGTTGCAATATTTATATCTACTTTATCTTTTATCATAACTAAGGATAATACAATTATAACTATCTATTTTTCAACTCCATCAAAGACTCAAGAAGGATATAAGATTACATAAGTAAACAGAAAGTGCATTGTAAGCAGCTTCCAAAACTCTAGCATTGACAGAGACATCTTGCTGTCTGGGCAGTCACCCAAACTTCTGTAACATTTCGGCACCAGTCTTCAGCATATAGGCTGATAGTATCCTGCAGGCCTTTCCATGAAGCAGGATTACAAAGGCAATCCCTCCTATATTGGCAGTTTATCAGTCACTTTCTTCTGTGTTTTGCAGAATGTCTGGCAGACTCTTTTATGAAGAAGGAGCCCTGAAGGACCATCTCAATTTTAGGCAACTTCAGAAGTCATTTTCCTGTAGGTCCTGCATTTCCAGTTCATATAGCATAACCTCTCTCTCTCTCTCTCTCTGTCTCTCTCTCTTTCTCTCTCTCTCTCTGTGTGTGTGTGTGTGTGTGTGTGTGTGTGTGAGGTGGGTATATACAAGTAGATATGATGGGAATATAGTACTTGTGGAGTCAAAGAACTGAATCCCCATGGATTCGAAGTGAGAGCCATTTGTGAGTTACCTGATTACTCGATGAGGGTGTTAAATCAAACTCAAAATCACTGGAGTAGAATACCATGTGTACATTTTGAATATTTATATATTTATTCATTATATATTGATTAAACAGGTTCTCTTAACCTCTTAATCAAGTCCCCCCTTCCCTGTATTTGGTAACCGCAAAAACTTCTCTGTAGCCTGCATATTACACATTATTCATGTTAAATATGACTGATTTAGCTATAGTATTATTTTACGATTCTTCCTATCACCCATAATTCATAAAAGCCATTGACTGCAAATATACTTGTTCAAGATCAAGTTCATTTTTCAACTTTATTTTATGCATAGTTTTGTGTGTAAATGTCTGTGTGTGAGAGAGGAAATGGGGAAAGTTTAGGGGGCATATACATGCCATGACCTATAGAGATCAAAGGACAACCTTGGGGTTCATTCTCTTCTTCCAATTTTATGTAAGATTCCCGAACTCAAGGTCATCAGGCTTGTGAAAAATCACCTTTATCTGCTGAGTCATCTTCCCAGCTCAAACAAGTTTTTGTTTTAGGATCAAAACTATACCCTTGAGATGTTCCAGTCCTCCAAGAGGAGGCACATAATCATCAGTGATGAATTTTATTGTTAAACAGACTTCTACTTTTGAACAGAGATTGGCAATATTTTCCTCTGAGTTTGGCAAACAGCTAATGCTAGAATTTGAATATACCTCGTTTATTAGATGTCAGTTCTGTGTAATGAGAAGATACACCTTGTTGATTATTATGTAATCTTGCAGGAAGGAACACTGGAGACAGGAAGATGGCTCGTTGTTGAAGAGTGCTTTCTGTGCACACACAAGGGGTTGAGCTTGGATTCCAGCACCCTTGTAAAAAAACTGGGTGTGGCTGGGTAGACACCTGCATGCCAGAACCAGGGAGTTACAGAGACAGGAAAATTTCTGGAGCTAGTAAGCTACAGATTAAATAAATGGCAGTGTTCCAAAGGAGTTCAGATGGAGAGTGTAATGAGAAGATACACCATTCACACACACACATACACACACACACACACACACACACAAGTTTAAAACTGAAAATAAATAGAAATAAAAAGGAAGAGCTGATATTAATCTTATTAGTAATAATTTTCAGAAATATTTTTCATTACTACACATTTTAAATGCAGAAACTAAATTAAAGAAAGATATCTGAAACCAAAATATTCGGGAGTGAGGGTGAGACATGGATAAATGTCAAAAGGCAGCTTTACTTCCTGTATAATTAAATCACTAACCTTGAACAAACAGTAAATGTAATTTAAATAATTTATTTTAAAATTAGCATTATGTATATCTTTGTTACACAAATTTATGGAATAATATGTCATTTTATACATTTGATACATGAATCCAATGCGTAATGACAACTGACACAAGTTAATGCTCTCTTGTTCTTACATATTTGAAAATTTTTTGATTGACGTGACATAATTTTGCTATAATAATTTAAATTTGAAACCATTACACCATTCTTCATTTTTTAAGGATAAAGAAATTTGAAAATAGTCTCTAATGCATCATCATTACTTTTGGAAATAGATAACCCAAAGATTTAATGTGTAAGACTTTCTTAAGCTACATTATCTTTAGCTCATCTGCAATGTGTCACATTGTGCCTTAGGCATCCAGTGGAATCTGCACATTGAACTCTGCCACCAGAAAGACACATACTAGTTATCTACTGGCTTCCCGTGCCATCTGTCAAAGCAAGAAGAGTTCTAATGTCTGTCTATCAGCACTGGTGTGTCAGTCAGGGGAACCCACCAAGCCATGACTACGCTTTAGTGTTCTTTTGGATCCATTGAAAGCATGTGAGTGGAAATCATGCTGAGGGGTGCAGCAGACCCTTTATACTCAGAATCTATTTAGAACTATGTCAGGGCCATTATCTGTTCCTTTACTCAAAGCATATTGGCTACAAGCTGTAAACAAGCCAAATCAAGAATCATTCACTGTTTTGATGTTGTCCTATCTATTAAAACTTTGATAGTGCTGCACTCACTCTGGAAGACAGAAGCTTACAGTTTCTTTTTGCTTTGAAATATGTTTAATATGAAATGCATCGTGATAATCAATTGCTAGTCCTGGAAAGTAACACACAAAATCCCCAAATGTGCTACCGAGATCTAGTAGGCCTATATTCAAAAATAGTTAATAATGTGTTCAAACAAAACAGTTTTACGTGAATGCTCATGACAATTTGTCTGAAGATTTCAAGAAAACACAAATAAGTCCATTCCCAAAAACTGATAAAGATACAAAGAAGGCAAAATTAATTCATGAGAAAGAGTATCATTTGCACATAAAATCAAGAATGGATGCTATATTCTAACCATGTGTAGGCATTGGAAGTATTTCACAAAAGATAAAATACCAGATACAGAGCTTCCTAACAGCTAGACAGGAAATGAATTAGTGGTTACCAAGTGTTGCTACAAGAGCCATGAGAAAAGATTCCATTGTAACAACACTTGCATCCTCTTGGATAATCATACAAGTCGGGATTAGAGGCACTAGTTCTACAGCACTGTGAATGCTCTCTCACTGTTGGCTTTTATGGTTGATGATGGTTAATTGTATGCTATCTGAATGTACCCTAAGCACAAATAACTGTGTGTGTGTGTTATGCCTGGGTTGGTAAAAATGATGCTTTCATCTCTATTAGAAGCATTCTTAGTTAGCACTGGGGCTACCAAGGTGTCACATGATGCACATAATTAAGCAGTGCCTATTAAATCAGTAACAGAGAAATTTATCTGAAACAAGAGATATTCCAAACACAGGCTTTGAGGCACCTGTATTCCTAGCAAGAGAATGTCACAGTACCAAAGTCAACCCTAACTCCTATGAAAGGGTGTTCATCCATGCATAGTTATTTTCCATTTGTTTAATAAAAGTAGTTTCTAGCTAAATAGAAGCAAGAGTTTAAGAAAATAACTATGGTTGGACAATCGGCCCAGCAGTTAAGAGCATAGATACAAGGGAAGTAGAAAAAGACAAGATCTCCTGAGTAAAATGAGAGCTTGGGGGCCTTGGGGGAGGGTTGAAATGGGGAGGCGAGGAGCTGGGAGGGGAGAAGCAGGGAGGGGAGCAGAGAGTAGAGCTCAATAAAAATCAATAAAAAGAGCACCTGTTACTCTTTAAAACGATACCCGTTTTACTCCCAGCACACATATAGCAGCTTGCAGCCATAGGTAACTCCTGTCTCAGGGGAACCAACACTCTATTTTGACCTCTGCAATCACCACACATGCACATGGTACACATACAT
Organism: Microtus pennsylvanicus; assembly: GCF_037038515.1. Classification (NCBI taxonomy): domain Eukaryota; kingdom Metazoa; phylum Chordata; class Mammalia; order Rodentia; family Cricetidae; genus Microtus; species Microtus pennsylvanicus. Next base: position 135,606,583 of record NC_134581.1, read on the forward strand.
ATATGTAGGCAACATTCATACCCAGGCAATAAGGAAATAAAGACATCTTAAAAAAATACAGAGAAAGCAGTAATGCATTTAATTGCATTTTTAATACTAGCAATATTGCTTATGTAATTATGATCTTAAACATAAATATGCATATAGATAATTCATAGATATATGTGTATTCATGAGTCCAATGAACTAGAATTAACATAATTTTGAAGATTCTTCCTAATATATGTATAAAAGTTCAAGTAGAAATATGGAAGCATCATACTATGGTATAAAATGAACAATATTTAAAATGTATTGTGTATTAGAACTTAAAGTGTTTAGGAAACACAGATATGAGCATACATACAATTCTGAGAAATATATGTGTGTGTATGTAATTTATCTCTATATTAATACTAGCATATCTAATTAATGATGAAACACTGAAATTAGTCCAGAAAACTAAAACAATCATATAATATTTGTCGTAAAATTTTGTTGAATATATGAGCAAAGAAACAAAGTTAGATGCTTTCCTTTTACTTTAACAAAGTCAAAATATGAAGAATAGTATTACTTATAACATTCAAAAATAAGACCTGCAAGACTGTAAGTAGATCCTCACAAACTAACAGAAAGGACCCAAAGCTGAAGATAGCACCTACACAGCCCATTGAATTATGGATATGATGAGCTGGTGTCTTTATAGAGCCCTTAGGCCTACATGTCAGCATCTCTAGTACAGGAAGGTACTCTGTATGCTATCCAAAGAGAAATGTAAACCCCGATATAACCCCAACCCTTTACATTGCTGTACTGCCTGTAAGATATGCTAGGAAAATAGTGGCACCAAGCTTGTAAGAGTTGCCAAGCAATGAGTGATTTAACTAAAGCCAACTTCCAGACATGGAACCCATACCAGACTCTACTTGTGTAACTGAGAGCCTGCACAAAAGAGCCTAGGAATCTATGGGAAAACTAAATAATACTGGTCTAAAAGAAGAAATCAGTGATAAAATGACTCCTATACTCATAGATCAGTGTCTTGTACATCTTTCATCAAAAAACTTCCTCCTGAAGCAGATAGAAACAAGTATAAAGACTCACAGACAATGCAGAAAGTAAGAGACCTTTGAATACTCAGCCTTAAATGGGATGTCTCCATGAAATTCTTACTCTCAGAGTTCAGGAAACCCTGCAAAAGAGAAAGCAGAAAGAGTGTAAGAGCCAGAGTGGATAAAAGACACCAAGATAACAAGGGAAGATGGGTCAAGGATAAAAACCCTTGTCACTTAAGAATGAGGTACCAGAGTTAGGACTCCCAGTACCTACATGTCATAGATTACTGTAATGCCAGCATGCAATAGACAGATACAAGAGATCCCCAGAGTAAGCGAACACACTATACCAGGCCAATCAACAAGTGAGAGACCATGAGTTAATGAAAAAGGTAGAGAGCCATACAATAACACTGCTGACATCAAACTCTGTTCTCTACATACACATGTAAACACAGGTGAGCATGTATCACATGTATGCAATGACACACCTACACACATGGTAAAGGGAAAAACTATTTCATGGTAGGGTGGACAGGGAACTAGAGGAGGTGATAAGGGAACATTTTAATCAAAACAAATGACATGCATATACAAAATTCTCAATCCTCAAAGAAAAAAATGATATTGGCATAAAAGATCTATTTTACATTTCACAACATGTGTTTTCATACTTCAGAAGCCATGATAATTAGAAATACTGAACGTTTTAAAAGAAATCAGAGTACATGGAAGACAAAGAACACTTTTGCTTCCAGGCAGAGAAGAAAGGAAAGATGTTGGGTGTCTGTGGAATGCAAGAAATACTCACAAGGAGGCTCGGCTTCAGAAATGAAATGCTGTAAGTTCTGGCTGTCACAGCTGCAGTAAAGTTGATGTCACACTGCTCATAGAGCAAAGTCCAGAACCGCATGAGTGATTCAGAAGCAAAGGAAAGGAAGACTTTAGCATAGTAACCACATCATGACAGTGTGTTTTAAGTGAGAATATGGGACATTGTTATAACCAGAAAAATACCATCTAGTCACAGAGTAGGCTGGCCAAAAATGATCTTTGGTTCAGGGACTAAGATAGAAAAATCAGTGAAGTAAGTTAATGTTTATATGTAAAGTTCACTATTGAATTCCAAACAGCCGGAAATTGACACTGTAGTTGAAAGACAGAGATACTTTAAAAAACCTAGCAGATTTAATGTTGAGATACGACATGTGGAAATCATTTCAATGCATCCTTAGATGTGTAGAATTTTTTTTTCATAGTGTGGTTTCTTAAAATTTTGGATTTGTGGTGGTGCATGCCTTTAATTACATCGCTTGGGAATAAGAGACAAGAGATATCTGAGATCTCTTGAGTTCCCAGCAGCCCTAGAGTGAGTGCCAGCATAGTCATGGTTACACAGAAGAACATAGCCTCTAAAAAAATATAAATAAATATAAAAAATTCTAGATTTGATTTTGATGAAATGTTATTAAAAGTAGAGTAACTAATGCAAAAATACCTTAACTGCTTTTAATATTCTGATCTTGGTGAAATGATATTATCTAGTATGTTAAAATTATTCTGTGTCAATACTGATTGTTATCACTGTTTAGAATACAATTGAATGTTATCTTGAAATAATTATAACTCATTAGTTGTTAAAGTAATTGACAAATAATGAATTCAAATAAACTTGAACTTCAGAGTCAGTTAAATATTGGATCAACAATGTTAAATATATAGTTCCAGTAGAAATATATAGCTATAATATTAGATAACTAATACAGTATTAACCTAATGACTTTTGTATTTCTTTTGGAGAAAATAAAGTTTCCATGGTATTTATTTATTTATTTTCATCTGGAAAATGTACATGATAATTGTGTACTGTGATGGTCAAAGTATACAAGATGCTACCACAGCTCTGAATGCTAGTCTGTGTGGTACATAAAAGGTAAGGTCATTTTCAATGATTTGCTTAATAATATTTATTTATTCTGTATATGTGCTTAGAGTATAATCAGTGGTGGAAGATCAAAGCTAAATTCCTACAAATATTTATGTATTAATTTAACACTCAGAATAAGGCTTATGAAATTGATTACATATGTGGAAGGACATTCAAATAATGAAGTAATATTTACAGATATAGACTGCAATGAAGATAATATATAAATATAGTCCAGATGTCTGCATGTAAAATCAAATGTGGTAAGATGGCACAATTTCTTTCTGGGATAATGGTGCAATATGCAATGTTTTTCTACTTACCTCTCAAAACACTGCATTGAAAAACATTGCAAGCACTTCCTCAGATATACATACATACATAAATGTAGCAAACAGCAGCACTCATGAAACCACAGCTATCATTTCTCTTTGGAAAACAAGTCTTGCTTTTGCACTGAGTGAGAATTTAAATTGAAATTTTCAAATGCTTCTGAAGCTTTTATGTTCTTGTATCATAGGTATAATTTATCTTAATGATGCAATTAGAATTTCAATCATTTAAAATTGAAAAACATAGGTAAAGAGAACTTTAGTATACAGGGTTGCTTCACGACAAATAATATTTTTTAAGTGGATGCTGTCAGGGAACATAAAGAGCAGGCAGCACCCGCAGACAGTCCCTCTCACAGAATTTCAAACCTTCAAGCAATAATGGTACAATGAACTTTGAAAGGCAACGTTTTTATGCCAACAACTGGGCCATGAATAAGGCAGGCCCATTATTAATCCTGGAAATGTTGAGTCTTCAGCACAGCACCAAGTGTTACAAAGCATGCTTTTAAATTCGCAGGGAAGTAGAGTATACTGAAAATGATGAGCTTTATCCCAGTTCACCTTGTCTAGCAGGTATGTGAAGATAAGGACCAAGCAAATGCCCAATTGAATAATAACAACCATGAATATCAACAATTCCAGTATCATTGTTTGATTATTGGTGATGAGATTATTTTAATAAGTGCACAGAGTTTCCCTGTCATGTGAGCTTTCAACCCACAGGGAGATAAACTATGATTATACGGAGAAGTTAATGAGACCATGATTCAGAAGCTGAAGTTATCCTTGAAAACCAAAGCCTTTTAAGGTGTGGTAAAAGGAGTACAATTTGAAAATTTACATAATTCATGTTTAGGTATAATTGAAAATATGCTACATGCAGGTAAGTGAGGAGGGAGTGACTATCACCCCTCATCACCAAAAGAAATTTCTCCTTCAATGGACAAAATTTTCCATTTGTGGTAATGGGCCAAATATTATGCAGGTATTGTTTTGGCAGTCATAGGTCTGATCTTTCCAGAGTGCAATGGCGATGTCCAGCCCAGAAGACCATCCTTTATGACACCCGACACTTTCTTCAGGAGCTTTTTTTGGAGAAAACCCTCAGACAACACTTGTGAAAGAGAAGAGCACAAATATTTTGACTTGTGATATATAACTTTCAGAGTTGTTGGAGAAAAGACTTATGTTGATGTATGCTACCAAGTGTTTGGTGGTTTACAAATACAGAATATATACGTAAACACTTAGAGGATAAAAAAAAAATCAATGATGCTAAGACTATGTGAGGGTCATTTAGAAAGACTGGACTTAGCAGGAAACACCTGATATTTTATTAGAATGCACTTGAGAAACTTCAGTACTAATAGATATGATCTAGTGACTAAACAGAAGAGTTGGTAAGTGGAGAGATGAACTGGCTACCACCATTTACTTTAGATTCTGTACTCCATTGCCTTGTTATACTTTTATACTTACATTTGCTAAATTTCAACTACATTTCAGAGGTTTAAATAATCACTTTCCTCAGGAAGACAGAGTAAAAAGTTAGAAAGTTAAAGGTCAGCATGAGATATGTGACATAACTCTGCTTCAAATAATAATTTTTTAAAAAGGCCTGGAATATAAATCAGGGCTAGAGCATGTACTTAGCATGTGCCAAGTCTTTGGTTCAATCTGAATTCTACAATAAATAAAGTAATTAATATTAGCTTTCCATTTTCTCTTTACTCAAGAACAAAAGCATATACCTTGAATGTCTGGATACATAATTTTAAGATGGAATATAGTAATTACAAGTAATAATTGTTGGTTAGTTTTATGATATGAACCTGATATGAACTAGAGTCACCTGGTAAAAATGACTATCCATCGAGGAATTGTTTTCATCAGGTTGGCTTTTAGACATTTCTGTGGGAGTATTTTCTAGACTAGAATTGATCTGTTAGAAATGATCTGGGAGGGTCTATCTCACTGTGGGTGCTGTCATTCCATGGCAAGTGACCTGGGCCATATGAGAAAGGAAACTAAACAAGTTATAGGGAGCTTTACCCTCTATTGCAGTTCTTGCCTCCATTTCCTGCCTTCAGTCTCTGTCCTGACTTCTGTCCACGATGGATTCTAAGATATGTGATGAAACTACAGATGCAAGCATCCCCAGCAGAATGTAAGAGATGGGAGAGAGAATCTCAGGAGTTGAAGATATGATAGGGGAAATAGCTTCATTGATCAAATTAAATGTTAAATCCTTAAATGTTAAATAAAAAAAATGCTTAACACAACATATCCAAGAAATCTGGGATACCATTAAAGAACCAAACCTAATAATAATAGGAATAGAAGAAAGAAAAGAATTCTAGTTCAAAGGTACAGAAAATATATTCAACAAAGTCAAAAATGAAAACTTTTCCAACCTCAAGTAGGGATGACTCTGAATGCACAAGAAGCTTACAGAATGCCAAATAAACTGGACCAGATAAAAAATGTCCCCATGCAGCCGGGCGGTGGTGGCTCACGCCTTTAATCCCAGCACTCGGGAGGCAGAGGCAGGCGGATATCTGTGAGTTCGAGGCCAGCCTAGTATACAAGAGCTAGATCCAGGACAGGAACCAAAAAGCTATGGAGAAACCCTGTCTCGAAAAATCCAAAAAAAAAAAAGAAAGAAAAGAAAAAAGTCTCCATGCCACACAATAATCAAAAGATAAACATACAGAATAAGGATGAGTATTAAGAGTTGCAAAGTAAAAAGGTCAAGTAACATATAAAGGCAGAATTACACCCGATTTCTCAATGTGGACTCTAAAAGCCAGAAGATACTAGACAGATGTTTTGCAGACAATAAGAGACCACAGATGCCAGCCAGGAGTACCATATCCAGCAATATTTTTTTACATGGAGCCAAAATTAAGTTTAGGACATTGATATTTTGGAGGTTAGAATAAGAGGTTAGATTTAAAATAAATTTAATAAACTTGAGGCTCTCTAAACTCAATAGATCATATAACTAGCAAAACTTTCAATGGCCATGGTCAGAGAAAACAAGATATTCCACAAAGAAACAGAATTAAATAATACCTATCCACAATTTCTGCCCTACAGAAAGTACAAAAAGGAAATTAGCTGTACCCACAAAAATACAGGCAATAGGTAATCTCATAGCAGCAAAATACAAAGAAGGGAAATACACATACAACACAACCAACAAAACCAAAAACAAGAGTAATTAATTATCACTGATCATTAATATCCCTTAATATCAAAGACTCAATTTGCCTTTAAAAAGACATAGGCTAACAAAATGGATACAAAAACAGGATTTATCCTTTTGTTGCATACAAGAAACACACCTCAACTTCAAAGATAGGCATTCCCCCGAAGTAAAAGGTTGGGAAAATATTTTCCAATTAAATGAACCTAAGAAACAAGCTGATGTACTTATTATAATATCCAACAAAATAGACTTTAAACTAGCATTAATGAAAAGAGATGGAGGACATTACATATTGATTACAGGAAAAACAATCCATGAAAATAAATGCTCAACTCTGAACATCTGTGCCCCAAATACAAGGGCACAAACATTTCTAAGAGAAATCTTTACAAAGCTTAAATCACACTTCAAACCTCACAATATGTGGGAGTCCCCTCTGTCTGTTTATATTATTATTATTGAATAAAAACTGTATTAATTAAATCACTGCTTGTCCCATTAACTCTAGCTTCTTATTGGCTAACTCTTATACCCACATTCTAAGAGTGGGAGACATCAACACTCAATTCTCACCAATGAACAAGTCTGCCCGATAGAAACTAATGGAAAAATAAGGGAACTAAGAAATGTTATGACAAAAATGGACACAACAGGTATTAATAAAACATTTTACCCAAACACAGAAGAATATACATTCTTCTAAGCACCGCATGGTAACTTTTCTAAACTTAAACACATACTTTGTTACAAAGCCAATCTCAATACATGCAAAAAAGTTGAAATAACCCCCTGTATCTTATTAGATCTCCGTAGGTTAAAATTAGAATTAAAAAACAAAACCCATAAACTCCAGAAAGCCTACAAACTCATGAAAACTGAACAGCTCTCAACTAAATTACCACTGGATCAAAAAGAAAATAAGAAAGAAATTAAAGGTTTCCTAGATTTCAATGAAAATGAATGTGAAACATATCCAAACTTACGGAACATTATGAAATCAGTGAGTGGTAAAAAGACAGTTCATAGCACCAAATGCCTACATAAAGAATTTGGAGAAATCTTACACTAGGGACTTAAGAACACACCTGAAAGCTCTAGAAGAAAAAGTAGTAAATTCACGCAGGAGGAATAGATGACATACATTAATCAAACTCAGGGCTGAAATCAACAAAGTAGAAATGAAGAAAATGATACAGAACATGAATGAAACAGTGCTGACGCCTTGAGAAATTCAACAAGATAGGTAAATCCTTATCCAAACTAACCAAAAGTCACTCAGTCTATCTCTAGGCCCAGTTATAACAATCATGGGCATATACCCAAAACATGTTCAATCATAGCACAAGGACACTTGCTTAATAATGTCCCTAGCAGCATTATTCATAATAGCCATAACCTGGAAAGAACTTAGATACCCCTCAATCGAAGAATGGGTAAGAAAAATGTGATACATTTATACAATGGTATATTATTCAGCAGTAAAAACCAATGACCTCATGTAATGTTCAGGCAAATGGATGGAGCAAAAAAAAAATAGCCCAGACCTAGAAAGAAAAATATGGCATGTACTCTCTCATAAGTGAATATTAGGTTTAAAGTACAGGATAACCAACCTACTATTCGCAGCCCCAGATAGGTTTGACAGCAAAGACGACACAAAAAGGATGTATGGATTTCCCTGGGAAGGGGAAATTGAAGAGATCTCCTGAATAAACTGGGGCAAAGAGCCAGGGTGGTGGTGGGTTCAGAACGTGAGGGAGCAGGTTGGGCAGGCTGGGTGCAGGAGGTGATTTGAGTGTGGGACAGAGGGCTAAGAAGAAACTTGCTCCAGGGAAGTTCCCAGGTATCCACAAGGGTGACTCCAGCTAATACACCTAGAAATAGTTCAGAGGATGCCTGAACGATCCATCTACTGTAGTCAGTTTGGCGAATACCTTAATCATCATCACAGCGCATTTATTCAGCAACTGATGAAACAGCCTAGCACTGGACAAGCTCCAGGAGTCCTCCTGAAGAAAGGAAGGAGGGATTGTAGTAGAACCAGGGGAGTCAAGGTCATGACAGAGAAATCCACACAGACAGTTGACCTGAGCTTGTGGGAGCACATAGAGTCTGGACCAATAGTTAGAGAGCCTGTAAGGGACTTACCTAGGCCCTTTGCATGTATATGATGATTGTGTAGTTAGGTCTGTTTGTAAGGTTCCTAGCAGTGAGATCAAGACCCATCCCTGGTCCTTAGTTTGCTTTTCAGAACCTGTTCCCCATGATGGATTACCTTGCCGAGCCTTTATGCCACTGGAGGAGCTCAATCCTCCCTCAACTTGATGTGCCATGCTATGTGGAAGGTAGGCTTGCCCTTTCTGAATGGAGAAGGAGGAGTGGGTAGATGTGGAGGGGAATAGATGGGTGGTGGGGGGAGGGAACAGGAGGAGAGAAGGGTGGGGAAACTGGTGGGCTTGTAAAATAAAAGAAAATATGTCAATTTAAAAAGATGAAATAAACCCTATCCTCCCCAAGTTGCTTTTGGATATGATGGTTGTCATTGCAATAGAAAGCAAACCAGTACAGTAATATTCTTTTTAACAGAGAGCACAGTGGCATTTGAATAGTCACAAACTAAATAGAATGTTTAGAATAAAGTGATTTAGTAGGGAAGGCAGATGATTTTTTGCCCCTACGTGTCAGCGGAAGATATCTCATACATAAAGAAAAGGATCACTGGAACTTAAAGTTTTAAGAGTGTTTTGTAATCTTTTCAGTTTCAGTCACATCATGAGAAGTCAAAAATATTTTAAAGCTCTGAATAATTGGGAATCTGACATAAAATGCTGAACACCCTATTTAGGTTTCTTAATACAACTCTCCTTTTCAGTGAGAAAGATCATTAAAATACTTCTGTTAAGCCTGAGTGTATTGTTCCTTTGCTTCCATAATTTAGGTTAGAATGTAGATATTTAAAAGAATCTATTCCAATGTCATAATCATTGGAATTAAAGCTAAAACAAGTCATTTAATTCACCTAAGTGTCCACACTGGCTGTATACTCCCTGGATTGTGCTGGTTTTTCTCTTTTTACTTTAACATAAACAATTATGCATATAAAAGACATAGGAAATTCTGAGCATAAATAGGATACAGTATTTCCTTATCCTTGTAGTAGAACTATTAGGACTGAGAAAAATGTGCAGTTGTGTCTTAGGAGATTGGGAATTGTAATGACAACTTTGCAGGGCTTTGCAGGGCATTGTGTCTGAAGAAAAAGCTTAGACTTTTTTTTTTTTTAAATAAGGGATTTGCTTTTGAGATTTTCTTCTAGCTAACATATTCAGTACCGAAGATGACTGGGATCTTAATGCCCAAAGAAAAAGCGATCTAGGGAAAGGTAGTGGGGTGGAAGCATAAGGAACAGAAGCAAGCAGGAAGGGATGGATTCAGAAGGCAGGAGGCTGAGAAAGCCTTGCAGGCAGGCTGGTGAAATCAGCAATGATTGACAACCGGAAAAAGCCTCCTTTGCTGCTCTTTCCTTACTTAGTGTTGGATCATTAAGGAAGAGCATTTGTTTTGATAGAAGACCCCTCACGAGGGTGCTAGGGGTATCCTCAATGAGTTTTGCTAAATGTTCAGGCAATGAGGTAAGACGCGAAGCCCAGGCCTCACTTGTGAGTTACTTGGGACTGATTACGGGGGTGATGGACTCTGTCAGATGTCTCTCTCTCCCTGCCTTGTTTTCCATCTGTTGCTCACAAGTGGTCATTTCACTGTTCATTAGTCTCTTTACCAGAGGGGTGGGAATCATTTCAATCTCCGAAGTCTGTAAGTGTTGCTTCTTGTCTTCTTCTTAATTGAGATTGCATTTGCTTTTGTCTCTGTGAATTGCAGGAATCCATTGCCTAGCTTCAAGCAGTATTTCTGAATCCATTTTTGTTGTTTTTGTGCTTATGGTTTCAAGGCTAATTGTGCATTGGAAGACCAATATAACTGGAGTCATCTCCGCGAGAGACTAGTGAACCCTTTCATCAGCCAATAGTTACTTAACCATTCTTTATTAGGGGGTGCGATCCAATGAAATATTCTCCCTTCCATGTTAACCTGTCCATTTATCAGGGTCTGTTTACATTTACGTATGTGAGCTACGTGTGTGTGTGTGTGTGTGTGTGTGTGTGTGTGTGTGTGTGTGTGTGTGTGAAATCAAAGCAAAAGAGGTTATAAAGTTGAAGGAAAAGGCATGAAAGGGGTGCTGCCATAGACAGTAACAAGGAGATGCATGAGAAAAGGAAGAAGGGGACATGCCATAATATTACTGTAATTAAACATATTAAAAATAGACTGGGCTGGGGTGGCACAGGTCTTTAATCCCAGTACTAGGGAGGCAGAGGTAGGTGGATCTCTGTGACTTCAAGGTCAACCTGATCTATAGGAGCTAGTTCCTAGGATGTCTAGGGCTACTACACATAAAAACTTTGTCTCGAAAAACCGAAACAAAAAAATCAAATTAAACAAAGGAGTATCCCTACAGCAGCAGGAACAGTTTTGGAAAGGTTTAATCCAGCAGTCTGTAACTGTGGGTTGTCTTAGTTGCATGCCTGGAGATAGGGAAAGAGTGGATCAAAGCCAAACCCTTCTCAAATCAGTATGACTTCACGGTGCTGTCATCACCAGCTATAATTACTTCAATGTAACGACTGAGCAGTCTCCGGGAGAAGATGCATTGAGAGCTGTTGGATAGAGAATGTCTGCAGGCAGACCCTTTGAATATGGTTGATGGTTATGTGGCTTGATCTGTTGATCTGTTGCTGGCAGTGGCAACAGTACATTTTGGAACCCATTACCTATGGTGGGATACCTTTCCAAGCCTTGATACAGGGTAAGGGGGCTTGGTCCTGCCTCAAAATGGTATGCCAGACCTTGTTGACTGCTCAAGGAAGGCCTTTCCACCTCTGAGAAGTGAATGGAGGATGGGAAGGACGGAGGTAGGGAGTGGAAGGAGGGAAAGGAATGGCAACTGAGGTTCGTATGTAAAATGAAAAGTAAAGTTTTTTAATTAAGAAAAATAAAAAAAAAGAATGTGGACTTAAGCTCTATGTCTCCTATCAACCTGTATGTTTTTCCATTTATGCTTGGTTTCAAGATAAATAACAAACATCCTGTCCTTTTATTTTCTTCTCTCTTACTCTCTAGTTCTTTTGCTCTCTTTTAATCTTTATATTCTTTTTGTTTATTACAATCAGGCCTTTCATTGGCTTCCCTTCTTTTCAACCGTTAGCATCTCTAACACTTCTGTATTCAATCACATACAGAGGGGGGAAAGGAACAAATAAAAATTATTATTCTATCTATATGATTGTATCATGATTTCCATATTTTAGGCTGTTTAAAAAACTAAAAAAAAGTGTCTTAAAAATAGCAGGAAAAAAATCGAGGTCACATTGACAGCATTTGAAATTTCTTTACTTTGATGGATATTGTTTAGTGGTTTGTATGTTCTTATGTGTTCTCATGTGTATATGCACGTTTATTATTTACTTTGTCTTTTGAAATTGAAATAAATCCTCTGAAGAAATGAAGCAACCCAACAGATTGATGTGAAATATGTTGCCCACCATGCTGCAATTAAAAGCAATTACTTTCTAAGTAGTAGGAACCCTTTGCTTCCACTATGGATTAATATGTGCACAGAATAGGGTGAAGAAACGCAGTTCAGCATTAATTAAACATAGAGTCAACACACACTTGTTGGGGTACTAATGATTCATTACTCATTCTAATCACAGCAATGTGGTCATTAATTATGTTTTCTTCTCCTTTAATTCCCCTTCTTCCCTTTTCCTAGACCATTTCCTTCAGTGATTCACAAACATTACTTTTAAATAAAAAAGATTGTGCTGCAATTTTTAAACTTGTCTCTAAACTTTGTAGCTTCCAGAAATGGTCTATTACTGTAAGTAAAATGGTATTTATTTTTAAAAATTCCCTGTGTTTTCATTAAAATTCTCTTCCTGACAATGTCTGTTTTTTCTTCCTTGCCTCCAAATAAATTATAATATAAAGCATGACAGATACTAATCAATAAGTATCCAAATGATAAAATGAAAAGTCTACATATTTTATTATACAATTCTAATCTGAAAAAGCAAAAAAAAAAAAAGGCATGATCCAGGTCATGTGAGGTAGTCTTGGCTGTCCTCTTTAACGCAACTTTACTTTTTTCTCTATTGTACCGAACTACTCACTCAGATTTAGATCTTATATTTTTGTCAATGGTTCAATGTTCAAACTGATGGGTTTTTTTTTTCTTTTATGAAGGATAAGTGTGAAAATCTATTCTACCATCTTGATGCCCTCATTTAGAAGGTTGTTTACAAATATATCAGGAGACTACACTATATGGTAGTTCTAGTTACAGCATATCTCTTAAAAGATATTTTTATTCTTTGAAAGTTTTACTCATTTGTGAAATATATATCATATATATCATATTCACCTACTTCTTTTCTTCTCCCATCTCTCCTCCCTTTCAATTTAATTATGAAACCAAGTTGAGTGTTGCCTCCTAGTAGTGCATCCATGTCAAAGAATTTTATTGAACACAGCAGAGTGTTGTAGCAATTTCTTTAGTTTGTTTATGTTGCTAAATTTGAAGTTGAGAAGTCACCATTTTACTTATTATGACTTTATCTTTCTGCAGGCAATAGTTTAATTCTTTAATATAGGGGAACTTTATTTCACTAGCTTTTTATTGTAAAGTAGTTCAAATAGAAAAGTCAAAATAAATTTTGAATTTTTTCTCGTGGAAAAAAAAAGCAAAAAAATATATTTAAGGTAAAAGATGGGGCTGGCGAGGTGACTCAGTGGTTAAGAATGCTTATTGCTCTTCCAGAGAATCTTAATTTTGTTATTAGCACCCATGCCCTCATGTCTGAACTCTTGCTCCTGGGGATCTGATGCTCTTTCTCTCCTCTAAAGGCACTGTATGTATGTAGGTGTGTGTGTGTGTGTTTAAATCTTTAAAAAGAAAACAAAATGCCAAGAAAAGACAATATCATAGAACAAGCGATTATAAACCATTTAATCGATCAGTTAACCCTAAGTTGAAATCTTCACCAAGGGGTTTTATTTACTATATGTTATATTTAGTTATATATACACAATCACATTTGTCTAGAGTCTCCCATCTTTAGTTTAGGGAAGGAAGGAAATTTATATATCTCAAAGTGAACAAGAACTTTGTCATACCTCTGTCATAACAGAGCAAATATTTATTGAATTAATTTAGTTTATCAGTATCATGAATAAAATAAATGATTGATACTGAAATCTTTACTGTAAATCTCATTACCATAATAAGGCAATTTTGGATCCACCAGACAGGTAAATATGAATAAATTGACAATATAGGTAATTACAGTTAAATAGGTGTGTGAGGTTGACTAAAGCTCAGACTAAATTTTCAGTACCTAAAGATTTTACCAAAGATTTGTGCTGGGTATTTCTTGAGTACTGAGTACTAAGCCTTTTGAAGTACAGCAATATGCTGTTGCAATTGATACACATGTATTGATTAACATAGGATATTTTGTGCTTAGAGCCCAGACAGTTATCCAACACCAGGAAGATTTCTTACAAGTGTAAATAGGGTTCCTCACACCGAATGCAACACTATTTCCCTAAGAATGAGCTGGGATTTCACATTTCCATCTTATTTCAGTATGCCTTCTCATTTGAATCATTGATTTCCAAGGTGAAGCTAGACCGGTTCAGCTGGTTTTAAGTTGACTGATTTCTTATTTCTCCTGACAGACTTCTAATATATGAAGGTAAGTGGGCTACAACCCATGAGAAGAATCTTCTGTTCCTTGGGAACGAATTTATATGTAGGCTGACGTTTTAACCCTAAATGGTAATAAATGGACCATGGGTTTCGACTGCTATTGACCAAACTATTATTCTCTCCTTCGAGGCTTGCAGAATGAAGCTGGAATCTATATCTGTCTTTGGTAGATGTAGGCTATATGCCTCAAAAGCACTAGGTCAATAAATACTATCTGACTGTAATACATTCTACCCTTCACTCAAATGGTCCCCAAGCATTTGCATACTTGATGAGTGATTGATGATGGAGTTTCTTTACAAACAAGACTGCTTACTACTGACATTTCAGAGAGAACATAAATAACAAAATTATCAGTTATTGGGAACTGAATGAGGTCTCTAAATATTTTTGTGTAGGGATGGAAAATGACTATGTCAAGACATATGGGTAGGATGTCTAAGTGGTAACTATGCAGCTCCCCCTTCTAGTGGGGATGTAGCTATAGACAAAGAATTAACAAATAAGTTGTTTGCATTCCAATATAACCCTCTCTACAGAAACAGGCAGAGAACAGGATTGGATCCCTAGCCATAATGTGCTGAGTCTTGTTGTAGATCATACAGGATTACATTCAATTACTTTTTACATATGTGCTTATTGTTATTTTTCATTTTGAAATGGTTATTCTTATGATTTTATTATTCAGTGGTTACTACCATAAATCAAGTTTATAAGACTTTATACCCCCAAATTTGGTAGAATTCAACAGTGAGTACATGGGCTTTTATTTGTAAGCAGACTTAATTTCTAATTTGAACTCACAGTTTGCTGTGGGTCTACTGAAATTGTTTATATCTCCTGAAGTTATCTGTAGTAGATTGTACACATTTTGAAATTTACCCATATCATTCAGGTCCATCTTTGTGGAATATGAATTGGGAAACATTCCCATTGGATTTGAATTTCATTTCAATGTATTATAACAATTTATTTCCATCTTTGGTTTTATGTCCTTGAGGCTTCTCTTTCTTTCTTTTGATTAGTCTTGCTAGAGCTTTGTCAATCTTGTTAATCTTTCAGAGATCCAATTCTTGGATCAGAAGGGCCTCAAGGAAGCAATTAGCTCATGATGCCTTAAACTACTCTGTAGAATAACCCGTTGACAATTAGTAACAATGGAAGTTGGGGCAATGTTAGAATCAAAGAGGTGGGTTCTTGTTGAGGAAGTAGTTCTCTGAAGGTGTGCACTGAATAGGAATGCCTTGGCCCCAGTGCCTTCACTCTTTTCTTTCCACCTAGTTTTGAGGAAGTGAGCAGATTTTTCTCTGCTGTCTGTCTCCTTCAGTCAGTATACTTCTGCCTTGCAGAAAGCAGTAAAACAAGACAGCAGTTGTCTGAAAGATCTGAAACTATAAATAAAAAGCAATCTGTATTTTATTAAGCTTCCTCAGATATTTATCATAGCAGTACAAAGCAGCCAGACCAACACAGGTGTTCTGCAGAATGCAATGCTTAAGTATCTTTCCATTGGGAGTAATATAATGTTGAACACTGAGTTGAAAACATAATATTTCATCCATTTATAATTTGGATCAAGTATTTGTATCAATTAAGATGAATTTCAATGAGAAATGTCCAAAATTTCAAAATAATAAGTTCCTATTTTTTTCTAACTGAAATTTAGACAGATGGCTAAAGATTAATATGACAGATGCAGATGTCTAAGGTTAAACTGATTTTGTGGCTGTGTGATTCTTATTGAGATGATTCTAATTTGTTTTCATGATATTCTATCTAGCTCCAAACATCACACATGTCAAATTCCAGGAATGTGAATAGTACAGGGGAAGGGAAGGATGCTTTGTCTTTGTTTGAGTGAAACTACAGGTTCATTACACACAAGAGCTAAATTATTTATATCCAAGAAAGTCAGAAATAGTATTTACTGCAAGCAACTATATGATCACGTAAAGGTTACAACTTCTATTATCTAGCAGAAATAAAAAGTTCATGGGAAGAAACTTACAAAGTTTTTCAAAAGCTAAGAAGCATTCACTTAATCCAGCAATTGAAGTATGAGTGTAGCAGGAACAGAGTTCCAAGGATAAAGGGACATGACGTAGACTTGACATAGAATAATCTGTACTAGTTGTCACCCAACTTCACCACAGTCTGAGGATACCTGAGTTCTGAGTAGATTAATTGATCATCCTAAACAGCACCTGAGGTCAGTTATGGGAGTTGTGCTTGATCATCCTCTGGTTTCTTCACTGAGACAAGATTTCAAGGTCAAATCCTGTGTTCTCCCATGTAACTGTCCTCAATGATCAGCTTTGTCAGCAGAGGCTGCTCATTTGTTTCCCAGCTGCCCACACCCAAATAATAACACAGAATCTATATAAATTACAACACTACTTGGCCTATTAGCCCAGGCTTCTAATTAACTAACTTTTACATCTTAAATTAACCCATTTCTATTAATCTGTGCTTCAGTACAAGGCTGTGGCTTACTGGTAATGACATGGCATCTGTCTCCTTCAGCAGGTATATAGTATCTCTTTGACTCTGCCTACTCTCTTTCTGTCTCTATTTGGATTTCCTGCCTGGCTTTACTCTGCTAAGCCATTAGCCGAAACAACGTTGTTCATTAACCATTAAAAGCAACACACACAGGACTTCCCACATCGCAGCTTGTTTAGGTGAACCGTTTATCAGCCTCTGAAGGCTTGAATCACAAGCCAACTTCCATCCCCAATTGGCATGTTACCTGGGTTCTGGGGACCCAAACTCTCTGGTCTTTATGTCTTCACAGCAAGTTCTTTAAGCAGGAGTTATTATCCAATCCGTCTATTCATTGTATTTAAAACTCTGTAAGTGAGACTACCAAGATGGCTTGGCAGTTAAGAGGCTTCCTGTTCTTCCAGACAGCCAAGTTTGGTGCCCAGCACCCATGCCACTAACAAACTCCTCTAACTCCACATCTTTCAATCCTCATAATCCTTTGTTCTCTTCTGCCATCAACAGACACTCACATACATGAGACACACAACACAGACAAGCACACACAAATAAAGATGAAAATTAACAACGCAGGCTATTTGGAAATTATTTAATTAATAGAAAAATCAGTTTCCAAAAATTAAAAATATGGTAGAAGAAAATACAAGGAATAGTTACAAAGAAATGTATTTGCTCTATTTAAAATACTGAACTAATATAGTCACTAGACAATATACATGAAAAAAATTAAATCAACTACAGAAATCACTAATATCTTTTAAGAGTGGCAAGACTACACCACATTTCAAATAGTTCTTTGAAATGCAAATAATTTAATAATATTTGATGACATCATCAAGCCATTACTGTAAATTATAAAAAGTATCATTTTCGAAGTTGTAAGTGTGTAATGTAGGCATGTGTATGTGTGTTTATCTTTCTAACTACAAGCCTTCCTGAGGACTGTTAAAATTTCATTTATTGCCCATTTAAAAAGATTAGGAAATTGAAGAAGTCAGGGTCTGGGAAGAAACAGAAAACTTGTTGTCAATGTTAAATAGACACTCTTAATGATCTACTTTTATATGAAAAGCAGATTAAGTTCTGTTGTAATTCTTTCCTCTACATACAGCAAATACTGAGGTGGTACTCAAAGGGTTAAGTAGTTAATATTAGTCTGTCTCTAACAAAACTTTATATGCAAATAAGATATTTATATAGAGACAGAGTATAATTTTCTTCACTTCATTCTATTACATTTTCAAAAAATAGGTCATAAGCTTTTTCACTGAGGCATTAAGACACTATTTCTTCTTCTTTTCTCTAGGATATAGATAATTTTAGCTATCATTATTTGACCCCAAATGAAAAAAAAAAAAACCCGAGAGTAATTTTATGCAAAAATCTTCCCACTTTCACAAGTTCTTTCTTTTCAGGAAAAAAAAATCTCACATTGGGGTTGTGAGGAGACTTGAAGGTCATCCAGCGCATTCTCCCCAAGTATGGAATGAATATGTAATTAGAAAAAGTTACAATTATAGATATTCTAACTTAAACAGAAAACACTATGGCTTTAGGGCATGCTCTCTAGGTAACAGAAAATGTAGAAATCTTACCTGGAATATTTTAATCTCTCTAAGCTAGGATAGCAACAGTAGTCTCAGATAAGTCTGATACTAAGATGATATGCAAAGGCCTAAGGATATAGCTGTCAAATGAGTTCCTGTGAATGGTTTGAAGACCTGAAGGAGGACACATGGTTTACAAGGTTTTTTCATTCTATATAGTTGTCGGTTTGTTTCTGAAGTGGTGGGGCTTATAGGTAGGACAATGACTTAGTCTTTTCATTGCCTCATTGCCATGGGGAGCACTTGAGATAAATCTTCAACAGAGAAAAGGAAGGGATTTTGTTGTTGTTGTATATTTCTTTTGTTTTTGAGATTATAATTTAACCTCATTGAATTATTGTCCCTTTCCTCCCTCCAAATCCAAATCCCCCATATCCTCCACCTCTCTCTCTCTCTCTCTCTCTCTCTCTCTCTCTCTCTCTCTCTCTCTCTCTCTCTCTCTTTCCCTAGTGCACCACTTCTTGCACCTCTCTATGTTCCCTGTGCCTTCCCCAAGACTGCACCAGTTAGGGACCAGCCATGTTTGATAAGACTGGAGAGTCAACTCAGACTCACACTTTAATGCAAATGAAGCATGGGGAGATAAAAATGCAGGGTGCTGAAGAAAACAGGACCTGAGATGGATGCAGGTGCCTTTCAGGCTGAATGCCTGGTAAAAGCAGTTTTTCCTTCCTTGTTAGGGATTTAAATATTTATTTAATTCCAATGTATATATGTCTAAGTGCATGTATATGTACTACACGCACACAGAAGTTCCCAAAGGTCAGAAGAGCCCTTCTGATCCCTGGAACTTGAATTTCATGTCATTATGAGCTACCATGTGAGATCTGGCAACTGAATCTGTGTTCTGTGTGAGCACTCTGAACTGCTGAGCCATCTCTCTAAACCCTCACTAGGAATTGCAGCATTAGACTAGAATGATAAATTTATATTTGCATACCCAGGTTCAAGGAATTTTTAAGCAATTAAATATACTTAGACCATCTTTAGGTGTTTATGAAATGGCTGGGATTAGAGAAGCACAAAATGTGTCTAGACTGATTTCCTGGCTCTTCTGTTGACTGCCTAGACCACTAACTCAGCTGCTCATCTTGGATAACAGAAATGTTACACACATTCTGTGTTGTTTTCTGAGGTCTTTGAGTAAGAGTTCATATATTTTATGCCTTTACATTGTATCATCCTCATGCATGATTCCTACTAATATTAATTTATATGTATATTTCTTAACAAATAATGAGTCTAGAAACCATTGTTATTATTCAATGAGATACTCTTCACCCTACAAAAGCATCTCTTACAGTGAAGGCAACAGTGTGGTCATTGAGAGGCCTCTGAAAGCATTTTATTTTAGTATCTTTACCCAGGAATGACAGTTGTGGAGATCCATGGAGGTTTAGCTACACCGAATCTTGAGTACATTGGAATGAATGCTTTCTTGAGAAGGTTCATCTTAAAATCAAAAGTGACTCTGAAATTTCATATATAAGTATGTTGGAGCTTAGTATATTCATTTAAGCATTTTTATGTCAGCAGCAAAGTTACATTAAATAATAAAATTCTCCCCTGAGGGAAATGACACATTCACATTTATGTAGTAAAAAATTTGCTTTCCATTTTGCTTTGTCTAATAATTAAAAATCTTACATATATATCAGTACCATGATAACATTATTTATTCTTTAGTTCTTATACAGACTATTTCCTTGGGAATCATATGTAATTGAACAGTTTTCATAGAAGAATGAGACTATTTAAAGATTATATTCTCTGTATCTAAAATTCAAATATGGTAGTTGATTTCTATCATATTATAGTTAAAATTTAAAAGACCACACCATAGAAGAAATTAAATTATTTTAATTTGTCTCGATAGGTTTAAATTCCATATACACATCTCAGATTCTGCAGGTGCTTTCATACTTGTCATTATTTATAATGCACATAATTTATAAGGCACATAAAATTTTTGACAAATGGATGATTAAATTTTATATTAGAAACAATATACTTTTCTTCCAACAGTATAGTTTTATTCTATTTTAAGCACTATTTAAGAAATCATGTATTTTAGAAGATTGCTGAAATATGTTTTGTCAGCAAAGACATATAATCTGTCATTGCATCTGTCAATGTTCCTAATTCCAAGTTTTTTTCTACTTCGTCCCACTTGACATTTTCTTTTTTATTTATTTATTTATTTATTTATTTATTTATTTATTTATTTAAAATTTTCACCTCTTCCCTTTCTCCCATTTCCCTCCCACTCTCCCCACTCCCCCTCCTCTCCCTCTCCAGTCCTAAGAAAAGTCAGGGTACCCTGTCCTGTAGGAAGTCCAAGGCCCTTCCCCCTATATCCAGGTCTAGGAAGATGTGCATCCAAACAGACTAGGCTCCCAAAAAGCCAGTACATGTAGTAGAATCAAATCCCAGTGCCATTGGCTTCTCATTCAACCCCTATTGTCTGCCACATTCAGAGAGTCCAGTTTGATCACATGCTTGTTCAGTCCAAGTCCAGCTGGCCTTGGTGAGCTCCCATTAGATCAGTCCCACCATATCAGTGGGTGGACACACCCCTCACGGTCCTGACTTCCTTGCTCATGTTCTCCCTCCTTCTGCTCTTCATCTGGACCTTGGGAACTCAGTCCAATGCTCCAATGTGGGTCTCTGTCTCTATCTCCATCCATCACCGGATGATGAAGTTTCTATGGTGATATTCAAGATATTCATCAGTGTGGCTATGGGACAAGGATAGTTTCAAATGTTTACTGCTAAGAAAACTTGAAAATAAATGATATGGAAGTCACATGTCACTAGTTTTACCATCAAAAGTGGCACACACACACACACACACACACACAGAAAAAAAAACATGTCAGGGTCTCTCTCATTTATTTCTTCCCTTATCTATTTCCTTTACATCTTTTCTTTTACATGTTTCCTGATGTCTGCCTTCTGACATTTTTCTTCCAATTTTCTTTATTTTTCTCTTACAGCTTATATACCCCAGCAAAATCTTTCAAGTAGTGTAAAAAGTACAATGTGGTTATGGTCTATTTTTCAAATGAATGACTACAATGAGTACAAGTTTTTTTAAAAAAAGTTTTCCATTTCCCTTACATGATTAAACATTTTACATATTATAGGTAAAAAAGAAACAAATTATTCCATGGGTTGGCATATATTCATGTTTAAATAGCTTGTTATAGATTAATAGAATATTAACAAGCAAGGTACTTTTCCCAACCAGTTCTTTTACTGGCAAGCTGTAATTTGTGGTTACAAAGAAAGGAGCATCCATTATATTATTTATCTCAAAAAGAAATCTATAAAAATATCTTAAAAGAATCACAAATCTAAGCTTTTATATGTGAAAAAACAACCGGTTTAAATCTTCAGGATGCACACCCACTCATCAACAGTTTTTCTTTTCTTTTTCCTTTTTTTTTATTAAATCATACCAGGAAGCAGAGTTCAGAAATGAGTACAAGGAATTAATCATCACCTTTGGTCAGCAGCCCATCCTATCAAGAAAAGTACATCAACTGGTAATAACCAAGCTGTCATCATTTTTGTTCCCTGACCTCAACAAGTCCTTTGCTCATCTATCGAAAGTGTTCCTTTCTAAACTTTAAATTGTGCCCCAAGATTTTCTACATCAAAGCCATTAATAGAAACATCGTAACCTAAATTTACCAACAATCAATATGTCAAAATTCCGTACTAAGGGTGGTGGTTGAATCATTAATCTGCTCCAGCAACAATGACTGGAAAAACGTAAAACACTATTTACTATATTTAATAATAGTAACAGAGGGGCAAGAAATTCCCTTAAAGTGTTGATACAATGCATAGATTATGAGGGACATGGTGATTGTGAGCACAGTAAGCAGAGCTATTTTCAATATCAGCATGAAGACCTCAGGACGCCTGGTTCTCTGGGCTTTGCCCCTCTAAGACTCACTTGACATGCTTTTTCTGGCCACCAAGTCATGTCACATGAGTTCCAAAGCTGCTTACTCTTACTCTTCCATGACCCCCAACAAAAGACAATTGGAGAACTGTTGCACAGAGGCTGCTTATTCATTCCGGCCACCCAGAACTGAAATATACACAGAAACTCTATTTTTTAAAACATTGCTTGTCCCGTTAGCTCTAGATTCTTATTGGCTAAATCTTACATTTTAATTTAACCCAAATCTAGTAATCTGTGTATCGCCACAAGGCTGTGGATTACAGGGTAAAATTTTGGTATGTCTGACTCTAGCAATAGCTCCATGGTGTCTCCCACTCCGCCTTCCTTCTCCCAGGATTCAGTCCAGTTTTCCCCACCAACCAAAGTTCTGCCCTATCAACAGGCCAAGGCACTTTCTTTATTCATTAACCAATAAAAGCAACACCTAGACAGAAGTACCTCCCACACCATTTCCCCTTTTCTGTTTAAACAAAAAGGAAGGCTTTATCTTTAACATAGTAAAATTACATATAACAAAACAGTTATCAAGCAAGAATTACAGTTACAATATTTATTTCTATCTTTTATCTTAACTAAGTAAAACTATAACTATAGATTCTTCAACTCCATCAAAGACTCCAGAAGGATATAATATTACCTAAGTAAATAGGAAATACATTGTAAGCAACTTCCAAAACTCTAGCATTGACAGTGACATCTTGCTGCCTGGACTGTTACCCAAAGATTTACTGTACTGTTGGGGCATTCATCTTCAACCTACAGGCCCATAGTATCCAGCAGTCTTTTCCACGAAGCAGGAAATTTCAAAGACAGTTCTGCCTATAGTCGCAGTTTTCAGTCACTTTCTTTGGTGTCCTGCAGAATATCTGGCAGACTCTTTCATAAAGCAAGAACCCCAAAGGACCATCTCACCTTTAGGCAAGTTCAGCAGTCATTTCAGAGGAATCATTAAATTTCTTAAAGAATGTCATGAAAACCAAGAAAAAATAAAGAAACAACCAGTCCATAAAAATAAACAAAACTGTTCAAGACATGAAAATGTAAATAAAAGCAATGAAGGATACACAAACTGACTAAATGATGAGGAATTAAAGATTCAAGCATAACCAACAGACCACAAGAGATGGAGGAGAGAATCTCAGGCATCAAAGATACAGTAAAAGAAATGTGCTCATCAGTCAAAATGCAAATCCAACAAATTCATGATACAAAACATCCAGGAATTCTGGGATACTGTGAAAAGATCAAACATAAGAATAATATAAATAGATGAAGGAGAAAACTTCCAGGTCAAAGGATCAGAAAATAGTTTTAACAAAATCATAGAAGAAAATTTCCCTACCTTAAGGATAATCATAAGAAGCTTATAGAATAACAAATAGATAGGACCAGAAAAGAAAGACCCTCTCACCACATAATAGTCAAGACACTAAACACACTGAACAAATAAAGAATATTAAAAGCTTCAAAGAAAAATAGTCAAATAATATACAAAGACAGGCCAATTAGAATTACACCTGATTTCTCAATGGAGAAACAAAAGCCAAAAGGACCTGAACGGATGTGTTACAGATTCTAACAGGCCATGGAGACAGCCTAGACTACTAGACAGCCCAGCAAAACTTTGAATCACCATAAATGGAGAAAGCAAGATAACTCATAACAAAATCAACACTAAAAATATCTATCCAAAATTCTAGTCCTAAATGAAGGTAATAGAAGGTAAACCCAAACCCCAAGTGGTTAACTATGCCCATGATGAACAAAAAATAAATACTCTCCCATGTGCATAACTTAAAATGTAAACACATAACTCTCTCTCTCTCTCTCTCTCTCTCTCTCTCTCTCTCTCTCTCTCTCTCTGTCTCTGTCTCTCTCACACACACACACATCCACACACATCCACACACACACACACACACACACACACAAACCAACATCAACAACTACAAAATAATTGAAATTAACAAGCATTGATTATTATTGCCTCTCAATATTAATTCATCAATAAAAAGACTTAATTCATCAATAAAAAGACACAGACTACCAGAAGGGTTGTGAAAATAAGATCTATCCTTTGGCTGCATATAAACACACACACACACACACACACACACACACACACACACACACCCCTCAAAAATAGATACTACCGGGCTGGAGAGATGGCTCAGAGGTTAAGAGCACTGACTGCTCTTCCAAAGGTCCTGAGTTCATTTCCCAGCAACCACATGGTGGCTTACAGCCATCTATAATGAGACCTGGCGCCCCCTTCTGGCTTGCAGGCACACGTGGAAGGAATGTAATATACACATAATATAATAAATAAATAAATATTTAAAAAAATAGATACTACCTCAGAGAAAAGGGTTTTTAAAAGATTTTACAAGCTCTGAAAAAAAAAACTTGGGTAGCTATTCTAATATCTGAAAAAATAGACTTGAAACCTAAATTAATCCAACGAGATAGGGAAGGACATTTCATAACCATAAAATAAAAAATCTGCCAAAATTATGTCTCAATTCTCAAAATCTATTCCCCAAAACAAGAAAACCATGTTTATAAAAGAAATACTAATAAAGCTTAAATTATACATTGACCCTCACACATTGATAGTGGGAGACTTCAATACCCCACTCTCACCAATGACACCCAGAGAATAACTAAATAGAGACATACTGCAGTTAACAGACAGTGTGACCCAAATGTATTTAACAGATATCTATAGAACATTTCACCCAGACACAAAACAATACACTTTCTTCTCAGCAACCTACGGAACATTCTTCATATTGATGGCATACTCAGTTCCAAGGGAATTTCCAATAGATAAGAGAAATATTAAATGAGCCCCTTAATCTTTTTTTTAAATTTATTTATTTATTAAAGATTTCTGTCTCTTCCCCGCCACCGCCTCCCATTTCCCTCCCCCTTCCCCAATTAAGTCCCCTCCCAGCCCGAAAAGCAATCAGGGTTCCCTGTCCTGTGGGAAGTCCAAGGAACCCCCACCTCCATCCAGGTCTGGTAAGCTGAGCATCCAAACTGCCTAGGCTCTCACAAAGCCAGCGCGTGCAGCAGGATCAGAAACCCATTGCCATTGTTCTTGAGTTGTCAGTAGTCCTCATTGTCCGCTATGTTCAGAGAGTCCGGTTTATCACCATGAGCCCCTTAATCTTATCAGAACACCATATATTAAATCTGGATCCCAACAACAAGATGGAAAGTCACAAACTCATGGAGACCAAAAAAAAAAAAAAAAAACCCAAAAACCTCTCTACTGAATCACCACTGGGTCAAGGAAGAAATAAAGGAATAAATTAAAGACTTTTTAGACCCCAATGAATGTATAAAATATCCAAACTTATGAGACATTGTAAAGGCAATGCTAAGAGGAAACTTTATAGCACTAAGTGCTTTCATATAGCATTTGGAAAGGTCACAGACTAGTTACTTCACAGCACACCTGAAAGTTCTCAAACAAACAAACAAAAAATACCAAAGAATTGTAGAAGGCAGGAAATGAACAGACTGAGACCTAAAATCCATAAAATAGAAATTAGAGAATTATACTAAAAAAAAAAACAATGAAACAAAGAGTTGGTTTTCAGAAAGTCAACAAGATAGACAAATTCTTATCCAAACTAAAAGACGCAGAGAGAATAGCCAAATTCAACACACCAGAAATGAAAAGGGAGACTTACAGAAACTGGGAGAATCCAGAAAATTATTAGGTCATACTTCAAAGATCTATACTCCCATAAAATTGGAAATCTAAGTGAATTGAACAAATTTCTGGAGAAATACCACTTACCAAAATTAAATCAATATAATGTAAACAATTTAAATGGACATATCATTACTAAAGAAATAAAATAAGTCATTAAAAGTCTCCCAACAAACAAAAATCCCAGGGCCACTTGGTATTAATGTAAATTCTACCAGATTTTCAAAGAAGAGCTAATACCAATACTTTTCAAATTATTCCACAAAATAGAAACAGAAGGAACATGACCAATTTGGTTTTATAAGACCACAATTACATTGCTATTCAAAACACACAAAGACTAACAAAGAAAGAGAATACAGACCAATTTTCCCATATAAACATTGATGCAAAAATACTTAGTAAAATACTAGTAAACTGAATCCAGGAACACATCAAAAAGACCATTCATCAGATATGCAGGGATGAATTGACAAAGAAAAATCTGTCAAGTGATCTACCATATGAACAAAGTGAAAGGAAAAAAAAACATATTAAGAAAGAAAAAAATCATCTCATTAGATGCAGAAAAGTCTTTAACAAAATCCAACATCCAATCATGATAAAAGTCTTGGAGAGACTAGTGATACAAGAGATATACATAAACATACTAATGGCAATATACGACAAGCCAACAGCCAACATCAAATTAAATGAGGACAAGCTCAAAGTAATTCCACTAAAATCAGGGATAAGACAAGACTGTCTTACTCTCTTCATATCTATTCAATATAGTACTTAAAATTCTAGCTAAAAGCATATGACAACTTAAAGAGATCAATCAAAGGGATAAGAGCTGAAAAGAAAAAAGTCCAAATATCTTTATTTGCAGATAATATGATAGTATAAATATAGTGACCCCAGAAATTCCACCTCGGAACTTCTGTAGCTGATAAACACTTTCAGTGATGTGGCTGGATACAACATTAATTAAAAAAAAAATTAGTAGCCCTCCTATATACAAACAAACAATAAAGGGGATGAGAAAGAAATCAGGGAAATAACAACCTTCACAATAGCCACAAATAATATACATCTTAGTGTAACGCTAACCAAGCAAGTGAAAGACATGTTGCACAAACTTTAAGTTGTTGAAGAAAAAAATTGGAGAAGATATCAAATTTGAAAGGTATTCCATGCTCGTGGATAGAGAGTTAAAATGGCCATCTTACCAAAAGCAATCTACAGATTCAATGCAATCCTTTCTAAAATCCCAACACAATTCTTTACAGATCTTGAAAGAACAATACTCATATTTATATGGAAAAATAAAAACCCTTGGTTAGCAAAAGTAATCCTGAAAAGTAAAAGAGCTTCCAGAGATGCCACCACCCCTGAATTCTACAGAGCAATAGAAACCATATGGCATTGGCATAAAAACAGACAAGTGGATTAATAAAATTAAATCAAAGACCCAGACATAAATCCACACACCCATGGACACTTGTTTTTTATGAAAAGACCAAAATTATACAATGGAATAACAAAGCATCTTCAACGAATGGTGCTGGTCTAACTGGATGTCAGCATGGAGAAAAACGCAAATAACTTCATATTTATCATCCTTCACAAAACTCAAGTTCAAGTGGACCAAATACCTCTACATAAACACAGACACACTGAATTTGACAAAGAGAAAGTGGGAAATAGCCCTGAATGCATTGATATGGGAGACAACTTCCTGAATAGAAGACCAATAGGGCAGGCACTAATATTGAAAATTAATACATGGGACCTTCTGAAACCGAAAAGGTTATGTAAAGACACTATTAATAGGACAAAATGGCAGCCTAGAGAATGGGAAAAGGTCTTCACCAATCCCACATCTGACAGGGGGCTGATTTCCAAAATAGATAAATAACTAAAGAAACAAGACATCGAAAAATATTTCAATTTGAAAGTTGAGTACAAGTCTAAACAGAGATCCCTTAGCCACCAGGGGAACACAAATAGAAATGATACTGAGATTCCATATTACACCCGTCAGAATGGATGAGATAAAAACACAAATGACAGGTCATCCTGGAGAGGATGTGGAACAAGGGGAACATTCCTCCATTGCTGGTGGCAGTGCAAACTTTTCCAGCCATTTTGGAAAACAATATTGCAGTTTCTCAGCAAATCAGGAATTTACCTACTCCAGGATGCAGCTATGCCAGTCTTGAGCATGTGCCGTGCACCGCGGCCCCATCTGAGCTCTATGTGCTAGACCTCAATTCACGAGCTTCGGGCAAGGGGTTGGAGGTTGAGAACACAGACGCAGAGACAGACTGACACACAGACCTTTAAACACTGATACTAAAGCCCCTCTTTATTAGCACCATGTACGCTTAAACACACTACAGTCAGTGGCCAACAGGTGTAAATCCCATCCTCTGATCCTCTAAGCTAGGCACAGCTTCTAGTAACTTTAATTAGAAGGTTCTAGGAGGGAAGGGAAGCGGAAGACCTAGGACTCATTAATCCCAACATCCAGCTGAAGGCCAGGACTCATTAGTCCCAACAGGCATGTGCCCAAAGGGTACTCAGTCATACCATAAAGACATTTGCTCAACTATGTTCATAGCTACTTTCACAATGTCTAGAACCTAGAAATAACCGAGATGTCCCTCCATCAAAAAATGAATAAAGAAACCATGGTAGATTTTTACAATGGAGTAGTACACATCTGATAAAAAAAAAAAAGTCAATGAAGATGAATGAATGGAATTAGGAAAAAAAAATAACAAGCTGAATGAGCTAGCCCAGATCCAGAAACACAAGCATGGTGTGTATTCACATATAAGTTAATATTTTTTGTAAAGTAAAGGATAATCATGCTGCACTCCACAGATCCACAGAGGCTAGGTAACAAGGAGGGTTCAATGTGGATACTGGGATCTCCTAGAAAAGAAGAAACAGAAGAATTTGGGTGGCTGACCTGGGGTTGGGTGTGGACTGGAAAATGAGAGGTTGGGTGGGGTAGGGGTAAAGGGCAAGAATACAGAAAGACACAACCATAAAGTGGGAACTCCTAGGAATCTACAAGGATGACTAAGACTCTAAGCAATAGATAAGTACCCTGAACTGGACATCTCCTGTGACCAGCATGGCTTCCAGTAGAGGCTTTGGGACATTAACCAGCCACATAATCTTTGATCTACAGTCTTTCCTGTCCATGGGATGTGATGGAGTAGGATGGTACAGAGATTGTGGGAGTGGCTAACCAATGACTGTTTTAGCCTCAAATCCATCCCATGAGAGTGAGCTCACCACTGATACTGCCTGGAGTATCAGGACACAGGCTCTATAGGACCCAGCAACCTGGGATAGGATCAAATAACCAAATATTACTGGAGAAAAAAATGTCAATGAAATGATGCATATTTATATTTTACTATACTCATTGACAATTGATCAGCTCAATTGTCAACAGAGAGGCTTCGTTTAGCAACTGATGGAAACAGATGCAGAGATTCATATCAAATATTAAGCTGACCTCTGTGAACCCTGCTGAAGGAAAGGAAGAATGGGGGGAACAAGAGCGATTCAGGACATCATAAGAAATCCGGAGAATGAACTTTCCTGGGCTCATAGGAGCTCACAGAATCTGAAGTGATAATCAGGGAGCCTATATGGGTCTGACCTAGGCCCTCTGTATATATATGACAGTTTTATATTTCCATATTCTTGGGGACTCCTAACAATGGAATCAGGAGCCGTTTATGACTCTTTTGCTTACTTTTGCGATCTTATACCTCATATTGGGTTGGTTTGCCCATATTTAATACAAAAGGAGGTGTTCAGTCTTACTACAGCTTAACATGCCATATTTGTCGATATCCATAGGAGACTTGCCCCTTTCTGAATAGATATGGAGAAGATTTAATTGATGGTTGCAAGGGAGGTTGAGGGGAGAGGTTAGGAGGAGAGCAGGGAGGGGAACTGTTTCCAAGACACAAAATAAATTAATTAAAAAATTAAAAAAATAAATCAACTAAAAAGTTTGGAAATTTCCTGAGAAAAGAGCAATCAAAGGAGTTGTAAAATCTGTTTAAAATTTGTCAAAGACATACCAAAAAATAATGGACTCAAAGAGACGCTCGATGTTCTATTTTAAAAACCTTCTGATTTATTGTACATTAGCTGGATGGTGAGGAAGAAGCAGCAGCATGGTGCAAATAAATAGACGTTTTTATGAATTTTAACAATTTGCTTCATGGAACATATGTATTTATCTATATAGAGAGGTGGATTCAAGCCCATGGCTCAATATAATGAGGAATTATTAGCTTCATATTTTTATTTTAATAATATGTAAACTACAAAGGAGTCTAAAATTCTAAATATCTTCCTCTCTACCTGGTTATTTATCGTTATTATTTTTTCCAGCAAATCTTTGCTCTTGATAGACATTTAAAAAATGTTTCCTTTGTTACTTCCTGGTTGGTGTAGCAGTGATGTAACATTTGTGAGTTCGCATCAGTAACTTCAATATCTGGATTACACTCTTGAATTTCTCCTCTTGTTCTCCAATGGTGGCATCATTTTCTGATCCATAGAACAAAATAATTTGAGCAAGGAATTTCAAGTTATGATGAATAAGGTTCTTTTCATAGAGTTATCTCTTTTTAAGCCAAGCCCTTGCCATCTGTTCTCTTCTTTATGTGTTTGGGATGTACATAATTAACTGAGCAATCATGTCATAAAAGGAAGGAGATGAGTCATTTCAATGCATCTTGATCATTTCTGCACAGTACAGCTGTTAGGGGAGATTTCCTTCCAAACACTTGTTCCAGGTAGGAGTCAAAAGAGATCTATTTTTTCCCTTTGATTGACTCTTCCTAAAATGCACATAAAATAGAAGTAAATTTGAGAGTTCCACATTCACCGAGAACACATAGCAAGTTACAGACCAGAACAAGGCCACACATTGCTTATTTTATTCATAGTGAGAACAATATAATGAAGTGCATTTTATATCCAATGTTATCTGTCTGCTGCAACTCAATAAACCCTACCAAACTAATTCTTCAACTTGATGTACTGCTTCTTTCCAGTACTAACAGCATGCTGTTTGTTCTGCATGAAACGTCCTCAAAGGGTTGGAAATTATATCTCTGTGTGCCATATCTTTCCAAACAAACTATACTCTTCTTATATTTACCCGAGCAGGACATTTATAGTTTTACCTTGAATTCTCTCATTATGCAGCTTTACCAGTAAGTATATACTCTGTAAAGCTTTATATGCTATTTTTCCCACATAGCAAATCTGGGGAGACTGTAACTAACAGTAGATTCCCAAAGAGTTCCATTATCAGTTGAATTAATAAATTGTGCCACCATCATTACCAATTCTGAACAAAAATGAATGTGCCTGCAATTATTTATGAATTATTTATTATAATTATTAACTTCTAAAGATGTGCCAGTGAAGGTATGTTACCTTAAAAAAGAGCTAGTACAAGGTAAAATTGGTGTTACTTTTCAAATGTCATTTTTATATTTAAAACGAAAATAGAAATACATATGGTTTTTCAAACTGGTATTTTAGATAACAATAGATTCTTATGTGTATCTACTAAAATTTAAATTATAAAATTCTGTGAGAAGAAAATAATTAAGACTATTTGAAACAGAGCTTTGAAAATATTAGCACTGTGAAGCAACAAATATTTTTAATAAAGCAAAAAGGGGAGAGAGAAGCCGGGTCTTCTGTTAAAGGCACATGCTGGTTTTCGAGGAGACCCGAGATCAGTTCCCAAGACCTACATCAGAAAGCTCACAACTGACTGTTCCTTCAACACCAGAAGATCTCACTTCTTCTTCTAACAACCATGGGCACCTGTACACACGTAGTTGACACAACATACATCTAAAATAAGTCTAAAATTAATATTAACAGTAAAAAAAGAAAACAAGTGAACTAGAATGTGAAATCAATGGCTCATTGGAGATGCTGCAGGATTGAAGATTGTAACTCTTAGGTAAAATCCAGATGATTAATTCTGACTGAAATTGGGAGCAAAAAGAAAGTCAGCATTGCAAAAGCATTGCCTACATAACAAAAGCAACAACCACAGTGTAAATAAGTAAGAATTAAGAAATTACACTCATCAAATGTTTTCCTAGAAATAAGCATTAGCCCAGTATTCAGCTCTGCTTTGAATTGCTGCATTATCTTAATTTGTTTTTAATTTCATCTTGCTTACTACTTCATTATATTATTTCCTTGGGAAATTATAATGATGTTTGTATTTTCACTAGTAAAATAAATATTTTAAATAACAGTTAATAGATCTAGAAACAATAATATGATGAATAGAGTTTTATTAAAGGTGTGACATGAAACTAAAGCATCTAGTAAATCAATATAAAGTATAAACATAACCTCTGGGTTATAAGAACCCAAGAGATACAAAACAATTTTAAACTTTCTACAGTTCATTGAGGTTCCTATCAAAGGGGTGTAAACATGGTCTATAAAACCCCAAATGCACAAACAGTGACAACTAAGAGGATGCTTTTTTATAGAACCTGATAGGCTTGCTGTTAACACTGAATAGAACAAGGGACTCAGTACAATGAGAGGAAGCAGAAAGATTTTCTGGGAGAGTTTATGATTTTATAGTAGTAATAAAATGACTAGTGGGAATTGGCGACAAGGTAAGTTTGGTATGATTCTTCAATGTTCCTCAAAACACATGCAAGTGGAAGAAAATTTCAACTTGAGTGATTTTTGTAGCTTAAATGTGCCAATGGACAAAAGAAAGTGATTCATGAACACATGAGAAAACACTAAATATTTCATATTATCAGTAAGCAAATAACAGAATAATTAATATCCATTGAAATAGTTAAAAGCCCAAACAATAAAATTTTCTTAAAATAATCTTCTCAAAGATATTTACATGTATAAAACATAATAATGAGAAATTATTTGAAAAGGTTACTTGCCATTGTGGAAAGATATATGCTTCTAGAATGATAGAAACATAGATATATAATTAAACTTAATTATACATATAGTTATATATAGTGAAGTGATATGTTAATTAAGCAGTGTGAGAAGATTAGAGAATAAATATAAAAAATCTGGCTACACGAAGTAGTGTGTGTCTGTAATCCTAGCAATTTAGAGATAGAGAAAGTTTGCTGAAATTTTCAGGCCAGCCAAAACTAAAAGAACAATACCACTTTATGTCAAAAAAAAAAAAGATGGGAGAAGAGAAAGAGATAAATAGAAAAAAATTAAGGAAGAAAACAAGCTTGAGATCATTATAAGAGAAAAAATAATAAAATAGCAAAAATATTTGATTTGGGAAATGTTTGGAGTACAGTAGTGAGAGGAAGGGCATGTGAAGATGCTGAAAGAATATGTCTTGTCCACTAAGTGCCTATCTAATTACAATGTCAGAAATAAAAGAATTTGAAATAGGTAAAATATTTCCTTTGTAAAGAACTGACAATAAGCACTTTTACAATAACTGAATAAAAATATAGTGTCTCTCAGACTTATGAAAATGAATAAAGGACATTTTGTATCTAAACTTGCCATCATGAATCAAGTACAATTATGAAGAAAAACAACCCCAGCTGATGCATCCCCACATCTGTAATAAAAGGCAAACTCATGTAGAAAATTAGACTGATCCTGGATTAAAAATCAAAACAGCAAATAATCACTAATACTGAAATTATAAAGCTTATACTAACTATGGTGGAAATCAGTGAGAAATTACTAAAATAAAGGAAAATTGAAAATCCTTTGCTGCTTTATATGTTAAAGTGTACACTTGGAAAACCACCAACTGTATTTTAAGTAGTATATGATATTAATCGATAATTGGATAACTTTATTTTTAAAAAGTGAATGAATTCATTCTAAGAAAAAATTCTAGTTTCGAATATATTTGTAAATATAAAAATGATCAAAATCAATTAAGCAAATGCCAAATGTAGTTAAATATAAGCAAAATTCACTTGAACTAAAAAAAGAGAAATCCTATATAGAGAGAAACTAAGGGGGATACATAGTCAAAATACATTTTTCAATTATATGAAAATAACCTTATAAACAGTACTATGAATATAAAATAATATAAAAATTTGACTAAGTAGTAATTATGCAATAACCAAGCTAAAGTTTAACTGTGGGTCCCTAAAAGTCTACCAAAATCATTAATCTGGATTAAGTGTGATAAATGATAATACAAAAATAATATCAGGATCAAAAAAGTTATAGTCAGCAAGAGAGATGGCTCCGTGGGTAAAGGCACATCACACAATCCTGAAGACCAGAGTTAGGTCACCATCTCCAGGGAAAGAAAGGTGGAAGTGGAGGAAAACCTTTGGTGCATTTTGTCCTTAGTCCTTTTTTTGGAGGCCTTAGCAAACACATGACTTCTCTCCATCATAAAATAAGTATGTAACTGAAATATTAAAAATAATAGTGTTTAACAATAATAAGATAGAAAAAATAATTTTGCCACCACAAAATCATTATGTGACTGAAATATTAAAAATAATAGTGTTTAACAATAAAAAGATAGAAAAAATAATTTTGTGCCAATAAGTTTAAAAATCCCATCTGACTCTCTAATAATCTAGGTTTCTAGGGGCACCAATACCCAGACATGAGATTATCTCCCTTCAAACTTTTTGTTGATTTTCATTTTTATTTTAAATTATAAGATAGTAGGTTTTAATATGTCTTTTTCACAATGCCTTACCCTTATTTAACCTTGTCTCAAACACTCTGATCTCCATTTCCGTCTACCCTTACTTTAATCTGTGCTTAAACCTTCCAGTTTCCATGTCTAATATTTCTCCTTTCTACTTCCATATTGCTCATTTTCTATTAACCACAGCAACCTTCACTTTACCTTTATTGATCAACTATTTACATAGTAAGTATACAAAAATCATGGATTGAACGAACAGTTGTGTCCCTTTTCAGCATCCCTAGATTTCTGCAGTCACTCCAGATTAAATACTCAAAACTATAAATTCAGGGCTATGATCCACATGTTAGAGAAGCAGCCTAAACCCTGAAATATAAATGTCATAATGAGACTTTAAAAGATGTTTGAATATTTGTGCTCTTCTCAAATATTCATAGTACTGGTCTTTAATAAATGTTGGGGTTGCATACCAAGATTGCACAGCTTTTGTGTTTATGCTATTTGCAATCTATCTCTAGTTTCCTGATAAGTTAGAACAGGAGCTCAAGGGGTCAAGGATGTCTGGGAAATGTGTGTGCTCAATATACAACTCTTGTGTGACTGTGTCTTATTTAACATAGTATGGGCAATGAATAGATGCAACAAAAAAATTAAAGAGAAAAGAAAAAAGGTAAATGACAAAGACAGAGATTCTCAGCCAGACAGAACAAGATGACAGAACTAGGGCACAGGAAAGGGATTTCAAAAGTTGTTGATTTCAAGTAATGGAAAAAACAGAGTATTTTCTTCATTCTGTACCAAGGCTTCAGGAATACCTCCCAATACAAGACTCTTTTAGATTGTTACTTTGGATCTAGTCTAACTCCTAAATAGCACAAGAGAATCAGCTGTACATGGGAACTTCTCTCAGGGGCACTTCTTAGAATACAGCCAACCCCACAGAGCCACATGCGCTTCAAATAGTATATATGATTAAATCAACACAGTGTATTTAATTTGAGACAAGTTTCTACTCCAGGCCCCAGTTCATCCATCTTTAAAACAATAAAGTTAGAGGAGAAGTTTTCAGACTTACTTTTGAGGCCTACATTTCTACTATTTCTGATTCTTAAGAGAGTTTATATTTATTTGTTCGTTTTGATCTACTCACAGTTGTGAAAGTTTGGTCCTGGCTAAGCAGAGCCAAACAGCAGGAAGGTAAAACTAAGAGAGAGGTGAAATCAATAACCCCAAAGCTATTGCTTCAAAGACTATGAAAAGCCTTTGTCTCTCTTCTAGGGCAAAATGCTTGCAAGAATAAGGAGGAAGGAAGCCAGAATGAGTGAGCCTAAGAAGAATGAGAGGTAGGCTGGGGATTAGATAGCAAAGATAGCAAAAGAGGAAAGGCACAGAAATACATATTTTGCTCAAGGATTTATTTAACCTGCATGACTTCAGAAAAGGTCCATGTGTAGTGACTGTTTGCTCTACTTTTCTCCTGTGTGTTAATAAATAAAACCACTTTCTTTTCCCTCTTTCCTCTGCTTCCTCCTCCATTCTCCATACTTCTGGAACTATAATTCCAAATAATATTTTCCCATCGATGATAAAGCCTTTTTCCCCAGGTGCACTGATTGAATCCAGAGCTTTACAGACACCGAGCAAGCCACTGAGCTATATATAAA
This sequence comes from Microtus pennsylvanicus, assembly GCF_037038515.1. Taxonomy (NCBI): domain Eukaryota; kingdom Metazoa; phylum Chordata; class Mammalia; order Rodentia; family Cricetidae; genus Microtus; species Microtus pennsylvanicus. The sequence goes on from NC_134581.1 coordinate 135,643,098, forward strand.
GCTCCCTTCCCACTGGTGTGTAAAGAAAATCTTCCATTTTGAAATTTAAAATACCAAGAGAAGACCTCAGCTCAAGTTATAAAGTAATAAATAGAAAGGATGTCTGTTGTGGGGTTTATTAGCAGAGTTCCATAAACTGGTCTTTTTTTTTTATGGCAGTAAAAAAAAAACATGAAAACAAAAAAGAAAAAAAAAGGTAAGGTTTGTTAATTCTGAAAATGATAAATAAAAAGATATAGTCAACAACTTAGGAAGTTGCATTTAACAATGCAATGATAATCTGAGCAAAATTGAGAGTTAAGGTATAGTTCAAATGTTTATTTCCAGTTCTGTGCCATTGTGCTGGCTAGATTTTTTTTCTCTCTTTGGTCAGCTTGACCCAAGTTAAGATCATATGGTAAAAAGAAAACTCCCCTTAAGAAAATGCCTCCATCAGATTGGCCTGTAAGTAAACCTGTAGAGTGTTATTTTCTTGGTTGATGATTGATGTTAAAGAGTCCAGTATGCTGTAGTAATGCTGTTCCTTCCTTGGACTCTATAAGCAAACAGACAGAGAAGTCATACTAATCAAACCCCCAAAAGCTCAGTATCTCTCAACACATGAGCACAAAATAACCTATGATTAAATAAAAGCACATATTAACTATCCATTTATAGACATTTATATATTTCTAAATATTTCTGACCATAATAAGAAAGAAATCTTGATTTTTGCCAGACATAAAAAAATAATAATTCATGTAAAATTAGGAAGATAAGTAATGAAAAGTAAGATCTGTTCTCAATTGTATGTCAAATTTTCTAAAAAGTAGAAAAACGGTGTAATAATAAAAAAAGTAAAGTATCTGAATTAACAACAGCTGACAACAAACACTTCTTTAAAGCTAAATGTCCACTGAAAGAAGAGAAGATGCAGCCGTAGGTTGCATATGTCCTAGTTATATGTATTATGTTCATCACAGAACAAGTGCTCAACAATCACAACAGAAGTGATGAGTGATGAAATATTTCTAAGTGATTATTATTTAAGGGTAGAGTAGAGTTGAGGATTTGACATTTTAAAGTTTAAAGTTTTTTCTTTCCAGCAAAGAAAATACAGGGAACTGCAGTTTTCGATTTTGATCGTTCGTTAGCTTGTATTCAGTACAGCAAACTTTTTACTTTGCCAGTCTATTTGTGTAAGCATCTTCTCTCAGAAGAGTTGCAGGTGCATGCTACCCCTGCATGTCTTTAATATCCTGAAAATTTAGTTCCTCTCTAGTTGTGGGAAAATTCTTGCTGAGTTTTCTGAGACACATATTGCATGGTTTTCTTGTGCATATCTAGTCAGCTTTCTGCACAGCAGGTACGTTTGCATAAGAATGAGCTTTGGTGAATTTCTTGCCAAAAGATAGGTTCCTTATGGGCATTCTTGAGTTGCTGTTTTTTTTACAGAGATATCTGTATGCATAGTTAGCTGAAGTGAAGTGAATTTTGAAGAAGTTTTAAGATATACACACACTCATACACAGATATTCATAAATACAAAGATGAATACACAGATACGTATTTCTTTCCTTAAGTTTCACTAAAGAAAATATATTATCACTTTTGCAATCTCTATTATGAAAACCTAAAAAAGGTAACAGGGAAAAAAACAAGATTTCTTTTTACTTATTTATTTATTTATTTATTTAAAAAAAAATTTCACCTCCTCCCCGCCTCCCATTTACAAGATTTCTTTTTAAATTTAGTTAACGAATTGGTCAAACAAATAGTAAAATAATTAAACATGTTTGGGGAAAATGAATACTACTTTTTATAACACTATCTCTTCTCACTGAGGTAGATATATGCAGGTAAGATGCATTTTGAAAAGGGAAAGGATTGTTGTTAAAATAGAAATTCCATCTTAAAAATATTTATAATGCAAGAAAGGAGACAAAATACTGTTGTGCCTTCAACACATTTCTTATGCAATAAATAGAAAAAGAATAAATTCAACCAAACAAAGATGTTAGGGAGATCAGCAAGTAGAACATTACTATCTTCCAAAATCTGTATCCAAACAATGTACAACTGTTATATTTGGAATAATAGTGATTTGTTACAATTTACACTTGTCATCATGGTGACCCGACCTGCTACTTCTTTATAAGTGAAAGATACTTTTTCTAGACACTCATAATGATGCTACGGAAGAAAGTTTTAGAGGGCTCTTAGCTACAGGAATAGCTTCAAACAAGGTTGTATTCTCTCCGTGAATTGTGCACCTCCAGTGGTTGGTCAAGGGGATATACTTTTCTTCAACCCCTACTTTCCACATGGAAAATAAAACTAAGGTATTATTCTATTTATGTCTATGAGAGATTATCTTGATTAGTGATTGGTGTGGGAAGATCCAACCAATTATAGGTATCATCACAGGCCATTTAAAAAAAACATAACTTAGCATGGGTCAAATAGTAAGATAATAAGCAACCTTCCTAAACGGTTTTGGCTCCAGGTTCTTGTAATCAGAGATTGTGTTTATATTTCCCAGCTTCCCAGACCTAAATAATCCCACATAAACTATATTAATTACAACACTCTTTGACCGATGGCTCAAGCATATTCCTAGCTAGAAATTTTATCTTAAATTAACCCCTTCATCTGTGTATTGCCATGAGGCTTTGGTTTACTGGTAAGTTTCTAGTGTCCTTCAGTGGCTACATGGCATCTTCCTGACTCCGCCATTATTCTCCCAGCATTCAGTTTAGTTTTGCTGCCTAGTTCTATTCTGTCCTGCTGCAAGAGACATTTTTATTCACCAATGGTACTAAAACATATTCATAGCATACAGGGGAATCCCTCATCAGGTTCTGGCTTGACATTCCTCAGCTTCCCTTTGTGATGGACTTGACCTGGAACTATAATCTGAAAACCCTCACTTGCCTGTGTTGCTTTGGGTCATGATGTTTAACCCAGAAGTAGGAAAGGAAAAAAACAATAGAAACAATTGGTACCAGGAGAGAGTGTTGATGTTTGAACATGGTTGTTGCTTTGGGGTTGTGCTGGATAGTTTGTGTCACCTTTACATTAACTAGAGTTATCAGAGAGGAGGTAACCTCAATTTTAAAAAATGCTTCCATACAATCTGGCTGTAAGCAAGCCTGTAGGACATTTTCTTAATTAGTGATTGATGAAGGAGATCCAAGGTCACTACAGCTAATGTTATCCCTGGGATGGTTGCCTTGGGTTCTATAAGAAAGCAGGTAGAGCAATCCATGATGAGCAAGCCAGTAAGCAGCACCCCTCCATGTCCTCTGCATAAGTTCCTGTATCTTCCAAACTTTTGCAATAGCTTATTAAGCTCTGAACACTCAATAGGTTTTCAAGCCCATAGTTCTAAAATCTCCCTCATTGCTGCAACACAACACCATGACCAAAAGCCAAGTTGGGAAGGAAAGGGTTTAATGTCTTAAACTTTCGTATCACTGTTTATCACTGAAAAACATCAGGACAGAAACTCAAACAGGGATATCACATAAACTGTTTATAAGAGTATCAGACTCTAGTAAACACCAGTCTGATATACCAAAAAAAAAGTCAATTTCTACTGATTGTTAAGAATGTGAGTTGACAACAAAGGATAACTTTTCAAATTTTGGTTTTGCAAGACAGGGTTTCTCAATATAGCCTTTGCAGTTTTGGAACTTGCTGTGTAGACTAGACTGTCTTCAAACTCACAGAGATCCACCTGCCTCTGTCTCCTAAATGCTTGGACTAAAGGTGTGTGCCTGTATTTCTACCTCTAGTAATCTCTAGTAATGGGCTTCAGGTGCTATTTTTTAATACCCTTGAGCATGGGCAAGTTCACAAGTCTTTTTTAAAAGAAACGTGGCTTACTAGTACAAACCTGATCGCCTTTAAGACATTGTTAATGCCCTTGAAGTGGTTTTCTAGGTGTGAAACAAATGAATTGGTCCCTCCTATTATAGTAATGAAATTAAGTCTACTTAATTTATCAATTCATCTTCATGTCCTGATTTCATATACTTGTGTTTATCAATAAGCACCATGATAATTTTTTAAAAAAAGAATGTAACATGAGACTAGATATGGAGATATTTAAATTATTCTTAGAGGAATTTTAAACCTTTAAAGTCAGATAAGACCAAGTAGATAGATACATAAATATTAAGGGTTTGAAAACCTACAATGTTTACAGAAAATCTAAGGAGATCTCTTCTACATTAATGCATTTATCTCTCTTTTTTCCAAGATTAATTTCCTACCTGCCACTAGGACTAAGATAAAATATAAACAGAATGGGGCTGCAGCAGGCCTTATGGTAGAGAAGAACTGTAGTCTTTAGGAACTGCAAGTCTTAGCCAACTGCAACCACAATTGCTTTCTTTAGTCTAAATACTAAAGGAATGGATAAAATGGAGGTAAATTATATACTAGAATAAGAGTTGATCAATAGTGGTTTTTGTTTCCTGAAACACAAAATTTAATATCTGATCAAGTATCAGGTTTTGAAGTGAAGGTATTATAATAAGCTGACAGTTACACAAGACAGTGATAATGGTCAACACAGATGAAGTAGATTTGGTAAAATAGAAGCTGACAAAAAGGCAGAAAAACTAAAAAAGTTTCCAAAGGATATTTGTGTAGATAAGCAATAGAAAGGTCTGAAAAAAAAATGCCAGTTCACTATAGTTTCCAGTACTATGTGAAAGATAAACCATGTGCTATGAGACAAGAGTTGGGAGAAAGACATCCAATTCAGCAAGACACTGCACAATCACTCCTTTGTGTAACATACCAAGATAGGAGATATTGTTACAAAATTAGGCCTACTCTTAGGAATAATAATTTTATGATCCAAAACATTGAAAGATGAGTAGACAAAATTATTGTCAGAAGCTATTTGGGCACAAGTTTCGTTCATAAGTGTCCAGCTGGAATGACCTTGGCATTCAAGAAGGGCAAGGAAGCTTGATTATTCTGAGAATTATAGGAATAGTTAATGGACTGTGAATTTCCTAGAGGCAAAACAGATGGGCAACCAATAACAGCACTGTCGACCTGTGTTATCTCAAAAGCCAAGATGATGGGCCAGAGGCTGAGGGCAATTGCCTTTATTTAGTGCCATGACTTGGCTAGGTTTTAGTTCTCAGAAATTTCTAACCTGTAACTAATTAACTGAAATAGAGATGAGGACCCAAGACAGAAGGATATCACAACAAAATGGAAAACGGTCATTTTATCAGTTGCCCTATGGTCTACAATAAAGGGGGACTTTGAGAAAATACACTAGGGGTGACGAAGCATGTAAGATAAACATGAAATGAAGGTATTCACATGCCTATCCTTGCAGTTCATATAGGTCATTCTGTTCAAAAAGGTGCGAAAGGGCAAAATACTTAGTCATTTCTACATAACCCTCTCCTCTTTCTGCTATATTTGTGGGGTAGCCCTGAGCATTTATCAAAAAATAAGGGAAATTATACATTTATCTATTTACCAAATAACACTCATATGGAAGCAAAGCAATAAAATCCACACCCCTTAGAGTTAACATTTTAACAGGTAGCTCCGAAATGAAAAATATAAAGCATATTGGAGTTGTTTTAGAGAGCAATATATGTGGGAAAAATATAATGGGAAAGCATTGGAAAGATTCCAGAGATGCATATTAAGAGACTGACATTTTAAATAGAAACTTCTTCCAGGGGATGAGATATTTGCCAGATACTTAACTTATTTGAATATACGAGCAATATGAATGGGTAGTAAAATCAATTGCTTTCCAGCAGTGAAAACAGCATGCATAACAACTCAGAATGAGGGCTGGAGCAGCCCAGTTGACCAGGGTCCAGATTAAAAGTATCCATCTCAGCACAGGACTTGCAGGGCAGAGAGGGCACAAATTGATACCAAGGACTTGCTGGTCAATTCCTGTGGCCCACACAGAAACTCCAGGTTCAGTATGAGACCCCTGTTTCAGAAAAAGAAGATATAAAGTTAGAGCAGAAAACGTTCGTGTTAACATATAGTCTGTGTAAGGTTGGCATGGGTGTACACAGGTGCCCCCACACACAGACAGACAGATTCACAAACACACAAGAAAAGGAATTCCTGTTGTGTATTTCAGAAATAATAATGTTTTAGTGATGGACAAGTGAGGAGGAGCAGAAGATGGAAGTGATACAAGATTTAGAAAGACTCGAGGAAACTGTGCCCTAATTATAAAACTTTGAAACCAAACTTTGAATAGAGGAAAGGAGCCGATTACACTCTAATTTCTTATCTTTCCTGAAAACCTTGACTCGTGGCAGGTTCTTGCTCATTTTGTTTTGATTTTTATATGTGGCTACACTCTAGAAGCCACAGGAATTTCACAATGCTAACATCAGAATAAGGTTACCTAGTGTATGGGTTTTTCCAGTGCAAGGGTGTCTTGGCAGTCAGAAGCCTAGGAATACTACAGTCACGCCAACAAGAAAAGTCACACAAGAGATTTATTGAACAGAACAGATGGCTTCTGAACAAGAAGAGAGAGAGCAGTGGGCTGGGCAGAAGGACAGGCTTCTATAAGGTCCTTGAAGCATGTGCAGTGAGCTCATGGAAACATACAGCATGGCTGGAAAGATTGCCAGGCTATTAATGCTGAGTCACAGTGGCTAGGATATTTACAAATCTCAGCATGCAGTGTCAAGTTAGAGGCAAGGTGTTTTCCCTTGGCTTTTTTACCCTATGCTTTAGATGTCAATAATTCTGTTTATAATTGTCTTTCCGGCGATGGGACTTTTCAGTATAAAGGTTATACGTTATTTCTGGTAATTGTTTTGATATCTGTAACACAATAAAATTTCCATTCTTGCTATTCTTGATGCTCAAAAGTAGGACAGCAGTCAAGAACTCAGGTTGAGGTGCCAAATCTGAGATGTTGGGAGAGCTGGCTGTCTTCATGGGAGTGTAGTAGGAAGGTACAGACCAGAAAAGTAAAAATGAGTTTATCATCACAGGGAGAAGTCTTGAGAACGGAAAGATTAGAACATGTTCTCAGAGAAGGCACTGGGATCCTGTAACCTTCAACACTTACAAATCAAATCCACAAGAGAAGGGATAAGACATTGACATGGATATCCAGAGAGTTATTTTAGAAAGACACTACAAATACTGGAACATATATGCTAAATCAAAGACTATGGATTTGACCAACACAGCATACTCTTAACTCTTTATTACACTTTATTTAGAAAATATTTCTATTATTATTCTTGATTTATAAGAAATATTATCAGTTTACACACCTTGGTAGTTAAAAAGTAGAGAAACACTGTGGGGCTGGAAATATGGTCTAGCAGTTAAGAATACTTGCTGAGTAGTCATAAGGAACATAGTTTAAGCCTCAGCATATATATATAAGTTTGACATATCAAAAATAACTCATTGATCCCCAGTACTGAGGGATCAATGACCTCTACTGGCGTTTGACACTGGTACATGTCACACACACACACACACACACACACACACACACACACACACCACACACGCACACACACACACACACACACACACACACACACACACAAAGGGATGGAAGAGGGAGAGAAAGAAATTACTTAAATATTTAAAAATATTTAGAAATTACAGGAATATAGATAGACTGCTAATACTATAGAAAGCAACCTTAAGGTAATGCTGAAATTACAATAACCCCAGTAGGAAACTCGTCCCTGACTATTGTCAAAATGTATCTTTTAAAAATTACTTATGTATGTTTTGGCCAATTCAACAGAAAGCAATATTTTAAAGAGGAAATGAAAATCTGTTTGGAAAAGCATACAAGGGATGTTTTAAAACAGTCTTTATGTAAGATACAAATAATAAAAAGTAGAAAGTCATCTAACATATTTTTTAAAAGATATAATACTGACTCTTGACATGAGTAAGAACAAAACAAGGAAAGATATGACAGATATAAGATGAGAAATGAATAACTATTATACAAGCAAAATATCATCAAGTTATCCAGGAGCATATTAATAATTAATGGACCTTAATAATACATTCATTCAATAATTCAAGGATATTAATGAAAATTCTAAGAGTGTAATTCTGTTGATTAGAACATTTGTTCTCCAAATGCTGAGCTTTAATGAGATCTTAGAAAGGAACACTCAATTACATAAAATCCTTAGCTATATTCTGTACTGAACCAGGATGAAGAGGAGAGGAGTCAAGAATAGCTACGTAGTTCTTGTTATAAGAAGCTGAAAATCCAGAGTTGTCCTTAACTGATGCAGCAAAGAATGAAAATGGAGATAATGACAACTCCAGCAGACTCCATATACCCAGGTACAGCCCATAGCATTCAAATAACACACAAGGGACCTTGCTTCCCTACTGAGCTACTCCAGGCTCCAGACTCTAAGCCCATATCCCATATGCTGTCCCCTCTTATCTCAACACCAGCATCGCTGCTGGGTTCTGGACCAAACTCTGGTGAAATTTCACTGTTTTGTTGCAGCTCTCACCAGCGATATGCTAACTAGCAACCCACCTGCCAGGTGGACAACCCCTTAGATTTTATTCCCCCAAGACCTACTCCATTACCCCCCCACACCCCCCACCTCATCATTCTCCCAGATGCCATCACTTCCCCAAACTCCACCAGAATACATAAGCTCAGATACAGTCCACAAAAGTCAAAAGAACAGCAATCCTTCCTCTGGGCTGCATGTTCTGCTCTACAACTTGTGAAGAAGACTTTGGCTTTACCACAGGCCAGGACAAATCTAGAGATGCAAGGCTCCAAAACCCCAGTGGAGATATCTTACTGGATGCAGAAAGACTTCCCAGTCACCAGAAACTTTGGCCACTTAGGCCAGAAGACCAGAGAGGAAACAAAAAATAAAGGAACAAAACATCCATTTAACAAAGACCTAGACCTATAATTCAACACCCAGACCTATAATCATGGCAAATCCAGTTGTCTAAGGATCAATGTAAGAACCTAATCAAAATAGAGCAATATGCCACTACCAGAACCCAGCTATCATACTACAGCAAGACATAAACATTCCAATGTAGTAAAAGCACAAGAAAGTGACTATAACAATAACTTCATGAAGAGAATGGAGGACATTAAAAAAACTGATAAACTTTCTTAAAGAAATCAAGAAAAGACAAACGGAAAATTAGAAGAAATTAGAAAATTCCATGAATAATGCTAAGAAAGCAAAAAAAAAATAAACAAGACAAGAAAATGGTGGTTACAGATCTAAAAATACAAATAGACGCAATAAAAAAAAAAAGGAAGGGAATTCTGGAAATGGAAAATCTAGGTAAGTAAACAGGAATTATAAATGCAAGCATCACCAGCAGAATACAAGAGATTCAGGAAGGGATATCAGGCTTTGAGATTCAGTAGGGGAAATAGATTCATCAGTTAAAGAAAATGTTAATCCTAAAAAAATTCCTTATAGAAACATCCAGGAAATCTGGGAAACTGTGAAAAGACCAAATGTAAGGATAACCTAAAAATAATGGTAATAAAGGAAGGAGAAGAATCCCAGCTCAAAATCCTAGAAAATATATTTTAAAAATTCATAGAAAAAAATTTCTAGCCTAAAGAAAGACATGCCTATAAAGACAGAAGAAGCTTACTAAATACCAAATAAACTAGACCAGAAAATAAGTCCCCTTACCACATAATTATAAGAAAAACCAACTAAACATAAAGAATATTAAAAACGGCAAAGGAAATAGACAAATTAACAAATCAGATGAAAAGGGGGCATAATAATAGACACTGAGGAAATCCAGTTAGTCCTTAGGTCATATTTCAAAAACCTGTACTCCACAAAAATGGAAAATCTAAAAGAAATGGACAAATTTCTTAATATATACCACATACCATAGTTAAATCAAGAGCAAATAAACAATTTAAATAGACATATAATCTCTAAGGAAAGAGAAACAGTCATTAAAAGTCTCCCCCCCCCCGCAAAAAAAAAGCCAAGGACAGATGGTTTTAGTGAAGAATTCTACCACATTTTCAAAGAAAAGCAAATACCAATACTCTTCAAATTATTTCACAAAATAGAAACAGAAGGAACATTGTCAAATTGGTTTTATGAGGCCATAGTCACCTTGATACTCAAGTCACACAAAGAGTCAACAAAGAGAATTAGAGTACAATTTTCTTCATGAACATTGATGCAAAAATACTCCATAAAATACTAACAAACCAAATCCAAGAATACATCAAAAATATCACCCAGCATGATCAATTATGTTTTATCCTAGTGATGCAGGCATGGTTTCACATTCAAAAACCTGTCGATATAATTTAGTATGTAAACAAACTGAAAGAAAAAAACCCCACATGGTTGTCTCATTAGAACTTGAAATGGCCTTTGACAAAATCCTACACCCTGTCATGATAAAATCCTTAAAGATATCAGGATACAAGGGATATCCCCAAACGCAGAAAAAGTAATATATAGGAAACTGACAGGCAGCATCCAATTAAATGAAGCAATTCCACTAAACTCAGAAAAAAGACAAGGCTGTCCACTCCCTCCATATCTATTCAATACAGTACTTGAAGTTCTAGCTACAGTAATAACAACTAAAGGAGACCAATGAGGTACAAAAATGAAATACATAAAATGTATTGCTATTTGAATTTGTGTGCCTGTCAGCTCTCTTCTATTTTTCATTAGTTCAGTTTTAACCTATAAGTAGGCAGCTCACCTAGGGAGGCTACGGAAAACAGGGCCCAATATTAGAACCAGAAATTTGAAAACAATTGAACAAAATTTATTTGATTTTCGGGGGTATAATACAATTAATTGTTGGGAGCAGTGAGACCCCAGATCCTGAATTTCTTGTAATCCCCTGATCTGAGTGCCTACAGCTGCTCTGAGCATGAGACCTTCAGTAGTTCCTGATAGCAGGAGAGTGGTTTCTGGTGGGTTTGACTGGGGCGTGGCTATCTCTATATAATCTGCCCCTGAACACAATAAAGGGGGCGTACTTGGGGAATTCAAAGATGACCCATGTCGCTGTTTCTCTGTCTCTGTGTGTCTGTGTATTTTAACTTCCAGCCCTGTCAGGAGCCAATTTCCTCCTAAAATCATTGCAGGAACCGTCACCCTGGGGAGTCTGCAGAGAACCCCACACTCCTAATTGTGTTAGGAATCGTTCTATTGACAGAGCCTACCCCACACCCAAATTGGCTGTTAATGAGAGCTATCTGTTAGCAGAACCCACCCCACATTCCAAACTATCTAGGAAACTAGGTGTGTCATCTCCTAGTTGTGACTTCCTGGCCTACAGTGACCTGACCGAAGATAACCTCCTGGCTACGGACTGTGTGACCAACGCGAACCACGCGGCAAGAGCCCAGGCCCCTGTGCCCATCCCCCAACTCTTTACTCTATATAAGTTGTATCCCATCTCTAATAAACGGAGGCTCTGACAAACTTCGCATGGCCTTCTTTCTGTCTCCTAGCCCATATCTTACAGGTAGTGCCTCTCCGGGACCCTGGAATAACTGATTGCAGGGTGGGTTACAACCCCTAGACTGAGTAACCCCCCAAAAGGCAATCGACACAGCCCCTTGTCCGAACCTCGGTAACTGGGTGCCAGCACAAAAAGCACAGACACCGGGCACAGTGCGCGGCAATTAATAATCAATATAAACAGGTATTGCTCAAAGGCCTAGGCAATGCCCTACAGTTACCAAAAAAAAAAAAAAAAAAAGAACACACACACATCAACTAGATTAAATTAAAATGGAACATGCACTTAGGAGAATGAATGTCAGGAATAAAAAGTTTGTGAAACATTTGTATAAACCTAAAACACAATTACAAAATGTGCCCCCTTAAACATATATTTTAAAAGTAGATACAATTTTAGTAATTTAAAACAATGAATAGAAATCTTGATATAAAACACAATTACAGCGTTTTATGAGATTGCAGGCATTCAACTTCTTTGCTCCCTTACGTCTATTGACTTTTCTTTAAAACACTTTATGAAGAATGACTAAATATATTTTTTAAAGCCCTTTCAGAACAGTGCTCTGCTGTGCATCTCTGCATCTGCTTCCATTAGTATCTGGATGAAAAGTTCTATGGTAACATTTAGGATAGTCTTCAATCTGACTACGGATCAAGGCCGGTACAGGCACCCCCTCCACTCATGCTTCAGGTCTTAGCTGGGGTTATCCTTGTGGATTCCTGGGAATTTCTCTAACGCCAGATTTCTTGGTAGCCCCACAATGGCTCCCCTCCCTACTGCTTTTACTAGCTTTTTGGAACCCATATTCTTCGGAGGGATACCTTGCTCAGCCTAGATAATGGGAGGACCTCTTTCTGCCTCAAAGCAATGTGCTACTATTGTTGCGTTTCCATGGGAAGCCTTACCTTTCTGAGGAGTGGATGTGTGGGTAAGTGTGGGGGAAAGTGGAGGCAGTGAGAGGAGGGGACTGGGAACTGGGATTGGTGTGTAAAATAAGAAAGATAGTTTTTTAAAATAAAAAAATTTAAAAAAATTAAAAAAGATTCAGAGAACAACAAAATAAACTGCTTTCATTTTCAGTAGAAATTGCTTGATACTCTAACAAAAATCTACATTTATTAGGACAGTAAGACATGTTTGAGTGCAAGACATTCATTTTGAAGGCATTTCCATAGATATTCTGCCTCCATGAAATATTGATTTTTTTAATTAAGGGTTATCTTCTGTGTAGATGTGCACGTGTAGGCATGAGTATGGAGGAATGGCCATTCTGAGGGGAGAGGACTACTTTGGGAAGTCACTCCCATCCTTCTAACCTGTTTCTTAGGTTATTTACTTTTTAATCTTATGTGTGAGTTTTGCTTCATATATGTATGTGTACCACATGTATGCCTGTAACCAGTGAGGGTCAGTAGAAAGAATCAACTAACATGGACCTGCAGTCAAATATGGTTGAGGTACTGTCTGGGTGTTGGAAGCCAAACCTGGGTCCTCTCCAGGAGCAGTTCATGCTCTTAACTGCTGATGGTTCAGCCTGCTCTCAGCCCCGGCTTATTTTTCTTTCTTTTCTTTTTTCTTTTCTTTTCTTTTCTTTTCTTTTCTTTTCTTTTCTTTTCTTTTCTTTCCTTCCTTCCTTCCTTCCTTCCTTCCTTCCTTCCTTCCTTTCTTTCTTTCTTTCTTTCTTTCTTTCTTTCTTTCTTTCTTTCTTTCTTCTCTTCTTCCTTCCTTCCTTCCCTCATTCTTTCCTTTCCTCCTCCACTTCCTCCTCCTCCTCCTCATTCTTCTTTTTAATTCTTATCACTGGAAAAAGTCAAATTTGTACCAAATATTCACAAAAGTTATCTACTGATTAAATATATACGCTTTATTTTTAAAGGTGAAAAAAATGAATCTCTTTAAATTGTACATGTGTGTGCATCAAAAACAAACATTTAATTAAACCTTTATAAGGGTACAATTGTATATTATGATACTTCAGGTGAAAGAAACATTTTACCTTCCTCATAGAGATAATAAACATTTGGCTCCTTGTTTATATGTTTCTTCCATCAGCTTGAGTCAACTCTGCCTTCTTGATATGCAAGTATTCATTTTCTTTTTCCACATCTCTCCTTGAGCTTAATTTTTCCCCTATCATCACTCATTTCAATTGCTGCAAGGGCCTTCTCACAGGCTTGGTTCTTACCTCTGTGAGAAATATGTTCTACTATGATCTTTTCAAAATGCAAATCAGCTAAAAATTCATTCCAGCAATTTTTTTAATGGAATCAAATTGCCTTCAGCATTAAGTTTAAAGTGTGTGACAAGATATACAGATTTATCAGCAAGGAAGGCTCTCTCTGTTTCTGATCTGCACCTTCTACTCCTTTCTATTCTTTCCTCATTCCTTGTCATACTTAATCAGCTTCAACTCTTCATATGTTCAAAATATTCTTAGCTCTTTTACTTTACATGTAGTTCTTCTATGTTAGAATATCTTCTGTTCACAGTTCCTCAACTTTGTTTCACATCATCACCCGCCATCTCAGTTTAGTTGATTTTTTGATACTTCATTCCTGGGATGTGAGGTCATGGCTGTCAACTCAACAGGATTTGAAATAACTTGATTCTGCGAGATGATTCCAGAAAGTGTTTAAATAAAGAAGAAGGACCTCTCAAGATTATGAACAGTACCATCTGTATAATCTGGGATTATATTCCCAGACTGAGTAAAAAGTCCAAGAGGAAGCAAACTGCTAAGGAAAAGCTTGTATGTCTATCTTCTTCCTGACTGTGGACACAGTGTGAGCAGCTGCCTCCAACTCTTCCTGTCACAGCTATGGGTGGTTCTCATGCTATGGATTCCCACCATGAAGGACTGTGACGTCAACCTGTGAGCCGAAAAAAACCCTTCCATCCTTAAAAAAAACTTCTGTCCCCTATATGTCCATCATAAAAAGAAAAGTAGCCATTGCAATGTCCATTCCCAGAATGAACGCTCCATTACTATCTGTTCATAGGACTTATAATTACAGTATGGGCTACTTATGGGTACAGGAAGTTTTTTTTTCTTTAGACTTCCTATCCAGAAGTTTGTATTTATTAGCCGCACAGTGAATTCTCAGAAACTGATTGAAGAATAAATGAGAACAGAGGAGCATATGGACAAATGGCTTCCCAGTCATGTTAAATTTCTTTCTTTTATCAGCATGTTTTCCATGGCCCTTTGCAATATTATGCAAATTGCTTCCTGAGCTTGCAATTACAAGCACAATAGCTGTCCCCCAAAAGAGTTACTTTTTTATTGGAACATTAAAGATTACAGCTTTGCAGAATAGGATTTGGGGTACTTGGCAGCCTACGGAGACTGCCAGTTGTGGATGCTTCTCTTTCCTGCTGAAATCGGCACTCCTTTGATAACCCTGCTTCCGACAGTTATTACTAGGCTCATCAGGTTTCAGATATAGCACCTAACTGATGTAATGATGCCATGAAAAGCTGCCATGTGTGGGTTTCTAACCTGATTGTCATTTGTACTATCTTACAGAAGAGTCAAATAAACCACTCAAATATATAAAGCATTGTTTATATATAGCACTCTCTTAAAATGAGGCAGATTTGCAAGATGTACAATTAAGCTTTATGGCACTAAGGTTTTGATTTACGTTATCTGTATGAAAGATTTTTTTCTTTTTTTTATAAAGCCTTGATGAGTCAAAGAAATGACACAATGCCCTATCAAATAGTAAATTCTAGTGATATACATTCGAGCTGTCAGCTGCTGAAGCAGATATAAATACATGAAAAATAACTTTCCTGAAAAGTGATGGCTCATTGGGATGTGTCTTTGTTCAGAAGAAACCTCTATCTTTTTCTGTCTTCTTATCCCTCCCTTCTCTCTTTCTCTTTGCCTCTTCCTCTTCTCACCTTTTCCCTCTCCAGGATCCATGTTGTTTTCTGAATTGATTCAGTTATCCACCAGCTATTTTCCTGGTTTATGGATGACAATCCCTACAGAGTTGTGGTATGGGAAGTCCTGTATATATGTTGCTTTTATTGGTTAATGAATAAAGAAGCTGTCTTGATCTGTGATAGGACAGAGCAGAGCTAGGCGTGGGGAAACTAAGCTAAATGCAGGGGTCCCTAGATGCCATGTAGCCACCAGAGGGGAAAGATGTGAGCTGCCAGTTGGAAACTTGCCAGTAGGCCACACACCTCATGGTAAAATATAAAATAATGGAAATGGGTTAATTCTAGCGGTGTAGGAGGGTCTTCTTTGTATGTATTGCTTTCATTGGTTAAATAAAGAGATTGCCTTGGCCTTTTTATAGGACAGCAGCTTAGATAGGATGGGAGAAAGAAGAAAGAGGCAGAGAGCCGCTGGCCACGAAGCTGCCAGGTCAGACATGCTGAATCTTTTCCGGTAAGCCATGAGCTCATGGTGGCATGAAAATTATTAGAAATGGGTTGAATCAAGATGTGAGAGTTAGCCAATAAGAGGCTAGAACTAATGGGCCAAGCAGCAATTTAATTAATACAGATCTCCGTGTGATTATTTCAGGCATAACCTAGCCAGGCAGCCTGGAGCCAGGCAGTGGGAAGCGGCCCCTCCACTCCTTTTACAACATTCTAGATGTAAGAGTTAGCTAGCAATACACTTAAGATAACAGTCAAACATTATTGAAAATAATATAGTTTTTGTGCAGTTACTTCAGGAGTCTGCATGGCTGGGAAATGAACAAGCGGCCTCCCCAAACAGTTTTATGTTCATTTGACAGTCTTTTCTAGAGTGGACTACAACATAGATTCCTTAAATGTGGTTGATGGAATTTTCATGTGTCATGGTTAATGACATGATTCTATGCAACTGCAAAAGTTCTATGGGTAATGAAAGATACATACATAAACAACCAGTGAGAACTCTGGATCTTTCCTTTCTTAGAAGTATTCCTAATACCCAATGCAGCGGTTTGAGATACCCCAGGGTGCCAGCAGCTATTTTCCAGTTTAGTCCATAAATCTTAGAAATTCAGTAAATCCCACAAACACAAAGCGACTCTTTAAACCTCAGCAAGTCTAAGTAATGGGTACTCATATCACAACTATTTAAAAGAAAATATAATAAAAATTATAACCCGTATTTTCATGCATGCCAGATTTTTAAATCACTGATGCCCTTATCAATACATACCACCATTTTGTATATTCCTTCTCCTTAAACTCAGGCTTGTTTTGAGATAAAAATTTATTTTTAGTTAGTAATATGCCATCTGTCATCTATAGCTTATCTATATTTTATAGGATTTAATATTATAAATGCAGTATAATTTAGCTTTTTCATTAGTCATATTGAAGCTATTTTGGTCAGTATTTAGTATGTTATTTGGGGTCATCATGATCTTATTTTAGGCCCTCAATTGTTCTGAACCTATAATTTGTAATAATGCAGAAAACTTTTCCTTTTATCCATGCATTTTTTTTTCATCAAAGTATTTCAATGCACTACCATAGAAGATAAGGTGCTTACTGAAATTTACTCAAATATACTGGCTACCCTCATGGTGAACAAGTGAACAGGACAAAATAGGATGTACACTCAGAGATAACTCCAAATGCTCGGGTATGGCTGATAAAAATGGGTATGTAGATGTGAACACAATTAGATTTCAAGGGTCAGTGAAGGAAATTAATGATTTTTTCATGTAAATGGTCGATTGGAACTAGAAATACAGATTAGAGTATATTACACAATTTGATAGTTATTTTCTCATTTTAAGCCTGGGTTATTTTGTTTCATCTTTTTCTAAGTGACTTGTAAGGTGCTTAAGCACTCAAAATTGTTCTTAAACCGGGCGGTGGTGGCGCACGTCTTTAATCCCAGCACTTGGGTGGCAGAGGCAGGCGGATCTCTGTGAGTTCGAGGCCAGCCTGGTCTACAAGAGCTAGTTCCAGGACAGGAACCAAAGGCTACGGAGAAACCCTGTCTCGAAAAATCAAAAAAAAATTGTTCTTATAATTAAATAAAGTTGGTAATTACTTTTGAATGACCAATAAAATTTTTGAACTAGAAAATTATGAATAAATATTTCTTGTAATTCTACTTAGAAAATAACTTAGATTTCTTGTTAGTAAGATAAATAAAACCTGCAATTCAACAGAAGGAAAACATAAACTGAGGAGACGAATCACAAGAAGCTGAGCAGGTCGGGGCCCCACTGGATTGTGCAGCATTCATTTCTGTGGGAAAAAAAAAGTTAAGATTGCTAGTTCTTTCTTATGGGCAAGACATCAGTTTGGATTCTATAATTTATTTAGAAGAACCTAAGGAAGACTTTTGAGCAGCTTTCTCCTAATAGAATCCTCTCTCTATAGGTCGTATATACAGTAGACAAGGCTAAGTTAGTAAAATATGGAATTCTGAGTTGCCTTAACACTGTCAGTAGAGATGTGATACATCTCCAATGGTTTACAGAAGGAAAACTGCATCACCATAGATCTAAGGATCCCTAAGTCATAAAGGCCCTTCTGAATTCAGTATAGTTACACTAATCTCGACCCAAGGAGAAGCATGGGAGATAATAAAATACTAAAGCTTGTATTGTTTTCCTTCTATTATTTATTTATACAGTTTATTTACTTTTACTTCTGTGTTTAATCTTCCAAACTCTTAGTCACAGTTCACCCTAGCTTGGTCTCACCTCTTAAAGATAATTGGTTGACAAAACTTCCCCATCACTGTTTTAATAAACAATTATAAATTTCTTGCTTTACAGTCAGAATGGTCAGTGTGTTACTTTGCTAAGTCTATGGCCATCACAACACACCACTGGTTGGATGGTTTCAACAAGATATAAACATTGCTAAGAATTCTGAGAGCCAGAAATTCCGTGTGGAGGTTCTGGCAGGATTGGCTCTGAGAGGCTTCTCAACTTACTAGTGTATGTCCTCATGAGCCCCCTTTAATGTGAACTGACGCTTTGATGCTTTATGTAATAACACTAATCTTATTGAATTAAAGTCCCACCCATGTGACCACATTTTACCTTGATACTTCTTTAAAGACCTTATCTCCAAACATAATCATATTATTAGAAACTGGGACATCAACATATTAAATGATAGCAGGGTAGAGACTAGAATTCGACAAATTATTTCCCAGAACTTGGTTTATGATGGAGACTTTCTATAGGAACCACACATATCTGTTAGAAAGATCACAAGAGACAGATCTGACGGCAGGCTGGCTTATTAGAGTAGGTTGCTTAGGGTATTTGAGAGAAATTGAAAATACCTCCCACATCATTGGAGCTAGTCATGGGATTTAATTAAGAAATTAATAATCCGTAGCTAGAGAGGTGATTCAGGAGTTAAGAACACTTGTTGCATTTATAAAGGACCTTAATTTGTTTTCCCACACTTTATAGCTGCTTACAATCATGAATAGTGCCAGTGCTGGGGTATCTGACACCTTACTCTGGCCCCAGGAGGCACTAGCCATGTGCATAGTGCACATATGTACACAGAGGCAAATGCTCACACATAAATAGGCTGAAATTTTGTTTTAAAGGTTTAAATTAATGAAATGAATCAATAACCTATTGAGTGCACAAAATTGAGCCTTTTGGAAGTAAGTATACACACACACACACACATATATATATGCACATACATACATATAGTTGATATTATTATATACTTGAAAAGAAAAATAAATATTCAAATGTTAGACGAAGTTAATAAGGGGATAATAAAAAAATTAACTGTATTAACTCAATTTCTCACTTTTAGCCACGTGGAAATGCAATTCATACAAGTTATTCCTTTCCCCCTGGAATGACTACCTAGGAAAAGTCAAACCCGCAATTCTAAAAGAAGAGTGTTAATTTTAATTAATTGCCAGAGTTCACAAAATTGTAAAACAGTACCAATTTATTTATGTTATAACTCTAATCACCTCTTGTTTTTCTTTTACATACACAAATTAATGGACAACAGATTTTTCAATACATTTTTAAAAATTCTAAGCAGTGGGTGATAGATTTTCAAAGCCTTCTCTGAGCTGTGATTGTCTTTATCATATAAAACCTAGTTGTCTTCATTATCTGTAAGCTCAGAGAATATAAATTGAATATAGATAAATATATTGAATTCACCGACAGGCGTATGTTTTGAGGCAGTGTGTATCTTCTTGAATTTAGTACTGAAATAACTTGCTTAGTAATAGCAACATCATCCCCAGAAAGCCTGAGGCAACAAAATCTAGTCTCTGATCATCACCCTTCACCTTTCTCATTATGAGTATGATTATTAACTTAAGTGTATTTTAAAATATATGGCTACTTCTCATGATGCCATTCTTTTTTTTGGGGGGGGGCAATTTTTGAGGCAGGGTTTCTCCACAGCTTTTTTTTTTTTTTTGGTTCCTGTCCTGGAACTAGCTCTTGTAGACCAGGCTGGCCTCAAACTCACAGAGATCCACCTACCTCTGCCTCCCGAGTGCTGGGATTAAAGGTGTGCGCCACCACCGCCCTGCTCATGATGCCATTCTTTCATGCCACTTATATAGTTATGTGAATGGTTATATATTTACCAGGTGACTCCCTAATTAATATTCAGTTATGTGCTTTTTAAATTTTAATTAGATAAAATCAAATCAGTTTGAAAATTGAAATTATTTAGCAAATAGTAGAAAAAGAGAGGAAAATAAAGACAAGTTTTGTTTCTAAAATGAATCTGTTTCATGCCATACCATTTACTATATGTATCTTATAATACCAAGATACACGTATTAAATATATACAATATGATATATTTTACTTTGTTTAAAAATAGGCACATTTATTTGCTGTGTGGGTGGCGGGTGTATGTGCTACAGTGTACTTATGGAGGTCAGATGTCAACACATAACAATAGTTCTCTTCCCGTCTGTGTCACTCTTAACAATAGAGGCTGTCAGACTTCACTGCTGAGCTATCTCACTGGCTCACACAATGCTATCTACTTTTAACAATTAACAATTTTCAGGGGTTTTATAATGAAAGTAACTGATGGCTTAAATGCTAGTCGAAGGGAGACTGTTTATGTGTTTAAACCTAAACCTGTGCATAACCTAATTTCCTGAATTACAGATATAAAAACTAATGTAGAAATGCATCTTATCAAGAATTCCACTAAGCAACGAGAATGTGTTTCTTTTTCTCAAGTTTCTATAAAACAACTGTCCAAATGCAGTAGAAGGAAAAACGAAGAGACGGTGGTGGCTTATGTAGAAGAGAGGTGAAAGGGGAGGAGGCAGAAAGGGCAAAGCCAGGACAAGCGGTGGGAAGAGAAAGAGCTGGAAGTATGAGCAGCCAATAGGAGATCTGCTGAGATAAAGTAGAAAGCCATTCCTATTGAAAACACCATAAGAATATTTAGTACGATAGAAGTGTCTTAAATACATATACATATAAACAAATAGTTTAAACAAGTTACACTATAAGAGAAGGACCACACTCCAATTAAGAAATACATAACAAGTATAAACCACAGGGTCAGCAGTGTGTTGCCTCTTTTGAGTTGATGACCCATGGGGTTCTATTGAACTCCAAACTCTTGTCAGTTGTTATTGTTCTTGCTTATCTTTCAGAGGATGATATCCTATTATTGAAGACAGGCATATTTGAGTTCAGGTCCTTATTTGGAGGCTTAATCTGACTCTTACTCAGTGTAATAAAACGTGCTGAGTTCCTGGAATGCTGGCTGATATCCATCTTAGCACAGTTACCTACCCAATTTTAGCTTTTCTCTATGCGTGTCCACACCCTTTAATTTATTTTATTGCTGCAATCACGTTAAAACCAAAGAAATTCTCTGGTTCCAGAAGCAGAGCGTTTCTCAGTCCTCTTAAGAAAAGTTTCTTTGTGCCATAGATGCCAAGCAGCACAAAGACCACACACTGACAAGCATATAGAGAACGAAAAACTGTGGAATGTTCAATTCCTAAGTGAGACATATATGTGTCATACTCCAATCCTCAGTTCTCAGGGATCTTGTGGAAGAAGGAGCACAAAGATTATGGACTCAAGATGGCACATGACTACAAAGAAATAGTGTTTTCCAAATACATTCAGGCAGGCGCTCATCATAAACTCACAGTGAAGGTGGCAGCATGCTCAAGATCTGTAAAAGTTCAAGCTAGACACAATACCAATACGGATACCAGAGGATCCTGAAGTCTCAAACCCCACTGAAGCACTATTGGCATTTTGTAGCTGTGAGGAGAGGAAGAATCAGTTTCTTTTCCTCTGTAATCTCTTGTACTTCTCCATTCTTCACCATGTACATCACAATACCAAAGAGAATTGAACTCAACAGAAATTGGACTCCACTGGTTTAAGAAATTTCAAATAATGTATAAAAAAGATATTTGCAAAAGAAAAAAGGAGAAGATAAAGGCCAGAAAAGGAGTAATACAATTAGTCATTATTTAAGTGGGAATGAAAGAGATGGGATAGAGAAAAAGACAAGCTGAAATGAGAAAAAGATAAAACAAAGAAAAGAAAAAAAATTGGTAAAACAAACAATAATGGCAGATAAAGAGAGGATAAAAGAAAAAAACAAAACTCTGAAAAATACAGAAAACAATCAGTGAGATTCATGAAATATTTTTTGATTTCTAGTCACAATTCACCCCACATTTACCGACCCTTAGAACAAATCTATTTAGTATACTATTTGGTATAATTTAATCTCCAGTAGAAGGAATATAAATTAATCACAAACTTAAAATAATATCTCTGCATAACATGCAATCCAGAAAATAGTTATGATATAATAACAATTTTTGCAAATTGAAATTAAAGGCTAGTAGATAATTAAAAGAAAGATTAGTATTAAATCCCATTAAAAGAATTTGGATGTTTTTCATTAAAATTTTATTTAAAAGAAATATTCAAAATTCCATTTTATTAAAACATTAATAAATATTTTTTCGATAAATATCAAAGCAGTTTTAGGTGAATTAAAATTTTTCTTAACAATTTGCATAAATATATAAAACAAAGACCTAATTGGTATAAGGATCTGTTACAAAATATTAGAGAATTTTAAATATTGGAAAACCCTTGGCATATATATACATACTTCCTAATTGTGGAAAGTCCATATATTTGTCTAATACTTTGAATTACTGGAAAAAAAAGTAAAAATATTTTATTGTATCTTTTTTTTCTGAATGTGTTCATAAGTTTATAAGTTCATAAGATTTGAAATGATCCAGTAAGATACCCCTTTAGAGAGACCATATGGAGAAGAAGTCCTGTCTCAAGTAATAGTTCTGGCTGACCAGGGAATCAAAAATGGGGAGGGGAGAACTATGCAATAAAAAACATGCAAATCAATCCTATGCAACAGACAGAAGGAAGAAGAACATTTTGGCTATGACAGCTTCAGAGAATCCAGGAGCAGCTGGAGATCTGGGTCATGCCACGTTGATCAGGCATGAGCTGCAGAATACACGCATTCTCTTTCTAAAAGACTCAATGTTTATGTGAAGCAGATGGATGGGATAAAAAGTTTACAAAGTACTTCAGCAGCTTCTTTCTAATAAGTCATCTTCTGTTGTGTTTGATTTCATGAATGATTCAAATTTCAAGCACTCACTTTCTTATTATTTAAGTTTTTCTGATTTAAAATGCCTTAACATCAATTAACTAATAGGGAAATTTCATGGGAGTTGATGCATCAGTAATACTCTGAAAGACAGAAGTGTTCAATTACTTCTCAAGTTTGTTTAGAATTCAAGTGAGACCTAGCCAGGTCTTAAATTATCATAAAAATTGCTCTCGCTGTACTTAGGTGGTTTTTTCTTCCTGCAGCACAAACACAAAGCGTGAGAACTACAAACTTAGGAAGGGACGAGTTTTGATTGTACGGCACTTTCATTATCATTATTATTAAAACCCAGCCCATAAGGAAAAGAATGTCATACAGAAATAAAAACAAGAACTTTCTTAGAGGAATATTTGTATAAAATGCACACTAACCTATAGTAGTGTAGACATTAATTCATTACTTGATGAATATTATAAGATGCAAGAAATAGAATTCTAAAATTCTGAAGGTTGCAGACAGTGCTCACATATGGACTTCTAGAGCCTCTGGAGATAAATTTTCGGTAATTGGAAAGCATTGATACCTCATTTATACTGCTGTTCTTTTTTTTTTTTTTTTTTTTTTTTTTTTTTTTTTTTTTTTTGGTTTTTCGAGACAGAGTTTCTCTGTGGTTTTGGAGCCTGTCCTGGAACTAGCTCTTGTAGACCAGGCTGGTCTCGAACTCACAGAGATCTGCCTGCTTCTGCCTCCAGAGTGCTGGGATTAAAGGCGTGTGCCACCACCACCCGGCTATACTGCTGTTCCTGTGTGTAACAGCAGAAACACAATAGCTTCCCTAGCACAGAAAGAAGCAAAACATGATAAAATATAACAGGAGTGGATCCACAGTCCATTTTCTTCTTCATTTTATTGAACATAATTATTATCATACAATAGATTCTGATCATTTTCCCCTCCCTATCTCCTCCTAGATCCTCTCCAACTTCACCACCTACCCAACAAATCTTAAACAGTTCTTTTCACTTGCTTTGTGTAGTTATTCCCAGATATATGCAGAGATGAGACTTTTGTAAAATGTATTGTTCGATACTGCTGTCCTCCAAGAGCAAGAAACTGAATACAGAGAGAACTTCGGAAAATTTTAATTGCACTCTAGTAACAGATAATGGTGAGAGAGAAGAAGAGAGAGAGTAAGAGAAGGAGAGAGAGAGAGAGAGAGAGAGAGAGAGAGAGAGAGAGAGAGAGAGAGAGAGAGAGAGAGAAACTGTCCTTTTAAAGGAAGAGCCTGTGATGGAACAACCTTCTGAAAACTGAGAATGAAATGCTGTTCTGGTGTCAAGTCTGAAGAATGTCATTAGATTCAACAGAAAAACTTTGAGGATCAACCAATTTTACAGTAAACAGAAATCTGGTCTGATTTATAGACTCAGTATATGCAATATGTACAGGATTACCATACCCTGAACTGCACAGGAACAAGCCAGGTACCAGTACACACCAGGGACTGTGTGGAGAGAGACATGATTGATTTGTATCCATGCCAGGTTGCAAATACAGACAGCCCTTCACTAGTTTATCTTTCCTCCACATTTATATTTCTCTTAGTCAGATTTCATTTCTGTGGACAAGCGTTGTCATGTCTCATCCTTTTCCTTTTGTCTTGTTTTTGTCTTTATATGCTTTCCTAAAGAGAAAAGCTTGTCTTCCTCTTAGGTAATCCCCTGCTTCAGCTTCCCGACCACTTGTGATTCTTCTAATTTACTTAATTGCATTTTTTAAACTTTGACTTTTCATTCCACACTGAGCTGGAGACACCTTTTCTCCTCCATTCATCTTCATCCTCCTTTTCTGTTTACTCTTCCATCTTCCAGCTTTTCTTGGCTCCTCTAATACCAGTGTTAATCAAATTCCTATTCTGAGTACCTAAGAGCATAACACAAAAATTACAAGTTACTTTAGTTGAAGAGGTTATATCTTCATTGACTATTGCTATATTTTCATAAAGAACATATCCATTGGTACTGGTTACATCTCTAGTTTGTATTTTACCCTTAGAGTCAGAATAAACCATGTCGCTTTGGTCATGTGGGTTGAAGATTTATCTACTAACCTGTGAATGTTGTGAGGGAAGGAGTAATATTATAACCCAAATACCATCTAATATTCCTTGAATATTGCAATTAACTTCCACTGAAGAGGTACAGGTGACTAAAACATTCAACAGATAACACCATTATGGTTACAGAAATTCCAACACAGAACCCAAGAAACAAAAAAGGACAAATCAAAATGACTCATTTTAGCATTGCTAAATCCACAGTAATGGAGAACAGTGAGTGTGAATTCGAGGGAAACACAAAGACCTCAAAAGAATGGCTATAAAAATGTCTGAAGAAACGAGAGAGGACATGAAGGAAGTCTGAAGGAATTAAACGGCAACACTGTTCATTGTGAGGGATCAGTTTGTAGTGTAGAGAACCCATTCTACAGTTGTTTAAATGGGCTAGGCAGTAGAGTCCCTGCCTAGCAGGCATGATGACTTTAGTACAGATATCCTATATCCATGGAAAAGCCAGGCATGGTGGCATGTTTCTGTAAACCCAGCACTGCTTAGGCAGACAGGCAGATACTGGGACTTGCCAGATTCCCAACACAGTAGAATTAGTAGTGAACTGTAGGTTCAAAGAAATTAACTTTTTTTATTCAAAGAAAAAGAAAAGAAGTGGAGAGATTGAGAGACGCTCCTACTGTCTAGCCCCATCCTACACACACCCAGAGAGAGAGAGACAGAGACAGAGAGAGAGAGAGAGAGAGAGAGAGAGAGACAGACAGAGAGACAGACAAAGAGAGAGAGAGACAGACAGAGAGAGAGAGAGAGAGAGAGAGAGAGAGACAGAGAGAGAGAGAGAGAGAGAGAGAGAGAGAGAGAGAGAGAGAGAGAGAGAGAGATGCAAGCACATGAACCTTGAACATATACCCACATGTTAGGATCAGTGAGACCCCAGATCCTGAATTTCTTGTAATCCCCTGATCTGAGTGCCTACAGCTGCTCTGAGCAGGAGACCTTCAGGAATTCCTGATAGCAGGAGAATGGTTGGTTTTTGGTGGGTTTGGCGGGGGCGTGGCTATCTCTACATAATCTGTCCCTGAACACAGTAAAGGGGGCATTCTTGGGGAATTCAAGGATGACCCGTGTCGCTGACTCTACGTGTGTGTGTCTGTGTATTTGAACCTCCAGCCCCCTTGTCCGAAGCTCGCGAGCTGTGCACAGAGCGCAGACACGGGGGCGCGGTGCTCGGCACCCACATATATGTGCTCACAAAGCATATATATAATCATATACACCGTACATACAAAAAGAACAAAGCCTAGAAGTCATTCTTACGTGCTCTCTACTGTATCTACATGCATCTACCTGCTAGGGAACATTGGACAGAACACAGTGACATTAGAACATGG
This sequence comes from Microtus pennsylvanicus, assembly GCF_037038515.1. Lineage (NCBI taxonomy): Eukaryota > Metazoa > Chordata > Mammalia > Rodentia > Cricetidae > Microtus > Microtus pennsylvanicus. Next base: position 135,669,642 of record NC_134581.1, read on the forward strand.
TGACAGATACATAAGGAAAAAGCACAGTGCTATGTGACACAGCTTGGTGAAGGTCTGTCACTCAAGGGACTTTCTTGGTGTATGTCAGATCATAGGCCGACTCTTAATTCATACAAATAATTTTGGTTATTTAGAAGGCCGGTATGAAACTTTGACACACCTGCAGTTCAAAAGTAACCGCAATAATTGGGACAATATCTAGATTTAATTAATCAATAAGTGAATCCATCAATTTAGATACTAAAACCAATTTCATAATATCATAAAGAGCCCATTGAAAGTTTCAAGAACCTAAGTTATGGCTAATTCATGCATGATACATGAAAACTATCTAGCCTAGTGTTTTAAAACAGAACATACTCACTAAAATGTAAATTTCTGATACTAATAGAACATCTTTAATATATGGTGTAGATTGATACTGAACAAACCATTATTTTGTTTGAAATGTAACTATGTGTCTTGTTCTTTTGTTCCCAAATCTTAAAGTCTTTTTTAATAATTTATTTTATTTTTTGGTTCATTTTACATATCTGTCACAGTTCCCCTACCCTCCCCTTCTCCCCATTCCCTCTCACTTCCCCTCAAACTTGCCTGGTCCACTCCTCTTAAAGGGCAAAACCTTCCATGGGGAGTCAACAAAGCCTGGTATATTATGATGAGGCCTACCCCATCTCCCTCTACATACATCAAGGCTGAAAAAGGCATCCAACCATATGTAACAGGCTTTAAAAAGCCAGCACATGCACTAGAAATAGATCCTGGTCCCACTGCTAGGGGTTCTGTAAACACACCAGTCTAAAAAGCTGTTGCCCACTTGCAGAAAGCCTGGTTTAGTCCCACGCAGGATTCCCAGCTGTCAGTCTAGAATGCCTGAGCTCCCACAAGTTTTAGTCAGCTTTATCTATTGGTTTCCCCATCATGACCTTGCTGACCGTCCTTGCTCATATAATCCTTCTTCCCTCTCTTCAATTGTACTCCCGTAGCTTGGCCTGGTGCTTTGATGTGGATCTCTGCATCTGCTTACTTCAGTTACTGGATGAACGTTCTATGAAAGTCTGGCTTTAATAACAACTACCTGTGAGAAAATCTTTCTGTACATTGTTCCCCTCAGTAAGGACAAGAGAACGGTTTACAATGAGAAATGCAAAGGATCAATCAGTTCCAGGCTTTCCCAAGTCTTGGTTGCTGAAGTCTGTCTTTTTGAACTATTATGTAGTTTTGGGATAACACTATTATTTTGTCAATGCAATATTCAGGATGATATGCTGAATTATTGTGGTATTAGGAAAACAAACATTAAGGAAACATCTGAGCTATTATTCTGAGGTGTCGCCTTTCCACATTCTGTGATGAGTGGTAGTGTTGAGGCAGCAGCATTCAGGACAATCTGCCTGCATCTGAAAACCAAGCAGACTTTTAAAAGAATGAATTCCAGCCTAAACTATAACCTGAGTCCTGAAATAATACCCAGCTGATGATATATGAAAGTATTATCATGAGCTTTTAAGATGGGTCTATGAAGCTAATTATGCCATTCAAATGCTTCATCATCAGGAACGATTGCTGACAAGGAGCTGAACTCCACAGTTTCTAAATTTCTTATGCCTGTAACCGGAAAGAGAGTTTATAATAGCTCATTTGGAGGAATTGATTCAGGTAGGAGGGGTCAGGCATATCACCTTGTATTTACTCTGTCAGAGTCTCCATTACCAGTCTCCAACTCTAGTCATAATTCTGCAAATAATACATTGGTTTAGTTGAGCCTGAAACTGTATTGCCTGGGATTTTATATTTTGTAGTATTACTATCCAGACTTAGAGAGTCTTTATCTTCTGCAGAAGCTCATGAGTTTGGGGTGTAAGGCAGTGATTTATCCCCTTCATACCTTAAATCGTGTGGAGATGAGACTTGTGACATCTAGTTTAGATAATGACAATTTTCTGGTGAAATTACTTCTTTCAGATATCTTATCCCAGTCTATTCCCTACATTTTAATACCAAAACCAATATGAGGTCTTAAAGCCAGTTCCCAAAGAGGGAATATTTTTAATAATACAGAAAACAATTTGGGTATATGTCAGAGAGCCAAACTGTAGGAGAATGATTTTGACTGCTTTCCTTTCTCTGTAGAGTTTTTCAATATACTTTCAAAAGAGAGGATTCTATAGATTGTGTTCTATTTCTTTGTAAAACTACTACATGCAATTAGTAGGAAAAAATCATGAAACAGTTAAGAATTCATTGATTTCTGAAGATCATGAGTGACCAATCACTCATTATTAAAAGCACCTTACACCTCAGTTTGGGGAGGTAGTGGCTTCTGGTTGGACATAGTTAATGCATATCCCTTAAGGCTTTTGAGCAAAAAGACTGCAGGAAAGAGAGACAGGTCAAATCAATAAAATATTTGGGTCAGATTCATTATCCACCCATCTTTAGAAACCCTTAATTTGTAAATAGTATGTAGGAACTTATGATGATATAATATTAGGATTGTTATATCTAAGACATATCATTTTATAACATAGTTCTCATGAGAGAATAATTGGAATAATAAAGTATTGGTAAAAAAAATCTATCGTGACATATTTAGCATTTCACACTGTTTACTCCTGCAATAACACTGCCCCAAAGAAAAGAAGACACCCTAAAATTCTGACAGATGGACTACTCTTAATTTACTTCATCTCATTACCTTAAGAAAATGGGAATAGAAAGAAAGGCACAAGGATGCTACACATTTATACTTGAAGGGTCATTACAAGAAATAATAGTATGTGTAATACATGTGGAGAAATGAAAATCAAGCTGCTAAAAATTACAAATCTCTAGCTAGAATGCATCCACCCATCACTGGCTCTGCAGGTTATAATTTATGTATCATCTGTCATCTTTCTGGACTATGCATTTATGTTTTTTATTCATGCGTATATGAATATTTATTTTATGAATATTTTGTTTATAGGTGTACATGTATGTTAAAGGGTTCATACCCATGTGTTCACATGACTGTAGATGCCAGAGGTCAGACTTGCGCTTCATAGTCAGGAATTCCATCCACCTCTTTTGAGAGGAGGCCTACAAAAAACTAACTATGTGAGACTGTCTGAAGGTGAAGTCAATGGATCATACAATTCCCACTCCACAAACCCCCTACCATTGGATTAAAAGCATGGTACATCACTCGGTATTACTTATGTGGGGTCTGGTGATCAAATTCATGTCATATGCCTAGGTATTCTGCACTTCAACAACTAAACATTTCCCAAGTCCTTATTTTTGAAAATTTCTGCAGAATAATGAGTAATATTAATAATAGGTATTAACAAAACCAACACATGTTCTAATGTATGTTCAGTACCTGGCCCACAGGTTGCATATGCCCAAAGACAGCTATGTATGCCCCCAACATAAAAATAGCCCTTCTAAACATATTATGAATGGTCTTTTTGCAATTTTATTTTTTAGTAACTTGATACAGTGTCCTTTGCAGGATAGAGGAGAAGATCTTGCTGTTATGGCACAACAAATTATGGCCCCCGTAATTTGAGCAGTTCAGCTTGTCCTTCTTTTTGTGTATGGGAATTGTGACTGAGTGCTTCCTTTCCATGATTTCTTTGTGTTCACATATCTTTCTGAAGAGTCTGAGAAGGGCCTCAGCCCCTGAGCCTATTATAGCTGCCTCCAAATCCTCCACTGTAATGTCATGCACTCCTGGGGCCCTCCTGAATTTTACTCTTGATAGCTTCCTCTATCTTGCTCCTGTCATTATTTAATATTTCCTCACCCTCTCTGGTGTTTGAGTGGTTGCAGAAGTGTTTCTCATCATAGTCTATGTTGACAACATTAGGTTCATTGTACAAAATGTCAAAGTATCGTCTCCATCTTTACTTTACTTTTCCTGGGTCTGTTAATAAATGACATTGCCCATCTTTAATAACCCGAATATAAGGAGCATATCTGGCAGTTATCCATCTGATAACTTCGCAGACAAGGTGTATTTTATTATAGAGTCTGAATTAGATTCAATATAGCCCATCAGTAATTTACATAGTCTTCTTACACACTTACTGAGAGTTGGGATGCGAAGAATAAGAAATCTCCCAGAAACTGTTTGGATAGCTAACTTGAAGTTCATCCCAAGACAGAAGCAGAGAAACTCTTCCTTAACAAAGTGGAAGGCAAGAACTGACTTGAAAGTTTTCGACTCACGTCCATTGCTCAAGTCTGCCCTCTCTTACACACAAAATGAACACCAATTATTAATAAAAGTTACAAATGAAAAGTGCAATAGAATGTGCAATAATCTTATGATTTTATAGTGGACTGTGTTCATACTTATCCTTTTAGCTACCTGTGTCCTACATGTTGTGGGGTGGAGACATCTGAGATTTATTAAGAATTAATTGAAGATTGACAACTGTATACAATAGCTTCAAGTATATAATAAAAACTATTGAATGCTAACATGTCTAATGTACTTTTCTGCTTGTCATAGCTAATCATGTTTTGAAGCCACCCTAAAAGTGATAGCTAATACCCATACTTTTCTTTATAGATGATAACTGAAGGTCACGCACTCCACTGCAATTAAATGTAACACTTTACAACATACCTGAGAGAAGGGAGTCAATTAAATAGCAATGGATTTATAGACAAGAAAAGTAAGCTATAGAAACCAATTAGGAAAACTCCTAAGTAATTAGATGTAATATCCATTATTCTATATATTACACGTGGGAGAACTTCAGACACATAAAATGACCTATTCATTTACCCTTAATGTGGAATTGGGAAAATTTACACTCAGATTCAGGTTCTACCACTAGACACATTGCATGCTAATGGGGACTCTCATTACATGTTGCAGTATACGTTAAGTGGTGTTTTATTTTTACTATTTTCCATTTGAATTAATGGGTAGAGGTATTTAGTAAATGGCCAGTACCACAGTCGTTATTCTAAAGCCATTTTTAGGATTTATGTCATATGCAATTCTTTTTCTTTCACTTTCATACACTTACTTTAAGGTGTAGTTAATAGATATTAAAAGGAACCCTAAAAACTTAGAATATGAAAGCTTCCTAACATAATAACTTAGAGTTAAGAATTTCTGTTTTTCCATTGTTATCAGATAATTTTAATGTTCAAAAGGACTGAAAATAAAAGTTGCTCAGAGCTAGAAATGCTGGTGCAATAAAGAGAAGCATCAATAGCTCAAGAGTGCCACACACATACAAAGGTTAAATTAATTTATGTGCTAAACGTTGTTAAAATACAGCATGGTAATGGAGAGAATATAAAAGATAGATCACAATTGAAAAATTTTGTGGTTTCACTTTCTCATTGTTGTGCACTCTTCTTTTCTGTGAAGTAAAAATATTCATAGCAAATTAAAGCACTCCATTTTTTATCATTTTCAATATCTATCCTGTTATAACCTTGCATTTAACCCCAAATTATTCTTTCCAACTGTTTTAAGGCATATTTTCTAATGTTTGAACAGTGACAGAGGTTTGGACATCTCCAGAGATATGGTGGTCCTAAGTAGGAACACAGCCCATCTGTTTTATTCCTATCATCCGTGTCTTAAGCAGCATTCCCCATTTCCAGTGTTGGTAATATGCTCCAATACTTTCACATCGTTTCCTTATTTTAAAATAGTTCCTGATTTGATACTATGAAAATAATTACAACTATTAAGATGTCCCTAGCAACTATGAAACACATATTTTTCCATTTCTGCTAACCCATTTACACAGATGACATTAATTTTCCCTAGTTTGCAGTGTGCTGAAGTAGTGCTCTTGCTCTGTATATCAGATTCTGTAACAAAAATAATGATTAAATTGCTGAAGGGAATCATTTATAGCAGCGTTTTTTCCCCTCACATAGGAGAAAATAGCCGAATAAATCAACCAAGCAAATGTGTACTAAAACGAGTACAAACAGTACGTCTGAGTGATGGAAACAATGGCCTGGAATCTAGAGCTACTTCTCTTCATGATGATGTTTCATATAGGAATTACAACACCTGCCCACTCAGGGGGAATAAAAACAAAGTCATATTTGAACAAACCATTTTGCATTCACATTTATGCTCCTGAATTTTAGTAAAGATGCCGACTGATGATATGAATTTTTAGTTGAAGAACTTTCTTTTATTTAATTACACTTTATTTTTTGTTAAAAATCATTCTAGTACCTGTAGAGTTAATACAGGTGAAATAGGAGTTACTAAAATCCAGGTAAATGAAAAGTATACTTGGATGAATCTTGATTACTAAAGATTCCATATTACATTAAATTTCCAACTGGTTTTCTCTACAATATTTCTTTTCTCTTTGCCTACATTCTTTAAAAAGTGTTCTCTGTTGTCTATTTTCACTTTCCTTTGCAAAATATCATTACATCAAATAGTTTTCACATTACAGAAGGGGGAAGCTAGAGGAATGGTGTGCCCCTAGCACTGATTCTTTATTAATCATACTATTTCAGATTTCAGTCATGAAGTTTATGTCACTCTGTCTTGAACATCTGATGCCCACAAACAAGCCAGATATGTTGAAATAATCACCTGTCTTTATCAAATATGAAGGACTATAAGTATGTAATTGTCAGAACAATTCACTGTCTTCAGAGATGCTATATTTCATTTGCAGAGACTGATTCACTAACATGCATGATCTTAAATTTTGGAAACTGTATTTTTCATGAATGAACAGGAGCTAGAATATTTAAAATGCCCAAATATGTCTGAACATATCTTCAATAATAAATAATCAATACCAAGTTGCTATGGCAAGAACATAGATAAATATTTAAGCATGATTTCATCCTAAAAGAATATTTTGAGGAATATTTCACAACTGGGTCATGAAAATAGGTCAGTGACAACCAAGAAACAGTATAGATAGTTCTTTTAAAATGCAGTAACATTTTGGTAAGATTAGAAAATACACATTTTTCTCTCATGAAATAGTCATAATTTAATTTACCACACCCAAAGACTTATCTAATTTTATTCATCTATCTTAATATTTGAGAAAGGCAATGTTGGATGGTTCACACAAAATCACTTAAAAATAATTTTAAATACACAGAATATTGTATTCAGTAAAAGATATACCTATTTGCCAGTGGCATGATATATTGGGAAACAGCTAACTTCCAACATGTGCAAGCAAATTTTTAAAAAGACGTAAAGAAATAGTAGCTATGTCTATTCTAATGGTAGCTTTGTTTATATATCTACCTGTTTGTTTTTGGAGGAGTTTTATAATTTATTTTTGCTTCCTTGACATAAGCTGTATTCATGCTGTTACTGTCTGAGTTTTAGCAATTAGGTATCTGGGAAAAAGGTGAGTAACTATATATATAATTAGCAATCTATAAACACACCCAATAATTAGCTTGGGATAAAATATAACATATGATAGCCTTTCTTTGAGTGTAGTTAAACATAAATTATTTTTTAAATAACTGAGATATTTATCATTGTATAAATGTAACATTTTTTATTTTCCATTCATCAGTTGATGGACATGTAAGCTATGCCTATTTCCTGACTATTGTGAATATAGCAGTAATTAGCGTGTATGAACAAGGATTTCTATAATAGGATAAAGAATTTGAGGGGGTATAGGTCCATAACAGAATCAGAAGATAGATCTATTTTCATGTTTTTTAAGGAACCTCCATGGGGCGAAATGAGAGCAAGGAAAGGGTTATTTTGATTGAGGGAGCCATTATGGGGCTAGCAAGAAACCTGACTCTAGAAAAATTCTCAGGAATCAACAAAGATGACCCCAGCTAAGACCCTAAGCAGTAGAGGAGAGGGTGCCCCAACTGGCCTTGCTCTGTAGTCAAACTGATGATTATTTTAAATGCCACCATAGAACCTTCATCCAGCAATTGATGGAAACATAGGCATACACCTGCATTGGAGCACTGGACTGAGCTCCCAAAGACCAGTTGAAGAGTGGAGAATATGAACAAAGAGGTCAAGACCATGTTGGGTACATCCACTAAAACAGTGCACCTGAGCTAATGTGTTCTTGAAAATTACTCAAAATTTAAATACATATTTTTCAAACTATGAATGAAAAGTAAGTTAATAAACATATTAATTAGTATGACTAAGGCATTTGCCATGTTGTATACATAATTAAGAATATAGACTTTGACAATGAATATCATCAACTATGACTTTCCCTTATGAATCATTTTATGCTGTGGTCCTGATCACCATTATATCCTGTAGTTAATTAAATGTATTGATATTGGTCAAATACAAGTATAGAAATTAAGTCTGGAACATACATTATTTTTGATCATATTGAGAATCACTATATGTATGTGGTACATTGACTTATTTTTCCATAGTGATGTTTTTGTTTCATTTTTCATAACTTTTATATCTTATTATTAAATATGATATGTCACTTAAATTTTTCTTTGTAGTATTTCTGTAGGTTGTAAATCAGCAGTAAATTAATGACTCCAAAATTATAGACAGTATGATTATTCTATAAAGATATGAAACCATATTTTATTTATTCCATAGAATATCAGTCATTAAAATGACATGACATTGGATATATGTCAAAAGCCTAATTAGACAGCTTGTTGGTGGGCAGTCAAATTCACTTCTAGATATAGGTACATTAATATGAGATTTGTAGTATTAGTGCAAATGTATTGAATGGCAGAACCCTTCTATTTACATTTATATTAACATCATAAATTTAGCCAAATTATACAACATGCTAAGTTGTATAATCTTAGGTAGGAGTAAAGAAAAATGATTCATAACTAAATAATTTTATTACATGATTTATTCACTCATTTACATAGCTATTTATTGATCAATTTTTCACCTATCAACCCATGAATAGAACACACGGATGCATTGTGAAAGTAAGGGTTCTTAGACCTCTGCTTAGTTAGTTTCTTTTGTGTGCAGTTGCTTCTGATTATTAGTAATTGTACCACTATAAATCTGATTCAAATACAGAAATGGCAGGAGAAGAAGCTGAGATCACCTACAGAAAGTCTGAGCAATATCCTCCAGAATTATTTTAGTCAGAGAATAGTGGTGGAAAAAGAAAATGTAAAAACTGAGGACCTCCACATTAACACAGAAAAATGTACAGGTACACAAAAACCCTAAAACAATACCATCAGAACAAAACAAAGTAGAAACAAAGCAAGCCAGAACACATAAAACACAGCATCCATGCTATTAGCCACTCGCCGAGCCCAGCATATGACTCACAGTGCACCAGAGCAGATTCAGAGTGTGCTTGATGCACAATTGAGATTAAATAGCGCTATTATTTTTTCAAGTTGTGTGTAATGGATGATTCTATTTTAGTATATTTGTTAAAATATTAACTAGTTCAGTAGTTAATTTTGTGGAAGTTATTTTCTAAAAGATATATTTCTGATGATATTTACACTTTTCCTATTAACTAATGTTTATTGTGGATAGGTGAGATTCAACTCATCAGATTACTTGCATAAAGTAGATGTGCATGGGGAATCATTTTCGCTTTGAAGTTGTGGAGCCATTTTCATAATAACACTAGCTCATTAGTTATTTATGATTTTTATGGAAAGTGAGCCCATTTTGTATGCTCTATAGTTTTAGTTGGTTCAGTGTGTGCTTAAGGACTCACAATAAGGTGAGGTTGTTTTTGGAAAATACTTTACCTAAGTTTTGGAAGAATTGTGGTCTGCAGTCATATAAATTATTATATAGATTCACCAAATCCAAATTATTACCAGCATTATTCAGTCCATCTCTGCCCTTGCTAATTTTCCTACTCCTGGGCATCAAGTACGGATAGAACGATTTTGAAAGCCCTAAGGATAAATGTGGCTTCTCATTTGCTTGCATTTTAGCCACTTCTTATTTCACATATCCAATGGCTCTGTGCTAAGTCATTGGCAATCACAATCATTCAGTCTTCTCTTTGGACATTTGTCTTTATTTTTTGATCATTATTGAAGTTATTCTGTATCTTTGATTTTATTTAGTTTTGAGTTTGTCTTGGTGTAAAATTTATAATAATTACTTTTAAAAACTGCAATTTGGTTTGCTTTGGTGTGTGTGTGTGTGTGTGTGTGTGTGTGTGTGTGTAAAGACTCACATGAGCATGCCTTCTCTTCTTCCACCTCTAAGTGTGCAATGAGGATCCAACCTGATTTTGTCAGTCTTGATAGCACACACCCTTACTTACTTGTACCTTCAGCTAACTTTTGATCAAGTATTGGGATGATGTAAATTATTTATCTCTTTATTTAGTATATCTGTCTTATAGCTGAAGTCAACTGTTTCCAGACAACCAGACCATGTTTTGGTTGAGGTACTCAGCAGTTGCATGTATGTTTTATATGAAGACACACTCCCAGAGGTTCTTCAATGACTGAGCCATATGTCCAGTCACCACTTCGCATTTTATTTTCTATATTTCAGCCAAAAACGATTAGTAATAATCTGTGTTTTGATATCTACCATATTTATTATCTTCTATTATTTATCACGTATTTGTTTGCTTTTTTCTACTTTTATTCCTTCCTCATGAATTCAGTGGGTCATTGGGAGACTCTGGAAATCTTTATTCTCTTTAGAATAATGGAAAACTGAAAATCAGCTACACATATACATACACACACTTCGTAGAGTTATGGTTAGATGCCAAATTGTCTGTGCCCCAAAACTGAGTCATTTAAAGATATGGAATAAAAGTTATAGAATCAACAAAAAATGGAGCAAAACATAAGCCCAGTTATTAGTGACAAAATGAGAACAGTACAAAGTGTAACTGACTAGCTGCTCTAGTTGATTGCATGTAGAGAATTAAAGCTAACTCTATTTTTTCAAGGGTATACCCTTGGAATCACAGACATCTACAGCAGTTTCCTTTATAGTACTCTATGTGAAGACTGAAGAAAAATATCTGTGCAGGAGTAAGAAACGGAAGTAGCAGATTGGAATAGCCTGTGATCGACTATGGTTAAAGGCTGTCTGCTTTTTTTTCTCCTCTTCATAAAACATTTGTGCTCAATTAAAATTAATTGTACATGTGACTTCAATATACAGTTGACCCAAATAAGATCTATTTAGATGGAATATCAGGAAAATTCTGCATAAATCACTGAGAAAGACATTTAGCCAGAGTAAAATAATAAATGGCAGATTAACATAAATGATGATTGGAAATAAGGAAGAGGAGTGTTGGAGGACAGGCCACTTGTTTGTTTCCCAGCTGCCCAGACTCCCAAACTAATCACACATAAACTGTATTAATTAAATAACTGCTTGGCCTCTTAGATATAACTTCTTATTGGCTAACTCTTACATATTAACTTAACCCATTTCTTTTAATCTATGTATCACCATGTGGCTGTGGCTTACTGGAAAATGTTCTGGTGTCTGTCTCTAGTGGGGCTACATGGCTACTCTTTACTCCACCTTTCTTTCTCTCAGCATTCAGATCCGTTTTTCCCACCTATTTCTGCTCTGCCCTGTCATAGTCTCAAGCCAGCTTTCTTTATTAACCAATCGTATTCACAGCATACAGAAGTGAATCCCATATCACCTTCCCTTTTCTGTTAAACTGGCCTTTGAGCAAGGAACTACCCAAGCATCCACCACTGAGAAAATGCACGGTGTCTGGACAGGACAAGTAGGTACAAGAAAAAAGACTGTCAAATCTTGCCAAGACAGGGTAATATGGTTTTGAAATTTTTCCTGCCTCTGAAAATGCTCTGTCAGTTACTCTATGCCTTAGCAAAATTTGGTTGCTCCAACATTGCGTATGAGACTTTGGGTGATTGCCCAGGAAGTCAGTTGTCTCTGTCATTTTTTGCACATTTTGGAAGTTGCTTGATTGCACTTCCTGCTTACTCAAGTAGTATTATTTTCTTTCTGGAGTCTTTGATGGAGCTGAAAAATAGATAGAAATTAGATATATATTTTGTTAGTTATAATAAAAGATAAAGTATATATAAATATTATAGCTATAATTCTTGCTTGATTACAGTTTTGTTATATGCAATTTTACTATGTTAAAGTTAAATCTTTCCCTTTTATTTCAACAGAAAAGGGGAGGTGATGTGGGATTCCCCTCTGTATGCTGTACTAAAAAACTGCTTTGAGCCTATAGCAGAGCTATAGGGGGGCAGAGATAAGTGGGGAAACTAACTGAATGTTGGGAGAAAGAAGGGCAGAGTCAGAGAGAAGCCATAGAGATGTTGCTGGAAACAGATGTGCTGAAATTTTGCTGGTAGGCCACATCCTGCTGGTGATGCACAGATTAATGGAAATGGGTTAAATTAAGATGTGAGAGTTAACCAAAAAGAAGCTAGAGCGAATGGGCCAAGCAGTGATTTAATTAATACAGTTTCTGTGCAGTTATTTCAGATCTGGGCAGCCAGGACAAACAAGCAACCTCCTGCCTCCTATAGAGGAAAAGCATGGAAGATTCTTACACTGAGACGTTTTTCAAAAGTGAATTTTTACAAAATGAATTTACTTGCTTTTTGCCTCAGGGAATTCATGATTTATAATTCTTAAGTCAAAGAAACTTGTCTGGTTTGGCTCAAGTTGATTTCATAACATTTCATTAATAAATAAAATTACATCTGGGTGAATGATTTCAAAACAAAATTCAAAATAGAAACAGTAATTCTCTAACAGGTAGTCAGAAAAACGGGAAGTCAGAACAAGTCAGAACAATTGTGAAACAATGTAATAAACACAACTCCATAAAATTGTGATGATTTAACTCTTAATCAGAGATAACTTTTTCTAGTCTTCATGTTCTTAGAGAATCTGAGATACACTTTGTCTTTTTTCTATTTTTTTTTTTTTTTTGGTTTTTTTGAGACAGGTTTCTCTGTAACTTTGGAGCCTGTCTTGGAACTAGCTCTTGTAGACCAGGCTGTCCTCAAACTCATAGAGATCTGCCTGCCTCTGCCTCCCAAGTGCTGGGTGGGATTAAAGACATGTGCCACCACTGCCTGATTCTCTTTTCATCTTATACTCTATTCGTGAATATTATAGAGGAAAGTCAGAAATTTATCATCAGTGGTTTATAAAAATATAATTCAAAACACTTATGAAAATATGAATTAAATTTTGAAATTAAATAAAATATTGGGATTACAAGACAAGATAATATTAATAATTTAAAGTATATATAATTATCCTAACAAAGGTCTTATTTATTTTATTGAAACCTAAGTTCCAAATGACTTCAAAAAGGCTCGTTAGCTATTACATGGGAAATTGGCAAAAGGGAGTGTGAGTTTTGATCCTGATGTTCAATTGATTTCATAAACTGTAGTAAAATGTTCAGCAGCAGCTCTAAAACCAAGCAGTTTTCATATCAGACAAGGCTGAATGCAGCCACTGGCCTCTTTAATTAAGTGGAAAACAGTAATATATCAAGGTTAGCAGAAATGAAACTTGAATTGCACATCTTATTTCTTGGCAGTAATGTAGAAACCATTGCTTCAACTGTTAGGTGAAAACTCAGAAACTAGCTGAGTGTGTGGTACATACTTGTAACTCTAGCAATTTAAAGACTGGGGCAATGGATCATGAGTTTGAAGCCATCCAGGATTTCACAGTGGAACTATGTCTCAAAAATGTCAGGCATTATGAAAGATGTTAATAAACACACATACTCATCTAAGATATAAATATAAAAGTATCTCTTTACAATAGCCTACCCATATCAGAACGCTCATTTTCTTTCATCAAGGACTCTGCCTTTCTGCTTTCGCATGTTTAAACATCTTACAAAATTGACAGGATTTTATTTTTCTGGCAAGATTTTTTCTCACTTATTCATGTATATTTTTACAGTTGTTATATTTCATGTAATTTTAAATTTAAAAGTTAAAATGCCAACAAAGCATATATTTCCTATCAAAAAGCCTTCAGGAAAAATTAGAAATTGTAAAATCATGAACATGTTTTAACATTTCCCATCTCAAAATCTAAAGTAATATCCAAAGTTTAAATGTAGCATTTTTTATCTTTATTGAAACCAAGGATAGCATTCAAACAATATGTATAATCAGGGAACTCTGCTAATAAACTCTTCCCATAAAATTTTACAGTGTGACTCATAATTTTATTCCTATAAAGAAATCTTTATAGATTAGTAGAAAGAAAATCTTTATATCTTATAATATGCACAGATAGAAATAGAAGTCTTATGTATGATAAAAATCTTTCACTCAGTAACCCAATTAAAACAATGTATCAACATGTAAAAAGTTTTTAAATACCAACACTCACATTAAAAGGCAGGAATATAATGAACGCTAGCTGAAAAACAATAATTTCTGAATTATGAGGCATGGTTGTTTTTGTTGAATGTGTTAGTTTCCTATGATGGCTATAGTACATTGCCAACATCAAATGACTTTTAAAATGTAACAAATAGTTGTACAGTTCTGGAACTCAGACTGCTAAAAGTAAGGTAATGCCACAGCTGAGTCCCCTTTGAAAACTGAAAAAAAAGACTGGCCTCTTTTTACTCTTCCTAGTTCCTAATGGCTTGCCTGAAATAATTCATTTGCTTGTTTGTGCCAATGTGTGGGTGTGTTTGTGTGTGCGTGTGTTTCTTGTCAGTTTTTGCTTTAACTGGAGCACAACAAATTCTGCCCCAGAGATTGTATATCACTTTGTGTATATTAAAGATGGAATGAGATTTAGTTAGATTCTCTCTCTTTGTCTCTCTTTCTCTCTCTGTCTCTCTCTCTCTAATACACAAACACCATAATCTTCTCTGCTGTGAATTTAAAAACTCTTTGTGTTTTAGGATATCAGAAAATAGCAATATTTATTTAGGTATGTCTTGTATAAGTTCCCAAATGTTAAATCAAAGGCAAAGTCAGCTGTTATCTAAATTTTAATGCAGTGCCTTGGCATGCCCACTGAAAACACAGACTAAAATCAGTGTGTTGTCTTAGTGTGAATTCGTGAGTTAGAAGAAAACCTGCCATGAGGCATATGATAAAATTCCCTTGGAATTGAATCAAATTGAAACGCATTACCTCCAAAAGTTATATTTTGTATACATCATTGAGACTTGTCTCACATGTTACTACTTAATGTTAACTTTTTTTTAGATAAATTTTTTTAAAAAAAGATTTATTTATTATGTGTACAGTATTCTCAGTATTCTGTTTGCATGTATGCCTGCAGGCCAGAAGAGGGCACCAGATCTCATTACAGATGGTTGTGAACCACCATGTGGTGGGAATTGACCACTTAACCACTGAGCCATCTCTCCAGCTCCAATGTTAACTTTTTTGAGAGACAATTTTTAGATGCAAGACATTACCTGTGATGTTTATATATTTACTTCCCTCATCAGGCTGTAACCTTTTTAAAATAAAACATTAGAAGCCAAGCGGCTGGAGTAATATCTAGTAGACTACAGCACTTGCCATGCAATGATACAATGGTCAGAGACTGTGTAATTGTCTACTTTGTCCCTTTAAGAAACAAGCCATGCCCAATCCCTCCCCTGTCCACCAAGGCAAGCTGATCTTCAGCTTCCAGTCTGAGTTCTTTCCTTTTTCATCTCTCTCTCTCAAAGAGGCAGCTTCTGTCTGTTCCTTCTCACTATTTCTCCCCTTTCCTCTCTCTGTCTCTGTCTCTCTCTCCCTAACACTCTTTCTGCTCCTCCCCTTTCTCCCCTTCCCTTCCATAATCCACTAAATAAATATCCGACCTCACTCTGCTTGGTGTGCCTGTTCGTATCTCTGTCTTTCATTGGCTGCATGACTTCCTGCCTGGGACCAGCCAACTTTGGAGACCTGCAGCATGGTTTTGTGACATGACCATATATCTCTCCTCATGAGAATGGCTGCTCATCAAGTTCTCTCACCAACCACATGGCTCCCTGCACGAAACTTGTTGTCCCTTGTGTTCTGTTGCAGTCACTCAGGAACCTGCAGTTGTCCCTGCCTGAGACTGGCTGCTCTCGGGACCCTCTGCCAGCTGCAGCATTTTAATTAAACCATAATAGGCTGGAATTCAGCAACCATGTAGGAAGCTGGAAATCCCACAAACACCCATACCTTTAGATTCCAGTAATCCAAAGTACATCTTTATCTTCTATGTGCCCATATACTGATACAAACACATACATCCTCACCTGTACCCAAACACACATACACACACACACACACACACACACACACAATCTTAGAAAATAAAACTGTGAATAATCTGAATACATTATTTTCTAAAGTGACTTAATTCTGAATGTCCTCTTCCAAATACTATACATGGTGTGATTAGCCTCTGTGACAAACACACCTTCTAGGATGGACAGAAATAATGTCTGATTATTTGTAAATAACATGTGAAAATTCCTTCATTTGACAGAACAACAGATGAGAGCAGAAAATTCTATACTGTAGGTTTGAGGCATCAAAATTCAGGCACTTGTCATAGGTAAAATGAATTTGCATTCAATCTACCATGTAATTTCCTGAGAGAAGGGAGAGCTGGCCATCCTGTCATCTAGGAATCCCCTCAGCTGAAAAAAAATCGATTGATTATGACAGATGGGCATAAAGTCTATCACAGTCCTAATGGATCTAGGAGGAAAAGGATGGGTAAATTCTGAGAGACAAACTATGCCTCAGTCATTTGGGTGAAGCCAATCATCTCTACCCTGAGCACTTACATAATAAGCTTTAGAAAATTTACTATTCCTCACTAATTGACATATATTTTATTTTTCTTTTGTCTTGAAATGTCAATAATTTGCCCCTGAAATGGTCATACATAGCAATATAGAAACATGCTTTAAAAACTTGATGCCCTACACCATTAAATGGTAAGGGTGTTCCAAGGTTTATCTCCATGAAACACTGACTTGTAAGAATGTGAAGAAAACATATGATACATTCTGTCTTAATAATAAGTCAACAATATCTACTTTTATATTAACCCAATATCCAACTTTACTCACTATTTCCACTAAATTCTCATTTAAAACTCACTAGGAAACTACAGATACATGACCGTCCTAAATTATAAATAGCATAGTAATTTGGATTATCATACATGGAGAGGAAAAGTAAAAGATGTTGATTTTAATTCTTTCCCAATATATGCAGTGAAGGGCTCAATAGCAGGTTCGAACATGGCAAACATGGTGCCGGCATGTTTTGCTCTTTCCTCTTCCAGCTCTGTTGCTAAACAGACTAAATTACTAAAGCCTGCCACTGAAGTTTATTTCCTTATTCGACCACTTTGTTATGCCTAACTTCATTACTAGGCTGAACATCAAGGTCCAGCAATCAAACTCCATTATTTTGACTATCCCAATAAAAACATCACATCAGAACTTGTTAACTTGCTCTACCTCATTCTAACACAGACACCCCCTTTTCACTCTTAAAATTAACACCTGCAAAGTTATTTGCTGTCGTTTCTGCCTGATTCAGATTCGGCCACCTTGTCTCTTTGCCTGATTTAATAGGAGATCTCTTTGTGCTTGGAAATTGCTGTTTGGGTGTTGTCTGTGCCTAATTTGTGGCCCAAAGTGGAGCACCCCACAGCATGTGGGTCTCTTCATACATTAAGATCTGCTTGGCCCAGCATAGGATCTGATCTCTACTGATTTTATTTCTCTAGTGAGTTTTAGCAGCTTCCCTTTTGCTTGATATTAATAAGAAGTTATAGCTATCTTCCTTCATTTGAAAGTGAATAATAGGAGGAAAAGGAGATTACTCATCCTCCAGCTCCCAAGTCTCAGAAAACAGTTACACTCCTAGACTCCATAACTTTTGTTTTTCTCAGCAGCTTTAGCAGTTGTACCTTAGGTCCTTGTAACTAACCTGTTCCATTTCCCCTTTTCTTCTAATCAATTAGGTTACTGTTCAATGACCCCCATTTTAAATGCTTTGGGTAGGTTCTATTTTTCCCAAAGCATTCTAGTTAAGAAATTTTTGAACTGGTGAAAAAGAATGGCTACAGATGTTGTGACTGGCACATGGGAAATGAATATTAAGTATATACATTCCTTGAAGCATAGGGTTGGATTTGATGATGGGTGCATGTTATGCATACTGACGTATGATACTGAAACAGAAGATACTTTGAGCTCACTTTACTATGTCATAATTCCTTTGGATTTATCTACATATTTCAGTTTAAGCACATTTTAAATGAAAGATGAAGTACTCTCTATATTAAAATTAATAGACAAGATCAACTTCCAACTTCTGATCTAAATTAATAAAGAAGTGTGTGTGTGTGTGTGTGTGTACTTCAATGTGTGCATGGGCACACGCATATGCTGGAGATTAAGCATTCCGCCCCATACTTGCTAAGCAAACAATCTACCATCTAAATTTATCTATATCCTCCACAATTACAAAGTTTTAAGTTTATTACTCCATCCTAAAAGAAAAATATAAAACAACAACAACAAACCTCTTCCTTTATCTAGCAGAAAATGTATATATGGGATAAATTACAGCCTCTAAAATTTGAAAGCCAGGCAGCTATCAAAAAAAAATGTACCTCTAAATGACTCAGAACCTTCTGTTCTTACAACAGTTTGCATTCAATAGAAACTTTATTTCACCAGGAAGTGAAGTTTTTGGTGTTAGGGCTGAGAAGGTATATTGAAGGAATTAACCAGGTTTCTCTCTGGCCATCCTGGACAATTGCTGGTAAAATAAAACCTAAGCAGGTCTTGTGAAGTTCAAAATAAATTCAGAAATTAAAGAGCAGTATTAAAATTATAACAAAAGAGTAATATCTTATTATAGAACATTGGCATAGGTCTGCACTCCGATCTTCAGGAAAGCTAAATTTGTTAAAACACAAATGAAATATCATTCTATTAGTCTTCCCATGAGACTGCTAAAAATGAGATCAAGGATGTCTCTAACTGTGTTGTTTTCTTTGGGGGCCCTTTTCTCCTACTGGATTGCATCATCCAGCTTTAATAGAACAGTGGGTGCCTAGTCTCCCTTCAACTTGATAGACCATGACTGGCTGATATCCATAGAAATCCCGATTGTATCCGAAGAGAAGCAGTAGAGAAGGACTGGCTGGAGTAGGGTGGGGGGATAAAAGGGAAAGGAGGGGAAACTTTGTTTGGTATGGAAAAACAAAAGCAAGTAAGCAAACAAACAAAAATAATTCCTGAATTAAGGGATTATAAATTTTAAATAGTTATGATTAATATGCTTAAAGTAGAAATAAATAATATGTTTTAATACGTCGAAAATATAATTAGAAAAGTAAAAACTTAAAGAACGAAAAAGATACTAGACATAAAAAGTTGCTAGACTGTAATAAAAAGCACAATGTATTATGAGTTCATTAGTAGACTTGACACAGTTGAGGACAGAATCTCAGAGTCTGGGAACATATCAATGGAAATTGCCAAAGAGAGAAAATATAGAATAAAAATTAAATAAAAGAAACAGAATATTCATGAGATTTAGGAAGAATGTAAAAAATACGTAATGTGAGTAGTCACGGAAGACAGAAAAAAGGTTGAAAAGGAGGGGGAGAATAAACAGAAAGAAAGAAAAAAATAAAATGAGAGAAAAATATGTAGTAAAATTAACTGGAAATTCTCCCAGGTAAATATCTGGCGCTAAACATAAATCCAGAAAGCCCCAAAAATGCCAAGATAAGATATATATTAAAACACCAGTATATACTTTAAAATAAGGAAAATATTATCTGAGTAGAGAGGGTAGGAGGAGGGCCCACTTATTCTTCCTGGCCGCTCTGCTAGCTTAGACCCAAAAGAATCACTCAGAAACTGTATTAATTAAATCACTGCTTGTCCCATTAGCTCTAGCTTCTTATTGGCTAACTCTTACATTTTAATAAAACGTGTGCATCACCACGAGGTCATGGCCTACCAGCAACCTTTCAGCATGTCTATCTTTGGCGGCAGATCCATGGCACCTTTCTCTCTGCCTTCCTTCTCCCAGCATTCAGTCCAGTTTTCCCTGCCTACCTAAGTTCTGCCCTATCAACAGGCAAAGGCAATTTCTTTATTCATTAACCAATAAAAGCAACAAATAGACAGAAGGACCTCCCACACAAAGAGAAATGTGCTAATTGACTGTGATCGATTAGATGGAGGTTTCTATAAGAAGGAAAATATAACCCCTAATAGCAGATCTACCAAATCTGCGACACCAAAACTTATGGACCAGCAAAGGATGTCATTTCTAAACACCTTCTAGCATCAAACAGGCACATTCATAATGTGGAAGCTTAAATTTATCAGCAGCCATCTGGAATTTATTTTCTGTGGATTACTTTACCCAAGAATACCAGAATACACATTTTCATATCCACATTAGCACACAAAATGGGCTATATTTCTAATCTTAAAAAAATAAAAAGAACAGAAATTATAAAAATGTTCTCTTATACAACACCATAATTTAACTAAAAATTATAAGGATTGTTGGGAAAAGCAAAATTATTTGGACCCGGGATTAAAAGCTAAGTCTAAAGATTATAATGTATATTCAAACTAAATAAAAGAATATCTTTATAAGACATCAAAGTTTAATGGGAACTTTATCATATTTCATGCACATATTAAAGTTAAGGAAATACTAAAATCACAAATCCTTTCTGAAAGTAAAGAAGCATCACAAAGGAATGAACCAACCTCACATATAAAATAATACATCCCAGGTAAAGTGGACCAGTTCTCTGAAAGACCCCTTGCTGAAGCTTCAAGCCTGAATGAGTACACAAGTTGAATAGGATTCTAGCTCTTGAAGAAATTTAATTAAAATTGTAAAATTGCTCAAACCTGAAAAAGACCCAGATGGTTTAGGTGATAAATTCTATAAAATACATTAGTAACAAACTATGCCCATACTAAAAGTTTTATTTGCATATGTTAATTATAAAAAATAATGTGTTTCATCGTGGGATTTTATTCATGCACATAATAGGCAGTGATGAGATAGCTCATCTATATTAACCAGTATCTCACTTATATCCCCTGCCATTTATCTGTACCTACAAGTTTAAAAGGCATCCTTTTATTTATTTAATTTATTTTTCTTTAAAAATTATTATTATTGTTATCTTTGCTATGATGGTGTGTGTGGGGGGGTGCATGTGATATGACACACAGGTGGTGGGCAGAGGAAACTTTGTGTAATCATGTATCTCCTTCCACATTTACATCAGGTCTGGGATCTGGGAATAAAACTCAAGTCACCAGGCTTATGCAGCAAACTCCTTATCCCACTGAACCCTCTCCTCAGCCTTTCTAATTCAATTTTTTCCTCTGTTTTGTTTTTAATTCTTCATATAGAGGAAAATGTGTGATACTTGTCTTTGTGAGTGTTTTTTCATGCTCAGAATGCAATGTTCTCCAGTTATACTTATTTTCCTGAAAATGAAAGTTAACTTGGTACATAGTATATATTTTTATCAGCTTGCCTTTCAATAAATATCAAAGTTAATTCCATAACATAGCCATCGTAACAGTGTTAGGATAAACACAGATATTAAGCTACCTATATTGTATGTTTACTTTGATAATCTAGATTGGCTTATTCAAAATTGGCATGTCATTATTGTATGAAAATTCTATTTTATGTTTCTAAATTCTACTTTGAAATAGTTCCAATAGTAGCCTGACTTGATTAGATTTCGATTAACAGTAGGCAAGGATTTATTACTTTTCTTACTAGCTTTAGTTATGAGGTTTCTTTGGTTATGGAGCTAAAGGGATATCTCAGAAATTAAGACCATATCTAAATTAAGAGTGATATTCCAGAGGACTAGAGTTCTGATCTCCAGCACTCACATACAGCCACTCACAAGGAACCTATCACTCAGCTTCAAGAGTATCCAATGTCTCTGGCCTCTGTGGAAACCTAATTTCAAAGTCTCTCTCCTCTCTCTCTGACTAGAAGTAATAAAAAAGGGGAAATTATTTAATTTTGATTGCTGTGAGATGAAATCTCATCACAATTCTGAGAGAACACTTCCTTAACTTCTAAAGATGTTGAATAGTTTTCATGCATTCACTGGGCACTTGTACTTCTCTAAAAAAAAAAATCTGAGCAGCTCATTTCCTACTTATTAGCTTGCTTTTTTACCCCTTGGTATTAAAGTTTTGAGATTTAATTATAAAGAATTCAAATTCTGTGATGTAGCCTCATATTTTTTGCAAAATCTTTTTCACATTATACAATCCTACCTGTCAGTTCATGTTAGTGCTACCTACCTATTGGAATGCCCCTGTATGGGTGCTGAAGTCTTCCCTGCAATATCTTGCTACAACTTAGATATATGATTCTTCGGGTGTTTGAAGAGTGTGATCCTTTCTGATTTGCTGCATTTGACACTGAGGGAGGAAGTAACTGAGAATTTTGGTAGAACCAGGTGCCTTGTGATCAAAGGCAATATCAGAGGGGGAAAAAAGAGGAAAACTCACCAGCAAATAGAATATTTTGAAGTACTTCTAGCGAATTTGTACCAGTAGCAGTCAGAAAGAAAAATAAATGGGCTGAAAAAGTAGCATAATGCAAAAACATATTAAAACAGACAACACGTGTTGAAATGCAACCATGTTTAGCAATTTGTGTCAGTTTAGAATGAAAGGATAATTTCACAAAAAGAAGTAGACATAAATTCACCTTCTCATATTTCAAGAAACACACCCGTGTTCATTGATTTAGTGTCCCTATTATGCTTTTTCAAAAATTAATGTGCAGGCTCTTATTAAAAACTAAAACTTGTGACAATGGCATCACTTCTTAGTCAAAAGTAATATTGCCCTCACAAGAGAAGACCTGGTTTCCACAAGGCCATTGAGATCAACAAAATTGAGTCTTTCCCGAATTTACTTTCCAAAAGTTTAAGTTACAAAACAGGAGCAGAAGAATAATATAAATAATGAAAGGATTATGTATTATTCAGTAATGATTTTTACAAAAGTGAAAGACAGTGACTCATAGAAGATTTTCTATTTATTTAACCTTTTAAATATTAAAACTGTCTATGAATAAATGCAGTTTTATATGCAGTGTTTGGAAAGGATTATGCCGGTAAACACTTTTCTTGCTTTCTTTCATTATATCTTTTGGATCTAATGAAATCTTTATTTCTAAGCCTATATGATGCTGAATACCCATTCATTGATTCAAGCTATTTTGATATGAATCCAGGTATATTAAAATTATGCTAGTGGAAGACTATGTGAAGTTATAGCTATGATTTGTGTTAAGATATCTTTACCTCATAAGAGTGAATTGTGTCTATTGTCTGCATATAGCATGATTTGAAAATACTGATAATATACAAATATCAATTAAATTCCTTAATTGGTGTAAAATTTGGAAATTTAGAGTCCTAAACAATTTCTGTAATATGAAAAATAGTGACAAAGTTATCTATCGTTTTTATTCCCTCTTATAGTTTCATTTATTATTGTTCTTTAATTTTATAGTCTTTGAACACTGCAATCTTTTTAAGCAACTTCTCTAAAAAACATTTTTTTTTTGTTTGTTTTTTGTTTTTTGAGACAGGGTTTCTCTGTGGCTTTGGAGCCTGTCCTGGAACTAGCTCTTGTAGACCAGGCTGGTCTTGAACTCACAGAGATCCGCCTGCCTCTGCCTCCCGAGTGCTGGGATTAAAGGCGTGCGCCACCACCGCCCGGCCTTCTAAAAAACATTTTAAACTTGTGATTTCTCCACAATTTAATGCATTTTGCTACATGCAAATTTACTTGTCTTTTTATCACCAAAATGAGCTATAAGTTGCATACAAGAAAGTCCAAATTCTTAATGGACAGCTCCATTGTTGGCAAACTCTGTCCATGTTTCTAGATCACTATGCTGTATTACAAGAAGGAATACAGAATATTCTGAATGATTTTGTCACCCCCAGGGTCCCAGGATCTGTAGGATGCCCATGTGTTTCCTGTGATAAGACTTACATTTACTTATTCTAAGGGAACATATTGGAACGGTGGAACATATTATTTTATGTGTCAGTTTCCTTACCAGTTATTTGTGTGAGCAATTTGACATTTCATAAATCATAGCTTGATCATTTTTGCTATAACCTATTTTATTGTATGAAAATCCCAGTATCTATTCTCTTTTGTTAATCATTTGTGATGTCTTCATGTTTGACAATTTAAGTAAGAGGTCATAAAATAATTAGTCTGTTACTATGTACTTTAATTTTTGAGTTTGGATTCCCTCTAACTCATCTTGCTTAATTTTAAATTTGTAAAACATAAATACATGATACAAAGTTCAAAACTACCAGAAATACCTCAAAGCAGCTCTGGGATCAACTTTATAGCATCCTTTTGTTACTGCCACCACCTGTGGGTAAATACGGGAAACTATCATTGCGTTCACTTGTGGTTTCTTTTAAAAATACACTTTAAATTTATTCTTTGAGCATTCGGTATACATCTTTTGATCAAATGTATCCCCTCCCATTCTGTTCCTTCCAGATCTCTCTCCACAAGATCTGTTTCACAACTTTATGTACAATTTTGTTTAAAATACTGACTCTAGTTGATGATGCTGGCATGTGTATGGGTGTAGAAGCATCCACGGAAAAATGAACAATCTACTTGGGCCGTAGTGCTGAAACTAACCAACTCTACTTCTGCCAGTAGCTAGTAATTGCCTGGTTAGGGAAAAGTCTTCAGAAGGCCTCTTCCTCATCCAGTATTGAATTTTTATTGGCCTGATGTTACACAAGTTTTATGCAGGCAACCACCAATGCTGTGATTTCATTGATCCAAACCGTGCAGTGTCCATTATGAACTGTTTCTCCCTGGTCATCTCAGATCTTAGGCTCTCAAAGAACCTTAGAGACAGCTCTGTGTGTATGTGTGTGTGTGTGTGTGTGTGTGTGTGTGTGTATGTATAAATACAGAGAGAGAGAAAGAGAGATGTTTATAGATGCCCATTAAGGCTAAGTGTTTCACAGACAAATATTCTCTTCACTTTAGACACCTATGAATTTTGTCATTAACCACCATCCACTGCTGAGAAACTTCTTGGATGAGATATGAACTAATTAATCTATGGGTATAGTAGATACACATGTTGAGGGTAGTTGGTTACTATGTGCACTTAACGACATAAGAGGAGCAGGTTCTCTTTTAGACTATCACTCACTGGGCCACAGGTTCTTGCCCCACATAGCAGCAGCAAGCATGAGTGATTTCCTTTAGAATGGGCCTTAAATTCAATCAGGAAAAGATTGATTATTCCATGATATTCATGCCATGATTCCGTTTGAAAATTTAGCAGACACAAATGCAAATTACTTTCTCAGATTTAAAATGCAGAAATTAACATATACAACTTTTGTGTTACTTTTAATGTATGAATTGTATATTTATTAATGTAATTTTTGTAAAGGCCTTGCTCAAAACGTTATGGTTATTTAATACTACATAGTGTACATGCACCAAAATCAATAAAAATTGTACAGGATGGATGAATTTTTATCTGTTCCTAACATGCACTGCTGAAGTTACATCAATATATAAAATAACAGTATACTTAACTTATTGGAAATTTGGGTGCATAACTTGTCAGGTACATTTTAGAAGGGGATCTGCTGAGTCTGAGGATGTTGGAACACACTATTATACTATTACACATCCTCAGGTTCCTGACAACTGACTTTTGGTGTTTTTCCAGTGTGCTAGAAGTACAGAGAACATTGGCTTTAATGCACCGTCATATTACATTTTCTATACATTTGCAGATTATTTTTGCTGCAAGAAAGAAATAGAGATTATGGGTGCCTCCGTTCAGGGGTCCAAAAGCAGGAAAAAAGGCTTATTCTAAAATGACAACCAGAAAAAGGCAGATGATATATTAAATAACCTTTTAAAGCTGTCAGAAAATTCAAGTCAAAGGGCAGCTTCGTCAATGAGGAAAAGTCATTGCCACCAGACAGGGGTTGCATTATGACTTATCGGAGAGTGAATGGGAAGAAAAATTTGTCTAAATTCATTAACACAATTCTAAAGACTGAATCTGCATTGCCATAGTTAATTTTCATTGTCATTTTCAGTGGTTTTATAATCGTCTTGGAGACACATTCCTAAGAATATCTTTGAGGAATTTCTAAAACATTTATATGAGAAGACCAAACTTTGACATGAGTAGCACATTTCTTTTTATTTATTATTGATTTTATTAAGCTGTACATATTTTTCTCTGCTCCCTTCTAGGGTGGGGTAACACATTTCTATTGTTTGAGCATGAGAGGAAAGGAGGAAGCCAGTCTAGCTTTATCTCAGTCTGGTTTCTGAGAGTAGACTTGGTGTGACCAGCCGTCTCCCCGTCCTACCAGCACAGCTACGGTTTCTCTTGTTCTTACAGCCTCAAACTGTAAGCCAAATCACTTTGTAGTCCTTAAATTGCTCTGGTTATGTGTTTCATCACAGAAACAAATAAAGTTATGAATGTAGGGAGGGTGAATGTCTCAAAATTGGAAGCCACAGGCCATGAGGGGACTTCTCTTTTTTTTTAAATGTATTTATTTATTAAAAATTTCTGCCTCCTCTCTGCCACCGCCTTCCATTTCCCTCCCCCTCCCCCGATCAAGTCCCCCTCCCTCATCAGCTCGAAGAGCAATCAGGGTTCCCTGACCTGTGGGAAGTTCAAGGACAGCCCA